>NC_133138.1:83767484-84074309 GCF_048418815.1 Hemitrygon akajei | reverse complement strand
AGGGAGTGGTGTCTCAGAAAGGCAGTGTCTATTATTAAGGACCTCCAGCACCCAGGGCTTGCCCTTTTCTCACTGTTACCATCAGGTAGGAGGTATAGTAGCCTGGAGGCACACAATCAGTGATTCAGGAACAGCTTCTTCCCCTCTGCCATCCGATTCCTAAATGGATATTGAAGCTTTGTACACTACTTCATTTTTTTAAATATACAGCATTTCTGTTTTTGCATGTTTTTTAATCATTCAATATATGTAATTGATTTACTTATTATTTTTTTAATTTTATTTATTATATTTTTTCTCTGTTAGATTATGTATTGCATTGAACTGCTACTGCTAAGTTAACAAATTTCATGTCACATGCCGGTTATAATAAACCTGATTCTGATTCTGAAGAAGCTGTCCCTGAATCGCTGAGTGTGTGTCTTCAGGCTTCTGTAGCTCCTTCCCAACAGTAACAATGAGAAGAGGGCATGCCCTGGGTGACAGGGGTCCTTAATAATGGACACCCCATAATAAGATTGAACAGACTGGGATTAATTTATCAAAAGGAAGGTAAGAAAGACCCTTTCCGAAAGTCTTTTGAATCATGGAGGAATTGGTTTGTGTGAGTGCAAAAATAGATAAATTAGAAATAATTTATTGTAACCTTGCGGAAATTTAGGGAAATCTTTAATGAACTAGCTGGGATTGAGAAGCTTATTGCCATAAGTAGTGGTTGTAGCCTCTTGCATTGATACATTTATAATCTAAATACTTATGTAGAAGGTAAGAGGCTTAAAAAGTTGTGCTGTTAAGATTAGTTAATGCCAAGTGGATTGAAGGGATGCATTAAGTTTAGAAAAGCAGATAAGACTGAACAATGAGTGCTTAGCATTACACCACTCCCCTCCCTCCACTCTAGCAACCTCCTGTCTAATGTGCAGTCAATAGAAAACAAGATAGAGGAGGACTTGGGTGCAAGATTGCTATGTCAGAGAGACATGAGGGACTGCTTTGTACTATTTCAAAGACACTGCTTGTTCTCAACTCTCCTAGTATGGTGTTCCAGTCTTAAAGTACCAGACAGCAGTGTCAGATAAGGGAAAAGGCATTTGTATCTGCTTTATGATCAACTTGTACTCAGACATGGCAGTCTTATCCCATTCCTTCTTCCCCCACCCAGAACATCATCCACTGAAGTGTTCTCTGCTACCATCCTGACTACAGTCTACATCTCACCTTAGACAGACATCAAGCTAGCAGTTGAGGAACTAAGTGCCATAGTCAACAAGGAAGCAACATGCCCGAACACCTGTCATATTGTGGCAGGAAACTCAATTTAGACTAGCTTGAACTCTGTGTCTTAAGTACTATTAGCACATCACCTGTAACATTAGAGAACCTAACACACTCGATCATTGCTATGCAACTATCAAGAATGTTTGTCACTTGCATATTATACTTGGTAAATCTAACCACCTGACTGTGCAACTTCTCACTGTGTACAATAGTTTGAAAAGCGTGGCACCAGTAAAGAGGACTATGAAGAGCTGTACAGGAGTAAATTCAAGGTTGCTTCAAGTTGATGGCTTGAACTATGTTCAAGGATCTGTCTAGAGGACCTAAGGACGTGTGTACCCACAAAAATATTCAACGTTACCCAGTGAGAAGCTGTAACTGAGTTAGGTGATTCATAATTAACTAAAGGTTAATCTCTGGCATTTAGGACTGCATCCCTGAGTCGTATAAATCCAGGTATGACCTCCAGGGGACCTTTATGAGTGTTATGAGGCAGTTTCAGACTAAACTGGCCTTACAGATGGACACTTGACAACTGGCACGGCATACGCTATGTCTTTTCTGCAAGGTTAGTATAAAGTGGCAATGACCTGTCACTCCAGCATGACTGTGAGCTCAATGCCTTTTATGCATGCTTTGATAAGGAGAACTGTGATACATCCACACTAGCTCCTACATCTCCAGATGACCCTGTAATCTCAGTTTTGGGGCCAATGTCCAGGTACCAAGGTGGCGAACCAACAATGACAGCACATTTGGTGAGTACTAAAGATCTGTTTGGATCAACTGGCTGGAGTATTAATGAATATATTCAGCCTCTCACTTCTGCGGTCTGAAGTTTCCACTTCAAAAAGGTATCTGCTTTACCAATGCCCAATATGTGTGTGGTAACCTATCTCAATGACTGCTCTCCGGTAACGCTTATGTCAATTGTAATGAAGCGTTTTGAGAGCTTGGTTTTGGCATGAATCAACTGCCTCAGGTGACCTGAGTCCACTTCAGTTTGCCAGCCACATCAGATCAATAGCAGATGTGATTTCTCTGGCCCTTCACTCTGTTGTTATGTATCTAAACAGGAACACCTAAGTTGGGCTGCTGTTCATTGACCAGAGCTCAGATTGCAACAGAGTTATCTAAACGTAACTCAGTACCTCCTTCTGCAGCTGGATCCTTGATTTATAGGCACATCTTAACCATAAGAAGCTGCAGAGAGTACTGGACACAGCCCACTACATCACAGATATATCCCTCCCTATCATTGGTGGTATATATCGGTGGCACTGTCTGAAGAAGGCAAACACTATCATCAAAGGCCCTCACCAACAGATAATGCCATCTCCTTGCAGGTACCATAGCTGAAGTCGCACAACACTAGGTTGAAGAGCAGCTATTTCCCATTGATAATTGCGTTCTTGATCAAATTGTATAACTAATCACTGCCTCAGTATCGCAATAATATGATCATTTTGTACTAAAATTGACATTTTTTAATGCTAATGTTCTTTCTTATGTGTTTTTGCATAATTTATCTTTAATTATTCTGGATTACTATTCAGATTCAGTTTATTGTCATTTAGAAACCAGAAATGCAATGCAGTAAAAAAAATGAGACAATGTTCTCTGGAATGATATCACAAAAAATGACAATTTCAGGTGAATAATTTCCAGCCAAGTATGAAACCAGGATTTGGGGATATATTTTATTGTGTTTAATAAATTCTGGCATATTTGAGTTTGGAGTACAATTATATTACACAGGTCTTGCACCATGTCAAGACATTACTGAGTTGCCAGTTTTATAACCATATAACCATGTAACCATATAACTATTACAGGACAGAAACAGGCCATCTCAGCTCTTCTAGTCTGTGCCGAACGCTTACTCTTACCTAGTCCCACCGACCTGCACTTAGCCCATAACCCTCCATTCCTTTCCTGTCCGTATACCTATCCAATTTTTTTTTTAATGACAATATCGAACCTGCCTCTACCACTTCTACTGGAAGCTCATTCCACACAGCTATCACTCTCTGAGTAAAGAAGTTCCCCCTTGTGTTACCCCTAAACTTTTGCCCTCTAACTCTCAACTCGTGTCCTCTTGTTTGAATCTCCCCTACTCTCAGTTGAAAAAAGCCTATCCATGTCAACTCTATCAATACCCCTCATAATTTTAAATACCTCTATCAAGTCCCCCCTCAACCTTCTACGCTCCAAAGACCTAATTTGTTCAACCTTTCTCTGTAATTTAGGTGCTGAAACCCAGGTAGCATTCTAGTAAATCTCCTCTGTACTCTCTGTATTTTGTTGACATCTTTCCTATAATTCGGTGACCAGACCTGTACACAATACTCCAAATTCGACCTTACCAATGCCTTGTACAATTTTAACATTACATCCCAACTCCTATACTCAATACTCTGATTTATAAAGGCCAGCATACCAAAAGCTTTCTTCACCACCCTATCCACATGAGATTCCACCTTCAGGGAACTATGCACTATTATTCCTAGATCACTGTGTTCTACTACATTCCTCAATGCCCTCCCATTTACCATGTATGTCCTATTTCGATTATTCCTACCAAAATGTAGCACCTCACACTTATCAGCATTAAACTCCATCTGCCATCTTTCAGCCCACTCTTCTAACTGGCCTAAATCTCTTTGCAAGCTTTGAAAACCTAAATCCACAATGCCACCTATCTTAGTATAATCTACTGATCCAATTTACCACCCCATCATCCAGATCATTAATGTATATGACAAACAACATTGGACCCAGTACAGATCCCTGAGGCACACCACTAGTCACCGGCCTCCAACCTGACAAACAGTTATCCACCACTACTCTCTGGCATCTCCCATTCAGCCAGTGTTGAATCCATTTTACTACTTCAATACTAATAACTAATGATTGAACCTTCCTAACTAACCTTCCGTGTGGAACCTTGTCAAAGGCCTTACTGAAGTCCATATAGACAACATCCACTGCTTTACCCTCGTCATCTTTCCTAGTAACCTCTTCAAAAGATTCAGTAAGATTTGTCAAACATGACCTTCCACGTACAAATCCATGTTGACTGTTCCTAATCAGATCCTGTCTATCCAGATAATTATATATACCATCTCTAAGAATACTTTCCATTAATTTACCCACCACTGACGTCAAACTTACAGGCCGATAATTGCTAGGTTTACTCTTAGAACCTTTTTTAAACAATGGAACCACATGAGCAATACGCCAATCCTTCGGCACCATCCCTGTTTCTAATGTCATTTGAAATATTTCTGTCAGAGCCCCTGCTCTTTCTACACTAACTTCCCTCAAGGTCCTAGGGAATATCCTGTCAGGACCCGGAGACTTATCTACTTTTGTGTTCTTTAAAAGCGCCATTACTGCCTCTTCTTTAATCATCATAGTTTCCATAACTACCCTACTTGTTTCCCTTACCTTACACAATTCAATATCCTTCTCCTTGGTGAATACCAAAGAAAATAAATTGTTCAAAATCTCCCCCATCTCTTTTGGCTCCACACATAGCTGTCCACTCTGATTCTCTAAGGGACCAATTTTATCCCTCACTAGCCTTTTGCTATTAATATAACTGTAGAAACACTTCGGATTTATTTTCACTTTACTTGCCAAAGCAAGCTTTTAGCTTTTCTAACTTCTTTCTCAAGATTTGTTTTACATTCTTTATATTACTTGAGCACCTCATTTACTCCATGCTGCCTGTATTATAAGTCTGTGAGTAAATTCTGTTTAGTCATTTCAATCTACCCACAGTGATCCCCTATTAACAGTATAACATTTTTTGATAAATTTTTAGTTCAAGTTCTTGGCAAAGTTATTTTTCAGCTCCACTTGAAATGAACATGAAGTTGAAATCTTAGTGATCTTTTTGTTGCTTCTACTGCATTATCAAGATCCTTTAAGCAGAATGCAGATGAGCTGAATTATGTTTAAGGAATATAGTTTGATGGATTGTACAAGATTTGAGAATTGGAAGTTAAAGAGTTCAAGGTTTTGTTAAATATGTTCTTGTTATGGTGAGCTGAAACAACCAATGCCTATTGGTCAGCAAGCAGCCCAATCCAGGTTGACTTCCACTGATTGGACATTGCTCTGATCAACGTCTTGAATGCTCTTGAGTAAACTATTTAAACAATTATGCTTTAGGATGTATAGTTCAGGTTTGAGATTTTGTAGTTGTATGATTTTACTAAATAAAGGAGTATTTCAGGTTCCGACGTATAGCCTTTATGATGGGTTTCAATCTGAACACTTGTATTGAAATATTTCAAGTATACAGCAAGAAATAATGGAAATATTCACCATTTTGGCTATAATACCCTTCCTCAGAATGTGAAGTTAAATGTTTCTTCTTCCATAGTTAAAGCATGACCTGCTGAATGTTTACAAAATTTGTTTTGCTAAGCATTGCTATTCAGTGACCAGTAAAAATTTCTGGTTTTGATTTCTGGTTATGCTTTTGATTTGCAGATAATATTAATGTTAATTTAATTATGGAAACTGGAAAGTGCAGACGTGAGAAGTTACAACTAAAGCAAAATGCAATTACAAACCAAATCAAAAGAAGGCCAGATGTTCAGTGCATTAGAACTGGAAGAGGTGTATTGGAATCATTTGTAGGCTGATTAAGCATTAGGAGGTTAAAATCTTCTGGTTTTGCCCTTTGGGAATTTCAACAGGGCGCTGGGGTATTATGGCCTGCCACATCAATGATCCTTGCCCCTTTTCTCAGCCCAGTGTGTAAATATAGGAGCTTTGCGGTAATGTAAGTAGAGTGCAAGAATAATAATTCGCTGACTTTTCCAACCAGTTACCCAAAGACAGTGAGTTTATGTATCTATGCGTCCCCAGAAGAGACCATTAATTCCGGTGTGAATTAAAGCTTGAATTTTAGGAATTTTCTAATAACAAAGACCAAGCATCTTTACGACCAAAAAATATTATCTGAAGTGTTGATATTCGCACAACTTTTGTTTCAATTTACTGAGACAGTATTCACAACAGAAAATATCTAGATATATTAATCTTTGGAAGAAACGTTGTTGGCATTGTCTGCATTTTCCTTTATGTGCATCTGTTTGCACTCACTTTTGAAACTGTAAAATCTATCAGATATTGTAATTGACATTAAAATTCCACTAATGGGGCATTCAACAAGGGTACAATGTGTATTATATTACTCTTCAGATGTGTTAAGGGATGTGTATTGTATTACTCTTCAGATGTGTCAAGGAATTTAATCTTGCTTTGTTTCAGAGATTTGAGGTACTATTTATTTTTATTTAGAAATACATCGTGGAACAGATCCTTCCATTCCAAAGAACTACACTGCCCAGCAACCCACCTATTTAACCCTAGCCTAATCACAGGACAATTTACAATGACCAGTTAACCTAATGACTGATGTATCTTTGGAATGTTGGATGAATCCAGAGCACCTGGAGGAAATCCACATGCTCACAGGAAGGAAGTACAAACTTCTTGCAGACACCATTGTAATTGAACTCTGAACTCCAATGTCCTGAGCTATAATAGCACGATGCTAACTGTTACATGTCTGATTACTCTCTCTTTGGTGTAAAGGGGCCATGTTGTTGTTGGAAGAACAGCAGGGCTCTTGTGAATTGGCCAATATTTAATCTGTCTTCAACATCACGAGAGGGTTTTCCAGTCATTATTTCAGTTTGTGGGAGTTGCTAAAGTGCAAGTTGGCTGTCCTACATTGCTTTCATACATTGCAGCATTGGCTCCACTTCAAGACATACTCAATTAATGATAATGTTTCATGGATGTCCAGACATTATGAAAGGCACTTGTGCAATTTATTTTATTTAAATAATAGGGAAATAAAACTGGTGTGGATTTAGTAACGATGCCCATAAAATGCTTTCCTTCCATAGGGAATGATTCAACTTTAGTTTGCTTTAATAAAAGCAATCATTTAACTGCTTGGTATAAAGGTGCTATCTGTCAATTGACGAGAACCTTACTAATGATGCTGGGCATATCTTATACATCCTCTTAGGAACTTAATGTTCTAAAAGACAAATTCCCTAGAAGTTAAAAGCATATTGCATGATGTAATCACAAGTCAATCATAAATGTGCATCATAATGTGCTCCATTTATCTATTTAGAATGATAGTCAATCATCTGATGACATTGCCTAAACACACCATTGTTTTCCTAACTATATTCTTGTCCTTCAAGCAAAAATTAGAAGCAATGCTAGTAATATCATGCAGTAGAATAAAGCTTACAAACCTAAATGTAATTATCCATTTAGGAAGTTGGAAGGTTTTGTGCAAACACAGTAGAAAAGGTAATTTAAAAAGTTCAGTTTTGGTGATTAAATAAATGAATTTCTATGTGGTATTACACAGGCTTGTTTTAATTGGTGTTTGGAGGATTCGTTTTTGTAATTCCAACACTTTATTTGAATGAATTTGAAAGCCAGCGGCCTTGCCTTTATTACACAAAGGGGCTGCTCATTTATAATCAGATATACTGCTATTAAAGGACAAGGATATTTCTTCTATACAAATTTGAGGTTTCTCCACCTTCATTATTTTGGGGGTAAATCTAGTAATTATTTCCATTGTATTGTGTTAACTTTTGACATGGAGTTCTTAACATTGCTCTACAATGTAAAATAGAAACATATTAATGATATCTGGAATGTCATGGTCGAATTTGGATTTGGACTGTGTTTTTGTTGATGAAGTAATGAAGAATTGTAAAAGTATGAGAGAAGTTGCTAAGAAAATTTGAGTGTGAAGGCATAACAATGATATTTTTAAAAAGTAAAAGACCACTCGATTTCAAATAAAACTAATCCAGTAAAATCTGATGTGTGGAGTTAGGAAAGGTTAATGAAGAGTGAAATATTCTAGACAGCTTGAAATGGTTTGAGAAACTAGTGTGAGATACCAACCCTTTTGCTTAATAGATCTTCTACCACTTACTATTAAAACAGGGGACCACACTGGCCGAGTGAGGAATGCAGAAGTACCAAGCAGACCCAAATCTGGTAAAGCAGAACCACGAGCATTGTAAAGAACATGGAATGCAACGTGCAAAACAAAACACTGTAGTGTTGCTGAATCTATTAAAGTGGATAAGGAGAGAGTATGCTACAAGTACATTGCCATCCTCAGTGGTGGTGGGGCCCACCAAAAGTACTAAAGGCAAAGTTGATGTATTTGTAATCATTATCTAGCATGAGGGACCTATGTGGGCGATTCATCAATGCTTCCACCTGGAATACCCACCTTCAGAGGTCAGTCTTGTGCTTATTTAATTAATTATACATGTCATTTGGAAAAAAGTCAAACGAGCACTAGATACAACAAAGAACTAAGGACAGTTATTGAGTTGTAATGTCATTACGTACAGAAACAGGTCCTTTGGCCCAACTGGTACATGGTGATAGAAACATCTGTCTGAGCTAGTACCATTTTCTTGTGTTTGGCCGTATCCTTTTGTCTTTTCTATGCATGTACCTGCCCAATTATTTTTAAATATAGTTGTAAATACCTGAGCTTCTTATTCAGGCAGATCATTCCATGTATCCTCCACTCTCTATGTGGGGAAAAGTTGCCCTTCAGGTCCCCTTTCAAATCTTTCCCCTCTCTCATCTTAAACTTGTGTTCTTTAATTTTATACTCCCTTACCCTGGAAGAAAGACCATTCATTCACCTTATCTGCACCCCTAATTTAATTACATGAATTTAAATCTCCCCAACTGTGATTATTGGGTTTGAACTCACATCCATAAACATAATCTTCTTCACCTAATCAGAATAATTCACAAAATGCATCTCAGTGCAGAGCCATTCTTTCACTTGATTTATGAATGTAGATATCTGTGGCAAGAGCAGACCTGGATTTCCTCTACATACCCTTGCTTAACTCGAGGTCTAAAACTTTTTATTGGCTTCAAATGTGTTCTTCATAACCAGAAAGAGACAAAGAAGGAGGACATCTCCTGCAGGGATGAAACACTAGGAAAGACGGTGCCTGAAGTGCAACCATCTTGGCTGCTTCAGTAGTAAGATGTACTCCATTCAAAGGTCATTCACTGATGTCCATTTCCGTTGTGTGTGATTCAGCAAATGAATGCCCGTGTACAGCAAGACTTAAGCAGTTTTCATGGAAGGGATGGTATGTAACGAGTGGCAGTCGTGCTATTAAAGATCAAGATGAGCATTTTCAGTTGGAAAAGAATTTGACTGACTAACCTTGATATTCAGTGGTAAAACCATTGAATCACTGATTATCCCTATGGTGTACCATAGCACAGAAAATCATTTGGATCAGCCGCATAAACTGACTATAAAGGCAGGTGATGCCCAGGAACCTTTATGACATCTGCAAGGCAGATGTAAAGATTGTGTTAAAATAATTACCCTGTTTACAGTACCTGATCTGCCACCCCAAGCATCCACACCCTGCTCTACATGCCTTGAGCACACTGTAAATCACTTGCCTATGCTACTCTGACTGTACATCCCCTGGCATAATCCTCTACCACCAAAGATTCAAGGTTGTTTAATGGCATTTTCAGTACACAAGTGTAAAGGAGAATGAAATAATAGTTTCTTTGGATCTGATGCAGTACAAAAAAGTCACAATAAGATGAAGAACGCAATAATAATGAAAAAAAACAATAAATATAAATATCTATGATAGCTTAAATACATAGGTTGTATGTCCATAAAGTGACACTAGGCACAGGAGTGTCTATACATAAGGTGATTGACAGGGAGTGATAACTAGTGGTGGTTGGGGACGTGGAGGGGTTGGTTACTGGGTGGAGGTGTTAATCATTCTTATTAAATGGGGAAAATAACTGTTTTTGAGTTTCATGGTCCTGGCGTGAATGCTACGTAGCTTTCTCCCTGATGGGAGTGTGACAGACAGTATGAACAGAGTGTGTGGGATCCTTCATGATCTTACTGGCCCTTTTCTGACACCTTTCTTGATTGCGAGTAAGTTGGTGCTGGTGATGCATTGGACAGTTTTGACTACCTGTTGTAAAGCCTTCCTGTCCACCACAGTGCAGTTTTCATTCCTGCAGAAATGCAGCTTGTTAGAATGCTCTGCACTGCACATCTGTAGAATGACATGAGTATAGATGTGAATAATCAAGCTCTCTTCAGTTACCTCAGAAAGTAGAGGCATTGGTGAGTGTTCCTGATTGTTCATGAGAGGTTGTGCAAGGAGTTTGAAACTGCTCACAGCTTCCATAGCTGTGTCAGTAATGTAAAGAGAATTGCAAGTGGTGCAGTTTTTCCTGAAATCAATTACCATCTCCTTTGCTTTGACATTGAGGAAGACGTTATTTGCCTGGCACCAGGTCTAGAATTCTTCCACCTCCTCTCTGTGGGCCTTCTCATTGTTGGTGATGGAGCCCCACTACTGTCGTGTCATCAGCAATCTTGACTGTTTTTACACGGATGTGTCCATACAGTTGTGTACGAGCACAGTATCAGTGTGCTCACCACAGAACACTATGGAGTACCTGTATTGAACATGATGGAGAGGGAGGAGTGGTTATGCAATTTTTTTATTTTTAAAATTTTTTTATTAGTTTTTCAAAACATTTTACAAAATTAAAAACCCCAAATTCCAATGAGGAGCATTAATACAGTGCAAGATTAAGCATACAATAACAATATGCTACAAAGGAAGAGAATTTAACAAAAAAGTACCTAAATTAAAGACAAGTGAACTTAGTGTCCTCCCCAAGCCCCACAACACAAGAAAAAAACAACAACAACTCCAGACCAATCACCACACAGTATAAAGAGTATAAGTCCGGTCACTCAAACTCCCAGACTGTGAATACACTTAGTAACAGAGGATAATAATGCCTACTACCAGAAAAAAAAGGAGCTGAAAGCAAGGGACCGAAAAGAAGAAGAAAAAAAAACCCTAGTCAAGAGGAAGGTTATGAAAGTACTCGATAAAAGGTCCCCAGACCTTATGGAACTTTAGATCCGAATTAAGAACTGAATAATGAATTTTTTCGAGGTCCAAGCAGGCCATAATGTCGTTAAGCCATTGCGCATGAGTGGGCGGGGCAACATCTCTCCATCTAAGGAGGATCAAGCGTCTCGCCAGGAGAGAGGCAAAGGATAGTATTTGGCATTTGGTCGGACCCAGACATAAATCTGTCTCGCCCCAAAAACCGAACAGAGCAATTAAGGGGTTAGATTCCAGGTGCTGATTCAGAATACCCAATAATGTAGTGAAGACATCTTTCCAGAATTTCTCCAAGCTAGAACAGAACCAGTACATATGGATGAGAGAGGCCACGCCCCTCTTGCATTTATCACAGAGCAGACTAATGCCAGGGTAGAATCGAGATAGTTTAGATTTAGACATATGGGCTGTATGAACAATCTTAAACTGTAAGAGGCAATGGCGAGCACAAAGGGAGGTTGAGTTAACCGATTTGAGAACTGAGTCCCAGCTCTCCTCGGATAAGGAGATATTTAAATCCTGCTCCCAGGCCATTTTAATTTTATCCACAGGGGCGGTTATGCAATTCTAACTGACTATCAGCATTTAGACCAAGGTGTAGGAGTTTGTTCAGGGTCTCTGGGACAGCAGTGTTAAATGCTGATCTGAAATCCAGAAACAGCATTCTGACAGAAAAACAGAAACCCTACAGCACAATCCAGGCCCTTCGGCCCACAAACTGTGGTGAACATGTCCCTACTTTAGAAATTATAGCCCTCTATTTTTCCAAGCTCCATGTACCTATCCAAAAGTCTCTTAAAAGACCCTATCATATCTGCCTCCATCACCGTTGCTGGCAGCCCATTCCACTCACTCACCACTCTTTTTTTAAAAAAAAAAACATCCCTGACATCTCCTCTGTACCTACTCCCCAGCACCTTAAATCTATGTCCTCTTGTGGCAACCATGTCAGCCCTGGGAAAAAGCCTCTGACTATCCACACAATCAATGCCTCTCATCATCTTATACACATGAGTGTCCTTGTTTTCTAAGTGTGTCAGGGCCAGGTGCATGACAGATGCTATGCCATCTGTGGCAGGAATGGAGTTTCTGATCTGTGCCATTACCAGCTTTTCAGTGCCACATGGCAGTAGTCATTTAGTTCTGAAGGTGTTGTGTTCTTTGGTACAAGTATGATGGCTGATTTGAAGCATGTAGGGACAGCAGGCTGGATGAGTGCAGTGTTGAAGATGTCCATTAAGTTGACAGTATGCTGGTGTGCACACTCCGAGTTCTTGGTTTGGGAAGTTATTTGGCCAAGTCACCTTACGGGGGTTGACTCTCAGCAGAGTCTTTCTCATGTCTGCCTCTGTTGCAGACAGTGACAGTGTCTGTCTCTGGAAGAGGAATAGCTTTCATGGCTACCATTGTTACATGCTTCAAAGTGTGCATAAAAGTTGTTTAGAGTATTAGGGAGAGTGTCGTCACTTGTACAGTTGACGCTGTTTTTCCTTGCTCAGTCAGTAACACCCTTGATACCCAGCCACATACGCTGGAGATCATTATTGGGCAGAAGTTCCTGAAATTTTTGAGCGTAGGTGGTATTGATGACTAAATGAGGTTTTTCCTGGCTGCTCTAAGAGCTGTTCAGTCACCTGACTTGAAGACAGCATCCCAGGCTTTTGTAGGGAGCGCACCTCAACGTTTAGCCTGGTGAGATGACCATTCTTGAGGTACCAACAGCGTTTACTGAAGTAGCTGGTGACAGATGAGACATATTAGTTGAGGTTTTGTGTCTTTTCCGTTTGTGGCGGTCTCCTTGAACTTCTCCCAGTTACTCTGTTCAAAGCAGCCCTAAGGTATAGAGATTGCTTTATTAGGCCATACTTTGATGGTCCTCTTGACTGTTTTCTCCATTTTCAGCAGCAGTCAGAATGCCGGGATTAACATTATGGACATGTGGTCAGATAGGCCAAGAATAGGGCATGGGATGCTTTTGTAAGACGTGTCTTTTTGTATAAACATGATAGAGTCTGTAGAATGTTGTAGGGAGTTGCTGACATTATAAAGCTCTCTCAGTGCATTCTTGGTGTTTGCGCTTGGGGGGGGGGGGGATGTAGATCGCATGATGGACACAACAAGTAGACTCCCTGAGCAGGTAATATGGCTGGCATTTAATTGTAAGATGTTCATTTGCTCCAGAACAGTGACTGTTAACTACCGATGGGTTTGTGGATTTCTTCAACAGGGAGTTTCTGTCTGCATTGAACAGTCATCCTGTTGCATTAAGACACTGATTCAGGCTTGTTGTTTAGCCATGTTTTGATTAAAATCAGAATGCACCAGTTTCTTATCTCATTGTCCTCATCAAAGGTGACAAGGTTTTCAAATGCATAAGGAAGGCATCACTACATGTTATTCAAGCTATACCTCACACTACTTTGGAATGTTGTAACTTACTCTTCATTAGCATTCTGTGAGTAACTTCTGAAGGACAATGTTTCCTTGAACATTTCAGGAGATTGTCAATTATGTTTCTAAAGGTCTAGAATTGTATATTGGCCAGCTTATAATGATCTATTATTATAACATGTACTAAGATAGTGAAAAACTTAGTTTTGCAAGCTATCTGCATATATTTTCTAAACATTGGTACATCAAGGTGGTACAAGGGAAAAAATAATGATTGAAGAATATAATGTTATAAATAGTTACAGAGAAGGTTAAGCAATAAGTTAGGCTATGATGAAGTAGATTGTGAGGTCAGGAGTTCCTCTGGTTTAGTCCTTGTGGATACTATCACTTGGCTGCAATTTTATCCAAGTTCATTGTAAAAGAAGCAATGTTAGGATTATTTGGACTGTCTGATGACCCCTTGTATTATTATAAATCCTACAAAGTAACAAACAATGATCAACAGTGTTGACTGTAGTTGAGGTTTATTTAATATTTCAAACAATTCTATATTTTGGATAAGAGTCAGTGTTGGCAGTGTATGGCTTCTGATTGGAAACCATCTTATTCGGGTATAAGTGCTTTACTGGAGCATCGATTTTTAAAATGAGCTGCCTTTGAGTTCATGAAGCACTAAAACAAGGAAATTGTTTATAGCATACGACAAAATGACTTTGATATTGCCTATCTTTATGACTTTGAGCTTCAAAGACTGAACTGGCATTCGAAATTGTTCTACATATGTCCTCATTTGTAGTTCGCTTTTTTGTTTGACTGGTGGCTGTGAGATGGGTGGGGGGTCTCAGGCACATCCTTCACCACCATTGCTAGTAGTAGAGGAGGCAACATCCATCAATAAAAATCCCTGTTTCTATGCCAACCATGATGCCCCTCTATAATAATTCCACTAGTTTGCAGTAATTCTATACACTTCTGCCCTATTCATTCAAACACCTGTCAAATTGCCTCAAATATTGCAGCTGTCTTGTTTCTATCGTGTCTGGTTGCTTATTCCATAAACAAGGTAGCTTGTGTGGAAAAGTTTATCCCTCAGATCTCCTTTAAATGTCTTCCCTCTCACCTTGAATGTAGGTGTAGAAATCCCTCTCAAGTGAAACGCACTGGCTCTCTACCCTGTCTATGCCTTTCATAATTTTATATCCAGTAGATTCCGGATAATTGGGGCAGTTTATTTCAGACAACTCTTGAAGAACAAAAACAATGAGAAAATAGCTGGGATTTCCTTTGTTTACTTGAGACACTTTGCATCTTAATTGGGATGGGGGGCTGTTGTCAAACAGTTTCTAATGGTCACATGCACTTGTGTGGCCATTAGACAATACACTGCTTAGAGTGAACAGTTTTTAAATAGCATCAGTTATGTGGGTTTGTGTTCTAAAAGCGCTGATTTTTGAAACTGTTGGATACTGAGAAATAAGCAGTAAGACTTATTTCAAAATTGTTTTGGTCAACGCAGTTTCAAGCATTGAGGCTTGAAGATGCCAGCAATGGCTAGGAGTAAAAATTTCACAACTTCAACAAGTTAGGAAATATGAAGAAGTTGAAGGTATCAAAACTCATCTTGAATGTTACAATGAATTCAACATTGAATGATTTAGAGAGTGCAGTCATTTAAAGCATTGTATGAAGGCAGTCTATTCTCTGCACTAGGTGTCTGCACTGATTTTGTTCATTTACAGTCAATCAAAAGAATGAAGCATTGATGAATTCCTCTGTTGTATCAGATAGAACAGATTAGATAGAAATCCACTGTCACCTCTCAGCCTTCTTTAAACCTAGCTTATCTGATCTATCCTGATATCTCAAGCCCTGCAATATAGGTATCATCCTTGTGAATCTTTTCTGCACCCTCCAGTTTAACCATGTCCATTCTGTGGTGTGATGAGCAGATTTGCACACAGCATTCCCATATGCAGCCTAACCTACATTTGGAACAACCTACACAGACTCCCAACTCTTATACCTGTACATTTTAATAAAAGGTTTGGAAAGAATATGATGCAGGAAGGATATTTCTCCAAATTGAAGAGAGGCATATTTAGAGAATAAGGGCTGAGAAGAGGGTGGGGAAAGCTATCTTCCTTCAGAGAAATGGCAGTGAAACTTTGGAATTCACTACCCTGGAGGCTCAGTCATGCCATTTAAACAAAACCGCTCAATGATTTCTGGATATCAATGGATAGAGGAAGAGTACTGGAAGAATGCTGAGGTTTAAAAATCTGCCATGAACTTAGCAAGTGATAGAGCAAACTTGGTGGGTGAATGTAGCCTGTTCCTGCTGCTGCTTATGCTCTGATGTGCTGTTTTCAGTCAACAATATTGCATCAGCAAATACATTGGGCATAAGTATGTTACTTAATGTGCTGTATATAGTCTGGCATGTCCTTTTCAGGCAACAAAATCCAGCATCATTGAGCAACTTAAATATGTTAATACCAGGTAGAGTTGGTTGCAAAGTGAAAGTCAATGTTTTTTTATTCCAAGTATATTTAAAAGAGTGTTTGTTGAATTTCACCTTATTTATGATTATCATTCAAGTTGGATCAATGGACTTCCCAATCATTTTCTTTTTCTTGAGAGGGAAGACGACATGCAATGTCAGGATGTTTGTTATTTCAACACGTACAATGCTTGACACTTCCTAGATGCTGATTTTAAAAAATACATCGGATTAAGTTTCATGGCATGGTTGTCTTTTAGATCAGGAAAAAATAATGTGTCATAGGAACAAATTATATGGAAGCCTTAGCAATTTTTAACACTTATAGTTTTTGGTTTACTTGTTCCCGTAAGTAATGCATTATATTGGTAAAAGACAACAACCAAAAACTTGGCATGTTCATCTCTTAGTATTTAGAATGAAAGCGAGTAGCTTCTGAAACTAGGATTGCAGAAATCCTCTGAAGTGGGTTCTTGTCACGGGTTTATTACAGCACATCATTGTGAACTTGTAATTGATGGAGATAAAAATAGGAATTTGTCCTTTTGAAAATGTTGATTTTTAATAGTGCGTTCTTATTTGTTTATTTCAAAATAGCAATGCTTTTACAGGAATTCCCCTAACGGAAGTAATATTTCTATTACTCCGGGTATTAGCTTTAAAATGTTCTTTTGATTCTTTTCTTTGCCAAGCAAAGATTGGGAGGTTAGAAAATAAATGAAACTGCAGATGCTGGTAAAGTTTAGGCAGCATCTGTGGGAAGAGAGACAGTTTGGTTTACATATTAGATAAGGTGGGTAAGAGTGGGTGAAACAAAGCAAATTTGACCAATAAAGTGAAATAATGTAGAAGTAGTGGTTAACCTATTGTTTAAAGCATTGCAAATATGTATTCTCAGCAGGTTCATGGGGTTGGTTGGAAAAAGTGATATAGACAACAGTGTCCTATTCTGATACAAACAGAAGGAAGGAGCAAGTTATCTAAAGAATTCAGCTAAACTTTTCCCATGTATCTACAAGGGATATAATACTGAATCTTTTTGCCACCATTCAAGGCCCCAAAAAAAAACTTTTAAAGTTTTGTAAATTTTTTTGTAAAGTAGGAAAGTCAAGATTATTGTCACATACATAGATGTATATAAATGAAAAAAAATACTTGCATCAGCGTCACAGGCACAAAGCATCATATAAACAGTATTCAGCAAAAACATAAATCACGCATAATTTTTTACAAGGAGGAACAGAAAAAAAGTCCATTTTAGTGCAAAGTGATCAAAGTGGTCATGGTGTTGTTAAGCTGTAGTTGTTCCAGTTGGTCAAGAACCAATAATTAAAGGGAAGTAGCTGTTCTTGAGCATGTTGACAAAGGTGGTGTGTGAGGAAGATTTTTGGGTCTGAAAGATAAAGGGCTGGAGAAGAAGGAATGTGATGGGAGAGAAGAGTGGACCATAGGGGAAAGGGAAGGAGGCACCATGGGGAGGCGAATGGCAGGTAAGAAGAGTGGGAAATAGAAGAAGGGGTGGATGGGGAGGGAATTGTTTTTTACCAGAAGGAGAAATCAGTATTCATGCCATCAGGTTGGAGGCTACCTAGGTGGAATATACGGTGTTGCTCTTCCACCCTGAGGATGGTCTTATCATCGCTCAAGAGTAGGCCACGACAGACATGTCGGAATAGTAATGGGAATCAGAATTAAAATCTTCAGCCATTGGAATGTTCCAGTTTTGGTGGATGGAGCAGAGGTGCTTGATGAAGTGGTCTGCCACAGGTGTCACCAATGTTGAAGAGGCTGCATCCAGAGCACCGATACAATAGATGGTGAGGGAGGAGGTGAATGGGCAGGTGTAGCACTTTGCTTCCTTGCAAGGATAAGTGCCAGAAGGGAGATTAGTGGGGAGAGACAAATGGACCAGGGAATCACAGAGAGAGCAATCCCTGTGGAAAGTGGGGAGTTGGGAGAAGATGTTGCCCTGGAATGGAAATCCTCATCCTAGGAACAGATGTGGCGGAGGTGAAAGAATTGAGAAAAGAAAGTAGCATATTTATAGGTGATGGTGGGAAGAGGTATAGTCAAATTTAGAAAAGCTGTCTGTTAACAGTTTATCTCCAGACATGCAGACAGAAAGATGGAGAAACAGAAGGGAGGTGTCAGAAATGGACCAAATGAATTTAAAAGTAGGTTTGAAGTTGGAGGCAAAGTTGAGGCAAGTTTAGCATGGGTGGAGGAAACTGCACCAATGTTGTCATCAACACAGGCCACGGCAGGAATTGAACCCCAGTCGGTTAAAGATGGCTCTGTAAAACACTGTACTAACTTATAAACTACTGTGCTCCGCGAATGAAACTCATCTATATTGAATTGAATTTCAGAAGTGAAGTAGAAATGAAGTGCAACTTTTCTGCAGGTTTATCCTCTATGGATATTGATTTGTTGAATTTATATTTCTTCTTTCTCCCCTGCCCCCAAGCCAAGGTATCAAATTAGATAGCAAAGTAAAAGCTCCTGGTTGATGATCTCTGCTGATTTAAATTTGCCCAAGTACCACTTGGCCTCTGGTGTTTTATTTTATAGTAGTAGTAACATCATGAAACTGGAGCAAGCATTATGTAAACGGATTGCTGTATGTCACATACCTTGCGTAATTTCCTTTACTAGTGAAGTAAATAATTCAATAACTTCCTCTGCAGTTAAATCAATCACACTAGCATGTAATAAATTCTTTATAATTACACTTTTGTTTTAAATTTTCATTTTAGCCATGTTTTAGAAATTAGTAGTGCTCCAGCTCAACTGTAGTCAACTACAACAAGGATTATTTTTTTTAAAAAAGATTCACCTGCCAGTCCCTCTCAAATTTCAACTAATGAGGATTGACTGTACAGGAGGCAGCACTCAGTTCTATGCCTGAGAGATTGTTTCATTTCCCACCCCACCATGACTCTTTTTGTTGTATGTACACCAATTATTCTTCCCAGTTCCAGTGCTGTAGAATGGTGGACTAACTATTAAAATTTCATTCTAGTGAATGGTGCTTCCCCCTTATTCCTAATATATAATAGCAAAACTAATTATTTACAGGGGTTTGATTTACTGTATTTTCTGTATATGAAAGAACAAGATTACCAGAATGGCCCCATGATGAGATAAAGTATTGGTAGCTGGCCTTGTACTACCCTGCAGCTTCACCTTCTGATTCTGATTTCTCACCCCCCCCCCCCCCCCCCCGAGTATTCTTTCTCACATGCTTCCCTTCTCTTTCGCTGTCTGCTTTAAAAGTTAATGAACCTGGACGGTGTTGATGCTATTAATAATTTAGTGGTGCACTGTTACTTTGCTTCTGTTTTGAAAAGAACTATCCACTTTAGGTGCTCTGTAAAACAAAAGGCTGAAGTAATAGACTTTGTCTTTTTAGAGCAGTTTGCTGCTCCTAAAAAATAATGTAGTTATTTACTGTATGGAAATAAAAGGCTTAAATATTTTAACTTCCATATTTTGTTTAATATACTTCATAAAGCCATTTGAGCACTTTTGTAATTTATCATGAACTTTATAACTTCTGTCCTTCATGTACATTTTAGCATGTTGACATTTGATAATTACCAGAGCAAGATCATATTAGTGATGTCATCTTCTACTGAGGATATTTCTTTAATAGCCTGATCAATGTTTTCTTCAGAGAATCAAATATAGATCATTATGTGGACTGTACAAGGACGAAGAAATGCATGAATGCTTAAAGGCCCAATGGTATACATGTCTACTTAGGCAAAAGAGCCAGGGTCATTCTTTCATTTTAAGTTGCTGTTAGGGGGTTTGGAGAAACTATCCTGAAGAGGAGGATGTGGACATCTGCAAAATGTGATTGCTGGAGTTTCTCAACTTTTTCATTTGATTAAGAATACAATAATATTGGAGAAGGTGTGAAATCTTCAATTGTAAATTACAATTAGTGCTTGTTCAGATTTGTTGAATGTACAAAATAAATACATAGCTGCGAATTGTAATGAGTTGTGACGAAGTGAGTTAGTGGTAGCAAATATATGCTTCTTTATGCTTGGAATATGAATGAAGGCAGACTTTGACCAGCTATTTAACAAGATTTCCCAACTGAACTTGAAAGTAATTTTTGGTTGATTCCTTTCTCACTTAATATGTACAAGCTAGTAGGGCTAACTGAGCAGTTGAATATTCAGGAAATCTTCTGCTTAATGGTTGTCTAGGTAACAGAAATTTGCCTTTACAGAATTCACAAATAACTGCACAAAATTGATATATTAAATGAACTTCATTATTTATGTGAGGTGAAAAAAGAGAAATAGATGTTGTTTCAACTTTTGTTTCCTGACACTTGTACACTGATGACATGATTTCACATTACAAAAAGTCAGGAAATGGATGATTTTCTAGGAATGTAATGATCCCTTCCTGTAATGTGGGAGTCACCTATATAATTTCTTGCTACTTGTAATGAAGCTTAAATTTTGATTGTAAAATGTAATTTTTACATTTGACCAAAGCACACAACTACAGACAAGTTACAAAATGATTATCAGAGATAGAGAAGGCCAGAACTGTTCATATTTGTTGCATTATCTTTGAATTTACTGAAGTTCTAGCTTTTAACAATGGAGGGTTGTTGTAATTTGTTGGCATGTTCCATTGTATCAAGGATTCAAAGTACACTTATTGTCAACATATGTATGCAGTGTACAATCCTGAGATTCGACTTCCCACAGATAGCCGTGAAACATAGAAAACCATGGAACCCATTCAAAGAAATTCATCAAACCCCTAACGTGCAAAAAATGAACAAATTTTGAAAATGGCAAAAAAACAAAAAGCATTGAATATGAAGCAACAAACCACAAAGTCATCGAAAGGGTCCAGGCATATTCAGTTCTGTTCAGTCCAGCACTGTCATCCGTTACCTGAAGGCCATTGGACCAATCTGCCCTGATCAAAATCACACAAAATAGCAACAAAAAAAAAGAGCGACTAGAAACGCTCAAGAGCGAGAGCCCAATTCACAAATTGTGTTGATTAAACTTGCCCAAGATCCAGGACTCTGGCACCATCCTCCGTCAGCATTGGTGGCGGGAGGGGTGGGGGGGAGAGACCATTCGAAGGCAGGGACCTTCCTCCGGGAGCAGTGAGAGTGAGAGACTGTCACACACAGACACCTTCCTCCAGCAGCAGGAAGGAAGGTAGTGCTCAATGTTCATTTGCCTTCTGCCTTCACCTTGATTATTTCAGACTTTTCTCGATGCTTTAATCAGTGAGATCGGTAAGAAATGAAGTCAATCATGGGCTCGGCCTGTTTTCAGTCTTCTTGGCCTTGAGGCCACGTGTTTTGTTCAAAACCTCACCAAACCCCCTCGGAGACAGCAAAGCTCCAGATAGCTCAATTGGCCTGAAAACGCACCAATCAGCATTAGTTACTTTCTTTTGCATTAGTTGGATTTAATTCCTTCAATAATTTAGAGGCAAAAAAGTAACGTTTCTTATGTGATAGGATGGCGTTTGTGAGCAATTGGAAATCTTGTGAATTTTCTTAGAAGTTAAGCTTGTTTTTAGAATGAAATAGTTTTTGGTTCATAGAACTGAACAGCTAATAACATTAATCTTTTAATGACTGCAATAACCATTTAGGAAGTTCATCTAATTGTAAATTAATTTAACTACAGTTGGCCCTCCTTATCCGCGAGGGATAGGTTCCAGGACCCCTCGCGGATACCAAAAAACGTGGATGCTCAAGTCTCTTATTCAACTTGTCTCAATGCAGTGGACCTTTGGACCCAGCGGAACCCCAGACCTTATTTAGCCTGTCTCAGTGCGGTGGACATTAGGACCCGGCGGCGGAGCTCTGAATCTGCAGTGTTTTTGTTCATGAAAATAATCACGATCACGATTGAAAATAAAGTGGAAATAATAAAGTGATCGGAAAGAGGTGAAACACCATCAGTCATTGGAAAAGCATTAGGCTACGTCGGTCAATGACCGGAACAATTTTAAAGGATAAAGTGAGAAAGGCCCTGCCTCGATGAAAGCTACAATTATTACTAAGCAATGCAGTGGTTTAATTATTGGATTTTGAGGTTTTGGGTTTTTGATCCTCCACATCAACCCGACAGGGTGGAGAGCCCACTCGGGAGCAGTCTGTCACTGGATCGAACTTGGGAACTTCCATTCCCAAGCCCGGCACTGAAACATATGTTCTTAAGCATTTTATGTGCATAGAAAGGTAAAATATATACTATATACTAAGACAAATGTTTCACTAATTGACGCTAAATAATACTGGATGTACCTGTTCCAACTTACTTATTAAGAGCACTTCCGTTTTTTTTATCCCAATCCATGATAACCCACACATATCCTTCTGTATGCTTTAAATCATCTCTAGATTACTTATAATACCTAATACAATGTAAATGCTATGTAAAATAGTTGTTATACTGCATTGTTTAGGGAATAATGACAAGAAAAAAGAGTCTGTACATGCTTGAACAAGTGCTGGAAGAGCACTTCCGAGTTTTCGCGATTCGCGGTTGGTTGAATTCGCGCATGCGGAATTCGCAGATAAGGAGGGCTGACTGTATGTGCAATTTTCCAGCTAAAGTGGAGAAACTTGAAATGTTGCTGCCGACTAGTTCTAGTACAGTACGTTTACTGAAAGTTTTAATTTCTAATGTTCTTAGTGTTGGGTATATGGATGAAGGCTGTTTTGTGTTGCCAATATCCATATTTTTAATATTGGATTTGTGATTTAAGTGATTTGTGATCTCTGGGCACTACAATGAAACTAGGGCTGGACAGTTGATGGGGAAAAGCGGAACATGGGAGGGGGTGGAGGAGAGAGTGACTTTTATAGCTATTCAGACAATTGTTTATAAACTGATTGTGATGTAAAATGTTATAACAACATCTTTGTTACTTATTTAATCTAGTGCTGTATCTTCCATTGTTCTTAATGTTCAAAATGCTTATGCTGCAGTTAAGTTTGTTCTTTTTTAAACTGTATACAGTAATGCTCCTTTCAAATCCTGAGCACATTGCTGAAGTGCAACTATGAAAATGTAATTCTTTAATGTACTTTATCAAAGTAGAAAATGTTAAATATTGGATTCAATTTGATGCATCTGAACAGACAAGTGTTGTTGCCATTGTAGAATTTCTCTGCCCTCAGGCTAAATGACTACCTAACTCAAACTCCTAGGTGATTCACAGATTTGCTGGTGTCGACTTTTTTTCCTGTGGTAATGAAACCTGCTCCAGTGGTTCAGTGATTCTGCTGTAATTACATGGCTGACAGTAACGTGGGAAAGTGTTGTTACGTTTTCATTTAGTTTCATCCAGTGAAGATGCCATGATGTTCACTATTGTGCATGCTGTTCATTTTGCTGGTTCATTTGCCATCCCACAGTAAAAATTGAATACCTCCCATACCAAGTGGGATGTTAGATGTTGCAGTCATTGTGAAAAAATTATATCTCATTCATCAAAAAAACCCTGACCTACTTGTAAGATGAAAACAGATGTAGCCCTTGTCAGTTGAAATTTCTGTATTCATGAGCAGTTTTCTTGTAGTAAAAGTGTAAACTTGATCCAAAACAGGTTGTGCAGAAATATTTTATTAAATTTAAAAAAAATTATATTTCAATGGCTTTTGCTGGTGATTTGATTTCCTATGCCCAATACAGAACAAGAACTCCAGGGATGGGAAATGAGGAAGAAAGACAGGACACCTGAAATCAACTGAGCTGATAAGGGAAGATAGTTTGTCATTCTTGCTTTTCTTTAGTGAATGGAATATGCAGGTGAAGAAAAGATTGAGGGGAAAAAAGATGCATTTTCCATCATCCATTGCCCTTTTTTTACCTTAAACAGCTTGCAGTTTGTGTGAGAGATAGTTGAGAGGTGCTTCTGTCAGAACATGATTTTGACATTTATTCACACAACGGATCAATAATTTAATCATGTTTGTTCAGTTGCTATGGATAAACTGACAGGAAATAGTAATCAATAGATTGATACATTGCTGAGCATGTCAGTAAATCAACACATTAGTTTAATTTGAGTAGATTATTGCAAGTAGGATGTATATTTATTTAAAAATTTTAAACCAAGTCCTATATTGACTTTCAGTACCCATACCCCTACTCACATTTGATTAGATCTTTCATGTAATTCATGCTACCTCTGTTTTCCATGTTTATGATTTGTCTCATGTTCAGTAGCTGTAATATTAATCCATACAAGAAAATCCCTCTAGGCTTTTCTATCTCTAACATTGTAATTACCAATTTTCTTTACTCTTTCCCCCTCCCCAACCCTAGAAGTAGAGCACAATCGAAGCTGAATAGTTACCATTGCTTACTGTTGGTCCAATAGATAAACTCACTTAATCTGAGGATGTAGAGAATGTATAGGGCTAGAGAATGTATGAAATTTTTACAGGACTACATGGAACAATGTAGTATCAGGGACCAGGTCACAGTCAGAATAGGTCTCATTCAGATCTAAGATGAAAAGAAATTTCTTAAGGGGAGGTGAATTTTAAAAATTCTCTTTTCAAAGTCACTTAAAGTTTCGGTGATGAAAATATTTAAAACTGACATCAATAATTGTTTAGGTAAAAAGGAAATTTATGGATAAGGTTTATTGTAGGAGAGCTTCACTAAAGTAAAAGGTTGGCCATTTTGTTATTGAATAGCTAAGCAGGCTTGAAGGATGGAATGACCACCACCTTGTATGCTCTTTAGGTTGGGCTAAGTGGTAAGTTGTCTTTTATCCATTCCATAGTGAACATAAAAGCTTATTCAGTATTTAATAAACCATAACACTGGAAATGCTACAAGTTGAAAAAAATACTGATGAGCAAAGAAACTGGGGTGTATTGATAAGGTAAAGTTAAAAGGATCCTTTGCTCTGCAATAATAGTTGAGATCATTGATTTGAACTCATGTCGACTTTAAACAGTCATCAAATTTAGAGCATTTTACAATCATGGTTACCTGTTCTGCAGCAAAGACCTTGAGAATTATTGAGACAAATATCAACTTTTTAAAAAAATAGTAGCCAAATATTTCTGTCTAATGCTTTGCGAATTATATTGGCTAAGGATAAGGATACAGCGGACCAGTCACAAAAGGTGTTTGTTGATTGAAACAATTTCGTTCAATTCATCCATTCATTTTGGCGCGTTGCCACGTGGTTAAGGAGTTGGACTAGCGATCTGAAGGTCGTGAGTTTGAGCCCCAGCCGAGGCAGCGTGTTGTGTCCTTGAGCAAGGCACTTAACCACACATTGCTCCCGTCCACCCTGCTGAAAATGGGTACCGGCAAAATGCTGGGGGTTAACCTCACGATAGACTGGCGTCCTATCCGGTGGGGGGGGGGGGGGGGAAGGTGGTGGTGTGGGGGAGTCTTGTACTCTCAGTCGCTTCACGCTGTGGAAACCATCATAAGCATGGCCTATGAGCCTATAAGGCTCAGGACAGACTGTAACTTTAACTTTAATCCATTCATTTAGCAATTCTCTGTTTTGGGGAGCTTGTGCTATAAATATCCTAGAAGAAGGGTGAATCAACTATGGTGCACTTTTATATATAAAAAAAATGGCAAAAATGTATAGGCATACATACATAGATGATGCCATTGCCATTACCCTCCACCTGACCCTAACCCACCTAGACAAAAAAGACACATACGTTTGGATGCTGTTCACAGACTTCAGTTCAGCATTCAACACAATCATAGAACATAGAACCATAGAACACTACAGCACAGTACAGGCCCTTCAGCCCTCCATGTTGTGCTGACCCATATAATCCTTTAAAAAAACACTGGTTGGAAAGCTGAGCCTACTGGGCCTGAACACCACCTTCTGCAACTAGATCCTAGACTTCCTGACTGGGAGACCTCAGTCAGTCCGGATCGGGAGCAGCATCTCCAACACCATCACACTGAGCACAGGGGCCCCCTAGGGCTGTGTGCTCAGTCTACTGCTGTTCACTCTGCTGACCCACGACTGTGCTGCAACACACAGCTCGAACCACATCATCAAGTTTGTCGATGACACGACCGTAGTGGGTCGCATCAGCAAGAACGATGAGTCAGCTTACAGAGAGGAGGTGCAGCAGCTAACGGACCGGTGCAGAGCCAACGACCTGTCTCTGAATGTGAACAAAACAAAAGAGATGGTTGTTGACTTAAGGAGGGCACGGAGCGACCACACCCCGCTGAACATCGACGACTCCTCGGTAGAGATTGTTAAGAACACCAGATTTCTTGGTGTTCACCTGGTGGAGAATCTCACCTGGTCCCTCAACACCAGCTCCATAGCAAAGAAAGCCCAGCAGCATCTCTACTTTCTGCGAAGGCTGAGGAAAGTCCATCTCCCACCCCCCATCCTCATCACGTTCTACAGGGGTTGGATTGAGAGTATCCTGAGCAGCTGCATCACTGCCTGGTTCAGAAATTGCACCATCTCAGATCGCAAGATCCTGCAGCAGATAATGAGGTCAGCTGAGAATATCATTGGGGTCTCTCTTCCCGCCATCATGGACATTTACACTATATGCTGCATCCACAAAGCAAACAGCATTATGAAGGACCCCACGCACCCCTCATACAAACTCTTCTCCCTCTTGCCGCCTAGGAAAAGGCACCAAAGCATTCGGGCTCTCATGACCAGACTATGTAACAGTTCCTTCCCCCAAGTTATCAGACTCCTCAATACCCGAAGCCCGGACTGACACCTTACTGCCCTATTGTCCTGTTTATTATTTATTGTAATGCCTGCACTGTTTTGTGCACTTTATGCAGTCCTGGGTAGGTCTATAGTCTAGTGTAGTTGTTTTTTTTTCTGTGCTTTTTTTTTTACATAGTTCAGTCTAGTTGTACTGTGTCATGTAACACCGTGGTCCTGAAAAACGTCTCATTTTTACTACGTACTGTACCAGCAGTTATGGTCGAAATGACAATAAAAGCGACTTGATAATTGAAATGCTGGATTACAAAAACTTCGAGGAAGCTTAGGATTTTTAAAGTATTAATCTATAGTGTAAATGTTAATGTTTAAAAATAATTTGAGTTGTGCTTTTGGCTCATTCTGTTTTATGTCTGTGATGTGTAATCCTGATCACTGTACTCTACATTTAAGAGACTGATCCTTGCTATTGCTGTCAAGAATTAAAAATGTTAAACACAACTGAGGTAGTATGAACTGATCATACTGGATCAGATCTTTTGTTGGGTCCATATAATGGCAATAATTGTTACTCAGATTGATTTGAACTAAAATCAGTCTTGTATGTTTTATGTGTGCTTGCATGCATTTCTCTTTAAGTTTTCTTGCTAATCACAAGCACATGTTTTTAATTCACTTTAGGGATTTGGCATTACTGGCAAGGCTCGCATTTATTACCCATCCCCTATTACCTCTCTGTAGTTTCCTTTAGAAGGTGGTGATGAGCTGCTGCCTTGAACAGCTGCTAACTATCTTGGGTGCTCTACATTACAACTATCTTATCAGTTATTCATTTTTGTTTGGTATTGGAAAGGAAATTCCAGAATTTGGCTCTAGCAGCTACAAGGGATGGAAACTTGTAGCTGGTGATGCTATCATGCTGTCAGAATAGTCTGGATGAGTACTTTGTAGGATTTAAAGAATTTAAAATGCTAAACACAGTTGAGGCAGCACGAACTGATCGTACTGGATCATCTCTTTGGTTGGGACTATATACAGGCAGTCCCTGGGTTACGTACGTGTTCCGTTCCTGAGTCCGTCTTTAAGTCGGATTTGTACGTAAGTCGGAACAATTACATCCAGTATTATTTAGCATTAGTTAGTCATATGTTTGTCTTAGTATATAGTATATATTTTTACCTTTCTATGCATATAAAACACTTAGAAATGTATGTATTCCAATAATTAAACCACTGCGTTGCTTAATAATAATTGTAGCTTTCATCAGGGCAGGGCGTTTCACATGCTCCATTATTCTCACTTTATCCGTTATCCTTTAAAACTGTTCCGATCATTGACCGACTGTAGCCTAACGCTTTTCCAATGACCGATGGCGTGTCACCTCTTTCCAAATGCTTTATTATTTCCACTTTATTTTCAATCGCAATCGCTTCTCGTCAATGGAACAGAAATATTGCGGGTTGCAGGTCCTGACCTGCGCCGGCTCCTGAGGTCCTTTGGGTCCTAAGCACAACAGCACTGAATTCCCTGGGTGCTAAACTGCAGCACATTGAGACAGGTTAAATGGGACAAGTGGGGGCTGTGCTGGGTTTGGGTATTTGTTCCTCCACAATATTCTGCATGGGAATTTAAACTGGAGGTGGCAGTGTTTTTTTTACGAAGTTGAGTTGCGAGCTTGACATCAACCCGGCACGGATGGTACGGGAGTCACTGGATCGACATCAACCCAGCATGGGAGCGGTCTGTCACTAAATTGAACTGGGGAACAGACAGACATACTTTATTGATCCCGAGGGAAATTGGGTTTCGTTACAGCCGCACCAACCAAGAATAGTGAAGAAATATAGCAATATAAAACCATAAATAATTAAATAATAATAAGTTAATCATGCCAAATGGAAATAAGTCCAGGACCAGCCTATTTGCTCAGGATGTCTGACACTCCGAGGGAAGAGTTGTAAAGTTTGATGGCCACAGGCAGGAATGACTTCCTATGACGCTCAGTGTTACATCTCGGTGGAATGAGTCTCTGGCTGAATGTACTCCTGTGCCTAACCAGTACATTATGGAGTGGATGGGAGTCAGAGAGTCCAGTTCCACCCCCTCAACATCACTGGCCTTACAAATGAGTTTGTTGATTCTGTTGGTGTCTGCTACCCTCAGCCTGCTGCCCCAGCACACAGCAGCAAACCTGATAGCACTGGCCACCACAGACTCGTAGAACATCCTCAGCATCGTCCGGCAGATGTTAAAGGACCTCAGTCTCCTCAGGAAATAGAGACGGCTCTGACCCTTCTAGGAAAAGCCTCAGTGTTCTTTGACCAGTCCAGTTTATTGTCCATTCGTATCCCCAGGTATTTGTAATCCTCCACTATGTCCACACTGACCCCTTGGATGGAAACAGGGGTCACTGGTGCCTTAGCCCTCCTCAGGTCCACCACCAGCTCCTTAGTCTTTTTCACATTAAGCTGCAGATGATTCTGCTCGCACCATGTGACAAAGTTTCCCACCGTAGCCCTGTACTCAGCCTCATCTCCCTTGCTGATGCATCCAACTATGGCAGAGTCATCAGAAAACTTCTGAAGATGGCAAGACTCTGTGATGTAGTTCTCTACCCGGTGCTGATCTGACTGTGCCACCAGCCGACTGGAACGGGGGGGAGGGGGTGCGGGGGCAGAGTGAATCTTACTAAGAAAAATTTAAGCCAAATACAAAGTTAAACACTCAACACAGTGACAATGGCAATGACTTAAAATGGTGGACGGCATTCTCCTTCCTCGGTTCCTAAGTATGAGTTGTCCGTAAGTCGGACGTTCGTAACTCATGGACTGCCTATAATGGCAATAGTTGTTGGTAAGATTGTTTTGAACTAACATCAGTCTCATGTTTTATGTGTGCTTGCTTGCATTTTTGAGTTTTCATGCTAATCGCAAATGCATGATTTTTTTAAATTCACTTTTGGGATTGGGCATAATCCCAATTAACAAAAGCCAGTGATATATTTCTGAGGCAGAATGGTATGTGCCCTGGAGCACTGTGTGCTAGTAATGGAGGCAAGGAATATTTTGGTTCATTGTGTACAGTTCTGGTTACCGAATTATAGGAAAGATATCAATAAATTAGAGAGAGTGCAGAGACGATTTACTAGGATGTTACCTGGGTTTCAGCACTTAAGTTACAGAGAAAGGTTGAACAAGTTAGGTCTCTATTCATTGGAGCGTAGAAGGTTGAGGGGGGATTTGATCGAGGTATTTAAAATATTGAGAGGGATAGATAGAGTTGACGTGAATAGGCTGTTTCCATTGAGAGTAGGGGAGATTCAAACGAGAGGACATGATTTGAGAGTTAGGGGGCAAAAGTTTAAGGGAAACACGAGGGGGTATTTCTTTACTCAGAGAGTGATAGCTGTGTGGAATGAGCTTCCTGTAGAAGTAGTAGAGGCCAGTTCAGTTGTGTCATTTAAGGTAAAGTTGGATAGGTATATGGACAGGAAAGGAGTGGAGGGTTATGGGCTGAGTGCGGGTAGGTGGGACTAGGTGAGATTAAGAGTTCGGCACGGACTAGGAGAGCCGGAATGGCCTGTTTCCGTGCTGTGATTGTTATATGGTTATTGATAAGGTGCTAATTAAACAATCAGTGCTTCAATGATCCAACAAGAATTTTGAAATGCAAACACAAATTTAGGCACTAACATTTCAAATATATCCTAACTAAAGATTATGTAACTCCAAAATGGAGGATTCCATGGTTTTGCTGCTATTGAGTCTCCTCCCTTCTTTCCTCCTCTAAATGTCTCATCATAATCTTCTATTTTTTGTCAATGCATATCCAAGCTCCCCTAATTGTTTTTATGTGTTAAGCCTTCCTCATGTTTTCATATTTTCACCATGAATGTAGAATACAGAATGATAAGAGCTTGAAGCCACCAAATCAATTTTTCTAAAATCTTGTGGCAGTAGCATGGCTTCAAATCAATAGCAGTACACCCCAACTATCGAGAATAGTAGTTTGTAAACTTTAACTTGAGTATGATTCAAATCTTTGAAGTTTTTAATTATTGGAAAAAGCACATTGTCATGTCAAGTTTCTGGTTCTTTTAAGTAGAACCAGAATTCTCACAACAGAGAGCCGAAAACTGTATATGCTTTACTTCTAATTTTACATCATGCTATGTGTTGCCTTTAGGGGCTATATATTACAATTATCCATTGGTTGCCCTTTCTTTGTTGTTAGGCATATGATGTGGAAATCCGTCATGCTTTTGCTACCTCGGGTTCTAAACTTTGTATTTGTTCTAATGGCACAGTTGAATTACTTTAGTTGGAAAGACTGAAGTGCTTCCAAGAAGGTAGTTCAGCACCAAGGGCAATGAGGGATGAGCAATAAATGGTCTTGCCAGCAATTCCTGAATAATGAAATAAATTTTAAAATAACTAAATTGTCTCATGTTTTGACAAGTGATAAAACTTCAACAAAATAAGGGTTAATAAAAAGCAAATAGCATTGACATTGTGAACAGGAATAGATGATGTGCAAGCAGGTCAGATGTGTTCATAGCTGACTGATTTTTTGTGGATGAGGTGTTAATGCTGCCTGCCTTGTGAGAGAATAAAGTTCTCTGGAGGAAGCCCAGTATAAACTAATCTAACAGCTCCCCCTAGCTTCCAGAGCTGTCTACTGCTCTTAATTTTATACCAATGAGAAGAGTCTTTACACTCAAGTCATTTTTTCCTTTGCATCTAGAAGTGGGAAATTATTTTTTGCACCAAAGATCTCAGGGATTTTGGGTAGGGCCAGAAATGAGAGCCATGCATGTGAAGCATGGGATAGGAAGAAATAAACTACTTTTCTACCTTTCCAAAACAGTTATTTCTGAATGGTTTTGAGTTACCAAGCTCAAGGGATAGATTTTTTTTAGCTCATTGCAGAATGCCATGCATGATTTTAAAAACAATGATAATGCTGTGCCCTTTAATAGACCTCTTTAATAATATTGCTTTTCCTAGAGAATAACAACTTTTATTCTTTGTGATTTTTTTCATGGTGAAGAAGAGTTGTGAACAACAGTGCAAAATAGATTTTAATGGGTATTTAATTTTTCTATTGCGCCCCATTAACTATCACCAAGAGCTATCGTATTTAATGTCCTGTGCAAGAAGGATTTAATAGATCGAAAGGAGACGAGTGTACAGCTCATTGTACTCCTAAAGTCTATATTGGATCTATATAAACAAAAGCTGCCTACTTGTGAAAAATGTGGCAAATCATGTAAGTTTTAAAAGTGGACATTCCTGATACAAAGTAGGACACATTTTCCCAACACTAATAAATGCTTATGTTGCACACTTACAATATACACTTAGTGGCCACTTTATTAGGTACATCCTGTACCTAATATGATGGCCACTGAGTGTATGTTTGCAGTGGTCTACTGCTGGAGCCCATCCACTTCATGCTTCAATGTGTTTTGCAGTCAGAGATGCTCTTCTAACAGACATGGTCATTTGAGTTACGCTTTATGTCAGCTTGAACTAGTCTGGCCATTCTTCTCAAACCTCTCATTAACAAAGTGTCTTTCACACAGAACTGCCACTCAGGGATTTTTTTTGTTGCTTTTACGCCATACTGTGATCTCTAGAGAATATGTGAGAGAAAATCCCAGGAGATTGGCAGTTTCTGAGGTGCTCAAACCACGTATCCGGCACCAACAATGATGATTCCATGGTCAAAGGCACTTAGATCACATTTTTTACCTGGCCGAGTACTAAAGCCCTGTGCTATTCAACTGGCTAGAGTGTTTATGAACATCTTCAACCTTTTGCTTCTGCAGTTTGAGGTACCCCACCTGCTTCAAGCAAGCACTGGTCATACTGGTGCCCAGTAGCACTTGCATCCACTGTGATAAATTGCTTTGAGTGGTTGAACATGAAGCATATCAATTCCTGTCTGAGGAATGACCTGGATCCACACGAATTTGCTGACTGTCATAATAGTCAACAACAGGTGCCATTTAATTGGCTTTTCAGTCAGCTCTGGAACACCTAGACAATGAAGATGCATACATCAGGATGCTCTTCATTGACTACAGCTCAGTATTCAACACTATTATCTCTTCAAAACCAATCACTATGCTCCAAGATCTATGCCTCGATAGCTCCCTGTGCAGCTGGATCTGTGATTTCCTCACTTGCAGATCCCAGTCAGTACCAACTGGCAACAGCATCTCCTCTACAATCACCATTAACAAGTGCACTACATGGGTGTGTGCTTCCCCTGCCCTACCATTGGGCCTGGGATTCAGGAGCCTTAGGTCCCACATCATCAGATTCAGGAATTATTATTCCCCTGCAACCATCAGGATCCTGAACTGGCATGGATATCTTTACTCAACTCAAACTCTTGATCTGTTTCCACAACCTATAGACTAATTTTCAAGTACTCTACATCTCATGTTCATGGTATTATTTAATATTTTATTTGCACAATTTGTCTTTTACACATTTAGTCATTGTTTAAATATAATTTTTACATAAAATTCTATTGTATCTCTTTATTTACCTGTAAATGCCTACAAGAAAATGAATCTCAGGGTAGCATGTGGTGACATATGGTAGTGCTAGAAAGTTTGTAAACCATTTAGAATTTTCTCTATTTCTACATAAATATGTCCTAAACTGTGATGAGATCTTCACGTAAGTCCTAAACCTAAATAAAGAGAACCCAATTAAATATCCCAAAAATTATACTTTTTTATTTATTTTTTGAGAAAAATGATCCAATATTACATGTATTTGTTGTGAACCTTTGCTTTCAATAACTAGCGTGACCCCGTTGTATAGCATAACTTCAACCAAATGTTTCCGTTAACCGTCCTGCACGTCGGCTTGGAGGAATTTTAGGCCATTTTTCCTTACAAACTGTTTTGATTCTGGGATGTTGGTGGGCTTTCTTGCAGGAACCGCTGGTTTCTGGGATGTTGGTGGGCTTTCTTGCAGGAACCGCTGGTTTCTGGGATGTTGGTGGGCTTTCTTGCAGGAACCGCTGGTTTCTGGGATGTTGGTGGGCTGCCTTGCAGGAACTGCTGGTTTCTGGGATGTTGGTGAGCTTCCTTGCAGGAACCGCTGGTTTCTGGGATGTTGGTGAGCTTCTTGCAGGAACCACTGGTTTCGGGTCCCTCCACAACATTTTTATAGAATTAAAGTCAGCACTTTGACTCGGCTGTTCCAAAATGTGAAATTTCTTCTGCTTTAACCATTCTTTGGTAGAATGACTTGTGTGTTTAGGGTTATTGTTTTGCTGCATGGCTAACTTTCTCCTGAGCTTCAGGTCATGGACGGATCGCCTGACATTTTCCTGTTGAATTTGCTGGTACAATTTAGAATTTATAGTTCTTAGTACTGAGGCAGCAAAGCAGGCACAAACCATGACACCACCACCAGCATGTTTCACTAATGGGATGAGGTTCTTGTGCTGGAATGCAGTGTTTGCTTCTCATTTAAGCTAAAAAATTCTACTTTGGACTCATCCGTTCACGGAACATTCTTCCAATAGCCTTTTGGCGTATTCATGTGGTCTTTAACAAACTTTAGACAGGCAGCAATGTTCTTCTTGGAGAGTAGTGGCTTTCTACTTGCAATCCTGCCATGCTTGGATTGAATCATTGTTGTTCAGTGTTTGCCTGATGGTAGACTCATGAGCACTGACTTAGCCAATGCAAGAGAGGCCTGTAGTTCCTTAGATGTTACCCTGAGTTCTTTGTGACCTCCTGGAATATTACATGCCTTGCTTTTGGAGTGATTTTTTTGGTCGAACGCTCCTGGGGAGTGTAACAGCATTGTTTTATTTTCCTCCATTTCTACACCATCTGCCTGGCTGTGGATTGGTGGAGCCCAAACTCTTCAGAAACTGTTTTGTATCCTTTTCCAGCCTGCTGAGCATCAACAACTTTTTTATGAGGTCCTCAACTCTTTGATTGAGGCATGGTACACTTCCAAAAACCTGCGTGGTGAAGATCAGTCTTTGATGGTGAAGCAGGTTTATGTTCTTTAAATAGGGCAGGGTCTCCCACACTCTCACCTAATTGTCATCCCATTGATTGAAACATCTGACTCTAATTTCCTCTTTAAATGAACTGATAATCCTAAAGGTTCACATACTTTTTTTTCCAGTAAATACATGGATATTTTCCAATAATATTGGATAATTTTTCTCAATAAATGAACAAGTGTGTAATTTTGTTGTGTTATTATTTAATTCAGTTCTCCTTATCCAGTTTTAGGACTTGTGTGAAGATCTGATCATATTTTAGTTCATATTTATGCAGAAATAGAGAAAATTCTACAGGATTCACAAACTTTCTAGCACCACTATACACATACTTTGATAATAAATTTACTTAGTAATTTGAATTATTCTTTCTGAAATTTGGTTGGGAAAATGTTTCAGTTCGCGCTGTGTACTCTTGAGAATAAAGTCTAAATCAGAATGCAAAGACATGTAGACCACATTTCTTACCTGGCTAAGTACTGATCAGTATTAGCTTTCAAGGTTTCTCATGATTAACAGGTATATGGACTTGAGCCCCATAAACCCCACCTCATGCTTTGCTATTTTTGGTATATAAAAATGATGTTCTGGGGGAGCCTTTTATTGGGCTGTAGAACTTCAGTAATAATGCCTGCTATTGAGGGGAGGATGGGGGGGGGGGGGGGTTGGAGGTGTAAGAGAAAACATTTTACTTTTAAAGAAATGCTGGTGGTGTACAAAAAATCATTTGTCCATTGAAATTAATAAGCACAACAAAACTTGTACACAATATAGTTAGGCACAGAAAGACCTCGAGTAAGATTTGAGGCACTCGCGGATGGTGGTGTTGTATTTTTTAATGATCGCATGACCTTGCTGGATATTAAGAACTTTAAAGTACTGCAAGTTTATCCAATCAGCAAGTTGCTTATTGGCAGAGAAACTGAGGGGACTGGACTTGTCAAGGATCGTGCTATTGCTTGTGTTGGAGAGTCGGAATCAGTGCCTAAGGGAGGTGTGCAGCCTAGCAGTGAGTGGTCATCTTGGTTGCCTTTCTTGTGATCGCAAGGTCCTTTTAGGTATTGTTAATGTGGAATGTTGCAAGTCCACTGATTTGGCAAATGGCGGGGGTGGACAACGGGGTGGGAGGAATTGCGTGGCCTCAGTCGTGGCAAGGACAAGGCCTTAATCTGCACTGTTGCTTGATTGCACCTCCCGGGGAGGTGTCAGAATTGGTGCACTGCACCAGAGTGCCAGTGGTGGTGTGGCACAATGTCCATGCTGGAGTCAGTGCTGCTCTCTGGTGTTCACTTGGCAGAAAACAATATGTATTGTGTTTGATTGCAGACTGCTGCAATATTCATGGACTTAAGGACTTGGACTATATTTGTTTTTGTGTGACTGATGTTTACTTGCTACATTATATGTGCTATATGTGCCTTGTGCTATGTATGACTGTTGGTACTGTGTTTTGCACCTTGGTCTGGGAGAAATAATGTGTTGTTTGGCTGTATTCATAGATGGTTGAATGGAATTGAATTTGAAACCAAATTTTTTAGAAATGAATTATTCTGTTCCAAAATTTGTGATAACATCAATGTTTGTTTTTGAAGGTACAATGTATGATTAAACCAGATTAAATCCTGCAGAAAGTTCCCAGTCATAAGAGATAAAAGAATTCTGCAAATAGTGGTTTTCATCTTTCCTTAAGTAACTCACATAAAACTGGAGGAACTCAGCAGGTCAGGCAGCATCTATGGAGGGAAATTAATAGTTGATATTTCAGGCCATGGCCCTTCATCAGAACTGGAAAGATATAGGGCAGAATCCAGAATAAAAGGGTTGTGTCAAGCTCGCAGGTGTAGATGATTACAGTTGAGGGGGAGAGGCAGGAAGTTTGGGAGAAGGGAAGTGATGGGAGAAGCTTGTAGGTGATAGATGGAAGAGATAGGGCTGAAGAAGAAGGAATCTGATAGCGTAGGGCAATCGGCATGGAATAAATGAAAGGAGGAAGTTGAAGTTTTTGGATAGTAGTGGGGAAAAAGAAGGGATACAAAGGTCAGTAGGATAATGGAAAACGAGAGAGAGAGAGAGGGGTTGGTGACTGAGGGGAGTGTTTACCAGTAGTTAGAGAAATCAATGTTGATGCCATCAGTTTGGAGAATACCAAGAGAGAAATATGAGGTTTTGCACCACCAATCTGCACCTGGCATCAGTGTAGCAGTAGAGGAAGCCATGGACAGCCATAAGTGTGGTAATGAGAGATGTAATTAAAGTGGCTGGCTATCAGGAGATGCTGACTGTTCAGCTGTTATTAGCTGCTTAGGGCCCTCAATGATGGTGAGGGAGGATATGTAGGGACAGTTGTAACACTTTGTGTACTGTACAGAGCCCTAAACAGTCCCTCCAGGTGAGGTTGTGCTCCACATGTGAATCTAAAGGGTTTATCGTATCTGGTGCTCACAGTGCAGCCTCCTCTACGTTGGGGAGACTCAACATAGTTGAGAGGATTGTTTCATTAAGCACCTTTGCTCCATCCACTAGTATCTGCAGTCTCCTTGTGTTTTCATCATTCCTTCATGTCCATTTCAAACACATAGATAAGTGCTTCCACATGTCCACCTTGTCAGAATGTGGAGCAAAAATTAAGTTTGAGAACCAATCATGGGGATAGCATGATGAGCAGAATGGGTCTATCTTCCTTGTAGATCATATGGATCATATCATCAACGAGGAATTAATTGTATAGGTGGTAATTTTATGTAAATTGCAGAAACTGTCTGGAGACCAACAGACCTAGTATAAATAGATTTACTGTATAAATTTAAATTGTAACCTTGCGTTGGTGGAGACATTGTGAGGTATGGCTCCTTGTGAATTCACAAAATAAAGGCAGTAGCTAGTTTCAACATCTTTACCTACTTTGATTGGTACTAAATTCTCTAACACTAAGGGCAGTATGTAATATTTGGGTTACAAAAATATCACTAGTAAGGCAGATGGTTGATTTGATTTATGTAGTGCAAAATTAGAATATGTCTGCAGTGATTTTTTTTTAAGCATTTTCTCCTGTTTATAGTTAACTTATTGGTATGGATACCAAGTCTAATATCAACAGTTCCTACTCGTATCCAAAATAAGATTATTTGTTTGCAAATGTTATTTGGAGTTTATCATTAAACATCTTGTTAACTTCAATTATCAGATGTGAACAAAAACATAATTATATTCTGTTCCTCTTCAAATAAAAGGATTTATTAAAAACAAAGTGGTATAGATGTCTTGAAGTTAATTTTTATTATATAATTAATGTGTGACAGTATTTTAAATAATTTTCTCCAGTTTCTGGAATGCCTATAACTCTGTGATAGTGGAATTGGAAATGAAATGGCTTTCAAATGGTTATTTCACTTAAATGTGAAATTTAATTTGTGTGCATTATGAACATCTCAATAAAACATCTTGTTTAATTGCCAAATTATTCATTTTTACAGTTCTCTTAGCCTGATTTCAGTCTCAGTTTTACTGTTAGTTATTTCTAGAACAATTGCCAAGTACCTCCTGTTTGCTGATTATGCCTTTTCAATGGGATATCCAGTGACTGCCATTGAGCTTCCATGGCAGGGAAGAGGGGGGAAAAGTTCTCTTGGCCCTAAGAAAATAAATCAAAGACTCTTCAAAAAGAAGTCATCCTTGGAGCATTGACCCGGTTTTGGGATTATCCTGCCCAAAATTATTACATATGGGGAAAGTTGCATTAACTCTAGAGAAGTAGAGGGAAAGTACAATTAGCATTAATCTAGCAGTAGCAAGATGTCCATTGTTAATCGTGCAAACAAAATAGCATCTTATGGCCAGTGTGTCACAGTTCAGAGCATAAATTGACCAGATCAGCTACTTGTATGCTTGTTGAAATCAAACTAACTAGTGATGTTAAGATTTTTTTCCTAGTTTTTATTTTGATCAAAGTTGCAGGTTTTATTAATTAATAACGAGGACTTGTGTTTTCAAAATGTTATGCATTGGAGAGTTTCCATTTTTTATATACAAACTGATGGCAGCAGTAAGCAGGTTAGGTGTTTTTTGACTGGATAGCTAATTTTATTCCTGTTAAGGATGATCCAGGTGACTGTAGCCCATTGTGTCTTATGTCAGTGCTAGGGGAATAATTGGCTGAAATTCCAAGGGACAAGGTTTATATATATTTGGAAAGGCAGGAGGCGATGAGGGATAGTCAGCATAGTTTTTCTTAATGTGGGGATTGGAGATGAGTTGGCAAGTATTCTTTCTTACTGTGTTTTTTGAGGACATAACAAGAATTAATGAAGGGAGTTGGGCAGGTTGTCTGTGTAGACTTTAATTAGGCATTTAACAAAGTCTGCATAATAGGCTGCCAGAAGGTTAAGGCACATGGAATCTAGGGTGAGATGGTTAATTGTTAACCATCACCAAGCTATTGTGGATCCCGAGGGTAGAGGTGGAAGGTTGTTTTTCTGATTGGAAGTCTGTGACAATGATGTGTCATAGAGATCAGTGTAAGGACCTTTGAGTATGATGTATATTAGCAATTTGGATATACTGTAAGAGATGTGTATAAGTTTGCAGATGACAGAAAAATTGGTGGTCTTGTAGATAGCGAGGAAGGTTATCTAAGGCTACAGAAGGATGTACTGTAGGTCAGATGGAAAGTTGGGTGCATTAGAAAAAGTATTTGTTCAAATTCCAAAGTGGTACATTTTGGAAGGTCAAATAAGGGTAGGACATTTACAATACTGGGAGAGCAGTAAAGAATCCTGATGAACAGAAACAAGGGTCCAAGTATAAATGGATGGCACAGTCAGCATACTTTATCTAAGTACTGGTTTGGCGGCACTTCGGAGTATTGTGTTCAACCCTGCTCACTAACTGGAGGAAAGATAAGATTGCACTAGTGAAAATGCAGAGATTACCAGGGCATTGCCTGGAATGGAGAGCTTTAGTTGCAGGGAGAGATGGGATTAGCTAGGCTTGTGTGAAGTAAGTGGCTGAAGATTGGCCTGATCGAAGTATAGAATTGGAATTTTTTTTCCCTGTGGTAATACAGGTTTCCCCTGCTGTCCGAAGGTAGAGCATTCCTATGAAATGGTTTGTAAGCCGGAATGTCGTAAAGTGAAAAGCAATTACCATTTATTTAAACAACACACACAAAATGCTAGTGGAACACAGCAGGCCAGGCAGCATCTATAGGGAGAAGCACTGTCGACATTTTGGGCAGAGACCCTTCGTCAGGACTAACTGAAAGGAAAGATAGTAAGAGATTAGTATAACTTAATGGAACACCACGCTTTGTAAACATATCAATACACTCGAGCAATAGACTTTCCATTTTATCCATTATTAGATGTTGACTAAAAGATACCACTTTGCTACATGCAGAACCATCAGCAGCTTTCAATGTTCTTTCTCTGTGTGTAAATAGTGGATGCAGACAAGTTCAACGCATAGACAATGTCCTTACTTCGTTCACCACGATCAAAACGCTTAATTATGTCTAGTTTTATGCTAAGTGTAACACCCTTACGAACTATTTAGGCTTTTCCAATACCTTAGAACTCATCTTGCTAACAGATGCACAGAATAAATCGAGATAAAGCACAGATGCTCACAGGCACGTGTTTAAGCTATGGCGGCTAGAATGCAGTTCTGGGGAAGGACTTGGCTGCTCGAGGCGCGTGCTGCCTTTTTTCGTAAAAGTGAAAGCACTCTACTGTTAACAAAAACAGGTAACTAATGTAGGTCTTTCGTAACTGCGAGGTGTCATAAAACGAAAGTTTGAAAAATGGGGGCCACCTATATCAGAAATTTAAGGACATGGGTTTAAGGTGAAAGGAAATAGTTTTAAAGTAGATCTGAGGGGTAAGACATTGAAATATACACTCCTAATGTGGACACATAGGATTAGTGTAGAAGCAAAGGTAGATACAGACTTGGTGGGATTAAATGTTTTTGTGCTATAGAAGTTTGACTCTAAAATAATTATAGTTAATGAGCCAATTTATTTTTGGCAATTGCTTCCATTACAGGCAGATCTATTTTTTGTGTTGCAGCTATTTCTATTTGCGTTCCTGGTTTTTTTTGTACTTAATCAATTTTATCAGTGGTTCTGGATATTTCCCATCCATATTGATTCATTAGTTGATCTATTAAAATAGGAAGCTGGAAGGATGGGGGCTGGGCAAGTGTGATGGGCTGGCCACTTGCATTATACAGTGCCCCCTGTTGTAAGTAAAATGTCAAAGCAGAGAAATGAACCAACTTTCAATGACACATTTGTCTAATGAAGTTAAATGATAGGAATAAAGCATTTTCAAGCTTATAGCCTTCAAATATACCAGAAATGCCATGTTTGAATTGTGATATTGATTTTTGTTAAATGTTTTAAATGTAGTTAGTATGATTCGGAAGCAATGCTTTTTGTATGGGTGATAAAAGCTGTTAAATTTTCTGAGATGAAGTGTTTCGTGACAGTACTACTTTCTTATAGTGTGGTTCAACCATAGCACATTTATATAATACTAAAACTCACATGCTCTGTCTGTTTGTGACTTCCAATTAGTGCAAACGGTGCATTACAGCGGCACTATTTTTGGCTAAATCGACTTAAAGTACGCTAACTTACAGAATGCAGGCAAAATTCAGGGTTATATATTTATATAAAATTGTTCGTTCATCAAAATCAACTGGTTTTCACCCACCCAGGAGCCGATGTCAGCCATGATGGAAACTGTGAAGCGACACCAAGGCGCATGCGCACAGCCAGCCTCAGCAGCGCCTCACGATGCTCACAAAGCCGATTCCACCTTTGAGTGATCGGGCAATCTTTGCAGTGAATAGAGAAGATGAAATCACACAGTATTTGTCAAGCAGATATATTGGGCCCTCTGAAGCTGTGGGATTGATAATTCGATTTCCAATTCACAAGAGGGAACCAACCATTGTTCGCCTTTAAGTGCACCTTCCCCAACAGCATCAAATATTCTTTCGATATAATGCTGCTGTGCAGCTGAATAATGATATGGCAATAACCACTTTAACGGAATTCATGGATCTTTGCACTTGCGATCCATTTGCAAGAGCCCTGTATTATGCGGATATTCCCAGATTCTACACTTGGACTAATAAGAGATGGGAAAGAAGGAGAATGGGGAAAAGAGTGGAGGAGTACTCTGGGATTTTTGAAGCAAATGTTCTGGGTTGAGTGTACACCGTTTCTCCATGAAGTGGTGACCTCTACTATTTGAGACTTCTTCATCACATAAAGGGACCAGTATCTTTCGAATCATTGAAAACACATGATGGAGATATCCTTCCATCCTTCAAAGACGTCTGCAGAGAGAGAGGATTGTTGCAAGCTGATGATCATTGGCAGCAAACTATGGAAGAAGCAGAGAGAACAAGAATGCCCAGAGCAATGAGAGATTTGTTTGTTGTCTTGATAACAAACACTGAAATCAACAACCCACAGCAATAATGGAACCGGTTCAAGATTGCAATGTCTGAAGATTTCTTACAAGTGGAGAGAACTGTCAATGATCCTAATATCGTGATCGATGAGAGGCATCATGGCAAGCTCTTCTGTATTTCCAAGAGAAACTTGAGAACTTGGGCAAAACACTTGAAGAATATAACTTGCCAACAGCAAAAAATGGCACAATTACTCGAAGTGCTGGCAAACTGGACTTATTGCGTGAACTGCAATACAACAGAGACGAACAGCAGGAATTTGTTTCAGAGAAGGAGCCCCTATTGAATAATGAGCGAAGAGAAGTATATGAATATGTGTGCGACTGCTTAGAAAGGAATCTCTCTTCAATGATTTTCATTGATGCACCAAGAGGAATGAGCAAGACATTTATCATCAACTTGAACCTCACTAAAGTTAGGGGAGATGGAGGTGTTGCTATTGCTGTAGCATTATCAGGTATTGCAGCAACATTGATATCTGGTCGTAGGACAGCACATTTAAGATTCAAAATACCCCTCAAAGTCAATGAAGATGCCCTTTGTAACATCGATAAAAACACCAATACTGCAAATTTACTCCAAAATGCGAGGCTTATTGTCTGGGATGAGTGCCCCATGATTAGGAGGGAGAGCTTCGAAGCCGTGTACCAGACTCTTAGTGATGTATGCGGCAAGAATGAGGCCTTCGGGAGTATTTTAACCATTTCCTGTAGCGATTTCCGTCAGCTTCTACCAGTTGTGAAACGTGGAAATGATCCTGATTGGAGAATTCATGCATAAAAAAATCCTACCTATGGAGAAGCTTCATCAAGTTTCAATTGAAGAGAAACGTGATTGAGTGAGGGAGAAGGACTATATTCTGAGTTCTTATTGGATGTTGGAGAAGACAAGATTGAGAAAAATGAAAACGATGAAATCGAAATACCTGAAGATATGATTCTGCCAGCAAAAACAATGGAAGAATGCATTAATTTCATCTACCTGACATTCAGTAATCCTGCAGAACTGTTCTCAAGGAATTCTATCTTGGTTTCTCTCAATGAAATGATGCGAGAAATAAACTTCACATGCATTAGATACTTCCCTGGAATCATGAAAGAATACTGTTCTTTCAATGCCGTAAGTGAAGGAGCTAACACCACTTATTTTCCAACAGAATTCCTTGATTCTCTCTGGATTGCCGCCACATAAACTGGAATTGAAGAGGGGATCTCCCATCATTTCAATGAGGAACTTGGATCCACCAAGGCTTTGCATTGGAACACGAATGATGGTGGAAGAACTGCATGACAATCTCATCGTAGCAAAGATAAACATTGGTGCGTTCAATAATAACATTGTCATGATCCCAAGAATTACTCTCAATTTATCAGAAGGGGAAGATGTCCCTCTTCAGCAGAGCCAGTTCCCAATATAGTCATGCTTTGCTATGACAATACATAAGGTGCAAGGCCAAACCATGGAGAGTGTGTTGATTTATCTGGAGAAACCAGTATTCCAGCATGGTCATCTGTACGTGGCTTTAAGCCGGGGAAAAAGAAATGAAAATGTTAGAGTATTCTTGAAGGGTGGCAGATCAACCAGAAATAATGCCATCAAAAATGTCCTTTGTTAAACGAGGAAGAGCTATATTTGTCTTGCTACATGTCTTTATTCTTTAATAAACTGAGTTTTTCTTCTTTAATTTCCAAAGCACATCATATCAGACTGCACTACCTTTCTCTCAAAGGGTGTCTCAATGGATCACCCAGTTGCCTAGTCTAAAGTCTAAATTGCTATGCAAAAAAGACTTGATGGACAGGGCATTTTAAAAGTGAGCATAGTGTTATGGTATGAAGTCATCAATGCAATATGATATGCCGTGTGACTATTTTCAAACTTATGCATTACAATGAAGAAAACAAAGCACAAATTTCCTCAGTGATCTAGATAGAAGGGGGTCATGTTTGTAGATAATAAAATGAATTGCTGTAAATTAATAAATTTCAGTGACTACACTTTGCATGCTATAATACATACAGAATTCAAGTCAAAATATAACTCTGTAGCTCAGCCATTGTTAGAGGGATTTCCAAAGTAGACTATTGCACCGAGTGATATGATCTGAAGTTTTAAAACTAGCTTGGAAATTGTCTTTGTATTTTAGCACAACACCCTGATTTGGTAAATGCTGAATATCATGCTAGATCTAAAGTAGTGTTTTTAATTTATTTAATATCAATGTACACAACATTTACTGAGCCAGTGATGTGTTTTTTTATGCTTTATGTTAATATTTTCTGTGGTGTCATCCTTTGGTTGGATGAATCAAAATATTTGAAAAGATTTACCATTTGTTCCAATATCTATTATACCTAGTAAAGTATAGTGAACTATAATTAGTAGCAGGCCATATTTTTGGAACCCATTTTATCTCCCTTTGTAAAATTTGGACCACATTCAGACTTGATACAGCTGCTGTATCCTGTTTGATAATTCGAATAATGGGACAGTAACATTTGATTTAAAATAAGTTAAATGTGTACTGATGTGTCCTAAGGGCAATCTGACAAAAAATGTTTTCCCCACCCTATCTCATTAAAGCTGTCAGTGAGTCATTATTAAGTTTTCATGTGGTTGTGTGTTTTGATGCTAATGTAATGTGTATGACTTGTTTCATTTCAGCACAAATGTGGTTATGAATTATTCAGAGATTGAGTCTAAGGTTCGAGAAGCAACCAATGATGATCCATGGGGACCTTCAGGACAGCTAATGGCAGAGATCGCCAAGTAAGTACGGTACTAATCTTACTGAGCTCTAGGGGTAATGCTGAATGTGTGTAGATTGAGTATGCTGCTAAAAAAAAAAAGTAAAACTTGATTTCAGTGTTTTGGTCCTGAAGTTGAATTTCAAAATAAGAAATTGAATTTACACTGTGCTCACTTCAAGAGTAAAACTCAGTGGAATAGAAATGGGCTGGGAAAAGCATATGAAAAAAAACGTAATATTTTAAAAGCAGCTCCAATGCCACTCTTTATGAATTGCATGATGTTTGTTATTGCATGTTTTGTTTTGTTTCTAATGCTTTACAGCAGCAAAGGACAAGTGAAAAGTCTTATCACTTTAATGCCACAAATCTGTTGTGTCATTCTCAGTGGTTAACAATACAAATAATGCTTACACTTAAAATGTGTAATATTTTACAAATGGTTTTAGTGGGTGCTAAAGAGTGTTCTTTTAAATCCTACTCTCTATTAAACTACAGTGCATATTTTGTAACTGGGTTGAATGAGCTATTTTGTAAGCATTATTTCACATTTTAATCAGTAAAGTGCAAGCAAATTACTTAAACCGTTTTGTCACATAGGTTAATATAACTTGCTATTCTTGAGGCAGAATGCCAGCATAATTGTGCATTTCTCAAACTGGCTGCAACACAACCCACCACAGTGTTGCATGCCACTGATATGCAGCTGAAGTGCTTTCTCTAGATTCACCGTAAGTTTAGAGGGGTGGAATTAATTTTGCATAGTACATTTTTCAGTATTGAAAGGGACACAGCAAGAAAAAAATTGGCATGCCAGTCATTAGACCTAAATACCTGTGATTACAGCTGGCCCCTGTCATGTAACTGCGATAATTTTGTTATGCTGTTATTTGTACATGTGATCCCATTCTCTGTGAGAAAACTAACATGGGAGAAAGATTAGTGAGCTGTAATCGTCCTGGGTGACTCGACTTAAATTTTAAGAGCATCCTTTTTGAGGGTTTTTATTTTTAGTTAGTGCATTTCATTCCAGTTAGATGGATAACTGCTTACAGTAGGATTTCCAACACGTTAAGAAATATTCTGTTTAAAATTTTGTTCCTTATTTATTCTGTTTGAGTATACTAGAACAATCAAAATTGTAACTGGATTGTCTCCTGCATTTGTTTCATTCATTAACAGGTGCTAAAATACTTTTTTTAAAAGATGTTGACTGTGCACTGAGATCTACATTGGGACTGTGATGGGGTTAGGATTGTTGGGGAGGTAGTTAGTCTTAGAAAGCAGGCCAAGTTGTGATTTTTCTACAACACGAAGCTGTATTATCTGCATTGGAAAAATGTGTATTGATTTTTTTTCCCATGAGAGTAAACTCTTTGTTGTCTCAAATTTAGGTAGCGATTGTTTGTCAACCGTGTAAGGATGTATTTCCATTACCAGGATAGATGTAACATTGGGATATTAATGCTAATTCTGAATTTTGAATACTTGTTAAGAAATATTACCTGAATATGCTGTTAAATGAATAAAACACAAGATACAGAAAGGACCACCAAATAAAGTAAGAGCCTGGGTAGTTTGGTAATACTACACTTGGATTTTGAGGGATTGCAGATTTTGGATTATAAAGGTACCATGGTATGAACTTAACTTTGTATGATGGCTATGAATGTTAGTGGATTAGAAATTCTATGTTAAAAGTGACAATGAGCAGAGATTGGTTTAGAATAGGGAATATTTAGATCAAAACACTGCAATGGACCCACTTCCCTTCCCTTGACCAAGTTATTTAAGCTTTCAGCCCATTACAAATATTGGGCCTTTTTGTATTCAAGAAAATAATAATCTATAACACAAGATGATAAGTTCTCTTTTCTTGAGTTACGCGTAGTTCTGTTTTATTTTTCTTGCTGAGGATCTTGTGAGGAAATTCCACTTAAGTTTTGTACGATAACAGTTAATGGTAGGAATATCCCATCTCTACATATAGGGTCAGTTGTAAAGATTTTTTTTTGTCATTTTGTTTTCCTGAAGTGAGGTATCTAATATTGTTTTCTGATATCTATATTTGCTTTCTTATTAGAATTGGTAAGTGTACTCGTGTAAATGTATCCAAAGCCAACGTAGGACTGACTTTGTATTTTACAGTTCATGCTCCAGACCATTTGTTACATATGTGATAAAACTAAATATTTGGTGTAATATGGTTCATATCAGTATTGAAAACTCTTACAAGCCAGCAGCTGTCTTTAAGGGACATTTACCTTTCTTGTTAATATGTTGAAAGTAATTTGTGATATGTTTGATTCATAAAGCTATTTGTAAGAGTAAATGGTGTGTGTATGCCAAGCCTATTCTGCCATCTACAGTCAGTCCTCATTTATTACTACTTTCTGTGGGAGCATCCACCCATGGATTTCCTTTTCAAGAGCAAAAATAGCACAAAGTAAACGCCTAAGGTCCCATTCACACATTGTACGTCCTCTTGCTTTGTTTTCGATTCTTTTTTTATGTACACAGTTGGAAATGCTAAAGCTGTTTTATTTTCTTGTAGGTCAACATTTATGTATGAACAGTTTCCTGAAGTTATGAATATGCTTTGGAATCGTATGCTAAAAGACAATAAAAAGAACTGGAGGCGGGTGTATAAGGTGGGGTAACTAAGCATTTTAATTTTTATTTCATGGCTCGTCCTATGTAGGATTACAAAACTTGTAGATGCAGTGTTTTTTTTTCAAAAAAACCTGTATATTGCAAAAAAAAAGATTTTAAGTTCCAGTGAAGCTTTCAAAGTCAAAGCAAAACAGATGTAATATTTGTGCTGCCCAAACTACCTGCTAGCTAATAGCACAGTGTCTAATTAATAATGCTACAATAAGGTTTAAGCACCATCGTCTTGATATCTATCACATTTAATTTCCTTTGTACTTTTATGTATTTTTCAAGTTTTAAAAAAGTGAATAAAGAAAGACTATAAGACATAGGAGTAGAATTAGGCCATTCAGCCCATCAAATCTGCTCTGCCATCCCATCATGGCTGATCTCTGATCCCACTCAACCCCATGCACCTGCCTTCTTGCCATAACCTTTGATGACCTGACTAATCAGAAAGCTATCAATTTTTGCTTTAAATATACCCATGGTCTTGGCCTCTACAGCTGTTTGTAGCAGAGCATTCCACAGATTCACTGCTCTCTCCCTAAAAAAAAAGTTCCTCTTTACCTCTGTTCTAAAGGGTCACCCATCAATTTTGAGGTTGCGCCCTCTAATTCTGGACACACCCACCATAGGAAATATCCTCTCCATATCGACCTTATCTAGTCTTTTCAACATTAGGTAAATTTCAATGAGATAACCCGCATTCTTCTAAATTCCAGTGAGTACAGGCCCAGAGCTGCTAAACACACCTCACTGCCAAATATACCTTCATTCCAAGAATCGTCCTTGTGAATCTCCTCTGGACTCTCTCCAATTACAACACATCTTTTCTGAGACATGGGGCCCAAAACTGTTGACCGTACTCCAACTGTGGCCTGACAGGTGTCTATAAAGCCTCAGCATTATTTCCTTGCTTTTATATTCTATTCCCCTTGAAATGAATGCCAACATTACATTTGCTGCCTTTACCACAGACTCAACCTGTAAATTAACCTTCTGGGAATCTTGCGCAAGGACTTCTAAATCACTTTGTATCTCTGCTATTTGAATTTTCTCCCCATTTAAATAATAGTCTGTACTTCCTTTTACCAAAATGCATTATCATACATTTGCCAACACTATATTCCATCTGCCACATTTTTGCCCATTCTTCCAATTTGTCTAAGTCCTCTGCAATCGCATTGCTTCCTCAGCACTACCTACCCCTCCACCTATCTTCATATCAACCACAAACTTTGCCACAAAGCCACCAATTCCATTATCTAAGTCACTGGCAAACAATGTGAATAGCAGCAGTCCCAATTCTGACCCCTGAGGAGCACCATTAAGCACTGACAACCAACCAGAAAAGGCCTCCTTTATTCCCACTTGCTGCCTCCTGCCTGTCAGCCATTCCTCATTCCATGCCAGTATTTTTACTGTAATGACATAGGGTTTTTATCTTAAGCAGCCTCATGTGTGGCATCTTATCAGATGCCTTCTGAAAATCCAAGTAAATGATATCCACAGCCTCTCCTTTGTCCACCCTGCTTTTTACTTCCTAGAAGAACTCTAACAAACAAGATCTCCCTTTACAGAAATCATTCTGACTTTGACTTATTTTATCATTATCTCCAAGTACCCCAAAACCTTATTCTTAATAATGAGCTCCAACACTTTCCCAACCACAGAGATTATGCTAACTGGCCCATAATTTCTTTTGCCATCCTCTCTTAAAGAGTGAAGTGGCATTTGTAATTTTCAGTCCTCTGGAACCATGCCAGAATCAATTGATTCTTGAAAGATCATAACCAATGCAACTGCTATCTTTTCAGCAACCTCTTTCAGAATTCTGGGATGTAGTCCATTTGCTCCAAGTGACTTATCCACCATAAGACCTTTGAGTTTGCCTTGCAATTTTTCCTTTGTAATAGCAATGGTACTCATTCCTGCTCCCTGACACTCACGCACTCGTGGAACACTGCTAGTGTCTTCCACAGTGAAGACTGATGCAAAGTACTTAAGTTCAATCGACATTTCATTGTCCCCCATTACTATCTCATTAGCACCATTTTCCAGTGGTCCAATATCTTCTTTTTACTCTTTATATAAACTAAGAAAAATTGGTGTCCTGCTTTATAACATTAGCTAGTTTGCCCTCCCCTTTCCCCCTTCCCCCCTTTTCTTCTCTCTCTCTCTCTGCCTGTTCTCCATCTCCCTCTGGTGCTCCCTTCTCCCTTTCTTTCTCCCTAGGCCTCCCGTCCCATGATCCTTTCCCTTCTCCAGCTCTGTATCCCTTTTGCCAATCACCTTTCCAACCCTCAGCTTCACCCCACCCTGTCCGGTCTTCTATCATTTTGCATTTCCCCTCCTCCTCCTACTTTCAAATCTGTTCCTATCTTTCCTTTCAGTTAATCCTGACGAAGGGTCTCAGCCCGAAACATCGACAGTGCTTCTTCCTTATAGATGCTGCCTAGCCTGCTGCGTTCCACCAGCATTTTGTGTGTGTTGCTTGAATTTCCAGCATCTGCATATTTCCTCATGTTTGCCCTCCTATTTCATTTTTTCCCCTTCTTAGAGCTTTTTTAATTGTTTTTTGTTGGATTTAAAAAAACTTACCAAGCATCCAACTTCCCACTAACTTTTGCTGCATTATGTGCCCTTTCCCTGGCTCTTATGCAGTCCTTAAATTCCCTTGTCAGACACAGTTGCCTACCCCTGCCATTTGAGAACTTCCTGTGTGACATATCTATCTTGCACCTTATGAACTATTCCCAGAAATTTCAGCCATCTTTGCTCTGCTGTCATCCCCACCAGTATCTCCATCCAGTCCACCTGGGTAAGTTCCTCTCTCATGTCTCTGTAACTTCCTTTATTCCATTGTGATACTAATACATCTGACTGGTGCTTCTCCCTCTCAAATTGCAGTATGAATTCAATCATATTATAATCATTACCTCCCAAGTGTTCCTTTATCTTAAACTCACTAATAAAGTCTGGATTATTACACAATACCAAGTCTAATATAGCCTTTCTCTGAGTAGGCTCAAGCACAAATTGCTCTAAAAAGCCATCTCTTGGCATTCAACAGATTCCCTCTCGTGATTCAACACCAACCTGATTTTCCCAATCCCCTTGCAAATTGAAGTCCCCCATTATAATTGTGACATTCCCCTTATTACATGCCCTTTTCAGCTTGCTTTGTAATCTCAGCCCCACATCTTGGCTACTATTTGGAGGCCTATATATGATTTTCATAATGATTTTTTTACACTTGCAGTTTCTTAATTCTACCCAAAATGATTCAACATTCTCTGACCCTATATCAGCTCTTTCTAGAGATGTAATTCCATCTCTTAACAGAGCCACACCATCGCCTGTGCCTTCCTGTCCTTTCAATGCGAAGTATATCTTTTGATATTAAACTCTCAACTATGACCTTCTTTCAGCCACGACTCAGTGATGTCCACACCATCTTACCAACCAGTCTCTAATTGTGCCATGAGTCCGTACTGACCTTATTCTGAATACTACGTACATTTAAATACAGCACCTTCAATCCTCCATTCCTACTTTTGAATTTTGCCTCTGTGGTACAGTTTAACTCTGCACTGTCTGCATTTGTACCCAATCATTGGCTTGTCCTTCCTTACATTCATATTACATATTACATCATCTACCTGTAAGCTTGCTGGCTTATCCTCGGCTCTATCATACTAGTTCCCATCTCCCTGCCATATTAGTTTAAACCACTCCCAATAGCAATAGCAAACTACCCGCAAGGATGTTGGTCTCCTTTGAATTCAAATGCAACCCATCCCTTTTGTACAGGTCACAACTGCCCCCTGCTCCAATTCTTCAGCTATGCATTTATCTGCCTCATTCTATTCCTATCTGCATAGTCATATGGCAGAGGCAGCAATCCTGAGGTTATTACCCTTGAGGTCCTGCTTTTTAACTTCCTTCCTAACTCCCTGTATTCTGTTTTAAGGAGCTCCTCCCTTATTCTACCTATGTCATTGGTACCAGTATGTACCGTGACCACTGGCTGCTGAGGATATTGTGGATGCATTCAGAAACATTGTGAACTGTGGCATCTGTGAGGCAAATAAACATCCGTGTGTTTTTTTGCATCCACAGAATCATCTATCTGTCCCCTAATTATTGAGTTCCCTATTACTGCTGCCATCCTCTTCAGTTCCCTACCCTTTTAAGCCACAGGGCCAGACTCAGTGTCAGAGGCACATCCACTGTTGCTTCCCTGAGGTAGGTTCCTCCCCCCAACAGTACCCAAAGTGGAGTACTTATTGTTGAGGAGGATGACCACAGGAGTGCTCTCTGCTATCTGATATTTTCTCTTCCCTCTCTGGACAGTCATCCATTTATCTGTCTCTTGTAGCCTTGGGGTGACTACTTCCCTAACTCCTGTCACCTCTTCACTTTCCCTAACAAGCCGAAGGTCATTCAGCTACAGCTTCAGGTTCCCAACATGGTCTCTAAGGAACTGCATCTCAATGCGCCTGGTACAGATGTGGCCATTGGGGAGTCTGGAAGTCTCCTGGAAATCCCACATCTGACACCCAGAACAGAACACTGGCCCTGTAGACATTCTCCCTATTCTTTCAAGAGTTAAATAAGAAAAAGAATTAAGAAATAAACTAAGCTACTTACCTCACTTCTGCCTGGTCTCGCTGAAGCCTGTTGAGCCAAAGCCTCACCACTCTGACTAGATCACTCCCACAATGACTGCTCCGCTAGATAGTACCTCTCTTTTATCGGACTGGATTTTTTAAGCTCTGCTTCAGACCTGCGTGGGAACACTTTTACTATGCACCATTTTCTAAAGGGTGGCTGTTCTCTGTGTATGACTATTCCCTAGTATCAGTGTCTGTGTTTTGTGTTCTCTGCATTTTTTATTTTAAACTAATTTCACATGTTAGCTTATGGAAGTTTTCTTTTGAATACTGGAAAGTTAAAATATGTCATTTTTTCTTTCCACTTTCTTGTTTAAGCTTGTTCATAAATCCGGGGAGAATTTTTTTACAACTTCCTTTCTGAGTATAATGTACATTGTTTTGAAGTAAGCTGTTTGCATGAAGGCTATTCAGATGTTTTGTTTGACTTCAATTATACACAAACCAAATGCTGTTTGCGGGGCTTGTTGTCACAGACTGTCAGTCACATGTCTTAACATAACAGGAGTGACTTAAAAATACTAATTATGTTAAACACTTTGTGGAATTGTTTTGTATAGGAACATGCTATTACTGCTATTCATTTAAAATTTGCAAAAATTATCATGTCAACTTTTTATATATTGTGGTGAGCAATTGGTCCATGATGACAGACGAGAAAAACTTGTTTAGCTCAACTGCCAGTTCTATTGTGACAAGCACAGAAACAGATCAGGCGCTATGTCCTGGGGAGAGAACTCACTCAGTTGCATACAGTTGGGGGAGGTGATCATTACACACACCAGTCACAGTCAGGGTGACCCAGAAACGCACATGAATATCTGTATAACCCAAGCTAAAATGAAACAATAAATGAACTTGATCTTCCCATCATAATCCCACGAAAACATTTTTTAAAACAAGAACTATAAATAATGCTGGCCACTAGGAATGTTGGGGGCGGGCTGACGACCACCACGCCCCCCTCCCCGCCCCAAGCGCTACAAAAAGCAGATTCTGTGTTTATGACTTGATGCTGCAAGTGGTGTATTTAAATGTATCCTGGCAACATTTTGCAAGTCAAAGTTGGCTGAGTTTGGGCTTTAAAGAAATAAGAAAAGGAAAATTTTTAAACAGGTATCTAAAATATGTAAGAAGAAAATTATTACATCGAAGTATGGAGGTGGGAGGTGACAGAAGTTTGTGCAGGGGAGCACTTTGTATCTCATGATCATAATACTATTAGTGTCAAGGTAATTATGGAAAAGGTTAGGTCTGGTCCTCTGGTTAAGGTTCTAAATCAAGAAAGGCCAAATTTGATACTATCAGAAATGATCTGCCCAGTATGGATTAGGATAGGTGGTTTTCTGAGAAAGGTATATTTAGTAAATGGCAGGCCTTCAAAAGTGAAATTTTGAGAGTACAGAATTTGTTTGTTGCTGTCACATTAAAAGCAAGGATAACAGGTTTAAAGAACTTTGGTTTTCGAGAGATATTGAGGTGCTAGTTAAGAAGAAAGCAGTGCATAGCAGGTATAGGAGGGTAGGAACAAAGGAGGTTATTGAAGAGTATAGGAAATGCAGTAGAACACTTAAGATGGAAATCAGGATGGCTAAAAGAAGATGTGAGTTTGCTCAAGCAAACTCAAGCAAAAGCCAAGGGCTTTTACAGATACAGATATAACAAGGGACAAAACTGGTCCTCTGGAAGATCAGAATAGTAATTTATGCAGAGAGTCAAAAGAAATGGGGAGGGATCTTAAGTGCATTTTATTGCATCTGTATTTTCTTGGGAGACAGACACAGAGTATGTAGATGTGAGGCAATGCAGCAGTGAAGTCATGGACCCTATATAGATTACAGAGGACAAAGTGTTGAGGCAAATTAGGGCATGACAAAATGTATCCTGGATCCTATGGGAGGCTTGTGCAGAAATTGCAGGGGCCCTGACAGAGAGATTTAAAACATCCTTTGCTACTGGTGTGCTGGAGCTTTGGAGGATAGCTAATGTTCCCTTATTTAAGAAAGGCCCTAAGAATAAGCCAGAAAATTATAGGCTAGTGAGCCTGATATCAGTAGTGGAAAGTTATTGGAAAGTATTCTAAATAAATTCTAAAGTATATAAATATTTGGATAGACAGACAGATAGGGATAGTCAACATGGACTTTTAAGAAGACCTTTGACTAGGTCCATTATGAGAGGATAGTCAAAAAGGTCCGTTCTCTTGGAGTTCAGGATAAGGTAGTAAATTGGATTGGATATTGGCTTCATGGGAGAAGCCAAAGAGTGGTAGTACATGATTGTCTCTCTGACTGGGGGCTTGTGACTAGTGGTGTGGTGCAGGGATCGGTACTGGGTCCATTGTTTTTTTGTCATCTATATCAGCCATCTGGATGATCATGTGATAAATTGGATCAGCAGGTTTGCAGATAACACCAAGATTGGGGGCATAGTGGACAGCGAGGAAGGGTATCAACACCTGCAGCAGGATCTGGACCTTCTGGAATAATCAGCTGAAAAATGGCGGATGGAATTTAATGCAGACAAGTACAAGGTGTTGCACTTTGGGAGTAGGTCACTGAGGAGTGTGGTAGAATAGAGGGATCTGGGAATGCATCCTTAGTTCATTGAAAGTGCCATCACTGGTAGATAGTGTTGTAAAGAAAGCTTTTGGGACTTCGGCCTTCATAAGTTAATGTTTTGAATACAGGAGTTGGGATGTTATGTTGAAATTGTTTTAAGATGTTGTTGAGGCCTGATTTGGTGTATTGTGTGCAGTATTGGTTACCTGCCTACAGGAAAGATGTAAATAAGATTGAAAGTGCAGAGAACACTTACAAGGATGTTGTTGGGACTTAATAACATGAGTTATAGGAAAAGGTTGAATAGGTTAGGAATTTTATTCTCTAGAGCATAGAAAATTGAAGGGAGGATTTGATAGAGGTATACAAAATTGCGGGGTATCTATAGGGTAAATATAAGCAGACTTTTCCCACTGAGGCTGAGTGAAACTATTAGATGTCATAGGTTAAGGAAGAAAGGTGAAATGTTTAAGGAGAACATGAGGGGGAAAGTCTTCACTCAGGTTGGTGGAAGTGTGGAGCGAGCTATCAGCTATCAGTGATGGATGCAGGGTGGATTTCAACATTTAAGATAAATTTGGATAGATATATGGATGGGGCATGTACGGAGGGCTATGGTCTGGGTGTAGATCGATGGGACTAGGCAGGTTAATGGTTTGCCACAGATTAGATGGACCAAAAGGCCTTTTTTCTGTGCTGTAGCATTTAATGGCTCTACTTTTATATTTCTGTATTCTGATGGTTGGTTTATAGGTATATTTTGTGATCGTTATGGTTATTTGCTGAAGTCTTAGTATTGACGCCATCTTTCTATTTTTTAAATAACGTAAACTATGGTTGTCTGTCATGTCCGATGATGACCGGAATTTGTGCTGGAGAGTTTTTAAAGTGGAAGAGCAGTTGCTCTGGTATAGTTACACTCTCTTGACTTCAGAAGTCTGAGTCCAGTACTATGAACAAGCATCACAAACTGGAGTATTTGGTTACGGTGGAAGACAATGATGTCTTCTGTTTCTTGTCATGCCCTTAGAGTGTTGTGGTACCACCTGGTGGTTGGATCTCTCTGTAGATCTCATTTGTCCAGTCTGCCAGAGCTGACTTCGCATACTAGGGCAGGCACGTCCCCATCTTACTGGGGTATGAGGCCTCCGACGAACCTCACCTGGTTTGGCTAGCCTGTTGAAGCACTGTACTAGGGTGTGGCCACTGTCACATGTAAACAGCTACTTGGAGCCACGGCCGAGAGCTGAATGTCCAGTGGGGACCAAAGGTGAGTGAGCAGTCCCAGAATAGGTGCTACCCCTCCTTGGACACCCCATACACCAAATTTAATAACATACAGGAATATTAATTCCATATTTTAAGTGCAGTGAGTTCATCTGCAGTAATCCCCATTGTGTTTCACAGCAGAGATTTGATGATAAACAGCCACAGATGGTAATTAATGAGGTTTAAATGCTGCACACCCGTGTTGAGAATGTAGCATTTCATTATTTATCTTCTAACGTGTGAAGTCTTGCTCTTTTTCTGATGCTGATTGGCTAACGTGCTGTTTAGTATGCTTAGCCGAATTTTTGAATTTGATCTGTAACAGTGTTTGAACTTTATAGGCAACCTTTTTGTAATAACTAAAATAACTTTTAAATACCCATTTACAAAGGACCAAACTTCAAACCTAGTACTTCGAAAATACCTCATACATTGTGTATACTTGGTTGAAATGAGTTTACAATGACCTGTATGTTGGCAAAGCGCGAAGTCCCACGCCATCAGGTTCAAGAACAGCTATTTTGCTCTAACCACCATTCAATTCTGAACCAACCAGTACAACAATGAGCACTGCAGTTTAGCAACACAATAATGACCTTGTACTAAAATGAACTTCTTGTTCTAATTCTGTCTCTGATAGTATGTTTAATTTGTTTTTCTTGTGAGCGTGTCTTGTAGTTTTACATATGACAATAAGCTCAACTATGGTTTTGCCTTTAAAGAGAAATGCAGTTGCTTCAACCATATGATTTGAAGCTTTGATATCATACATGCCCCAGTATTTATCATTTTTAAATCTTTTTTTAAAAAAAAAAAATATATATATATATATATATATATATATATATATATATATCCCACAACACTAGTTAGTATTGTCCATTGTGAAAGGCTGGCAGTCATGAAAATGGTATTACATTTTAAAAGTAATTGCAGTCAGATGTAGCAATATCATGTTGTTACTAATATTTTTGTAGTCCATGCTCTAGATTGCTAAATGGTATGAAAGTCAGAGGACCTTCTTATATTCTTAAGTTTTGGTATTTTTTAAAGAAATAAAAGATATTTGATGGCCATCACAATTTGAGGAGGTGAATTTAAAACAACAATAAATTAATTTGAAGTCTGAAGTATTCCTGAGGCTGTGTGGATTTAGAACATAATGCAAGCTAGAACCTGGTGTTTAGCAATGCTGTGAAAAAGTTACAGCATTCAGAGATGTTTCACCAGAAAAGCTAATTTGCTGGAAGGCAGCAGTAAATGGTTTAGATTATGTTGAACATCAATTGATGGGTCATTTCCGGGATATTTAAAGCATTTGCCTCACATTGCTGTAGTAACATGCATTTCTTCTAATCTGTGAGTCATTCCTAGATGAAAATAATGGCACAGTACTCCAGGGAATGTACTTGAATAGATGTAATGCTTTCCTTCCAGTTGCCGTTTTTAAGGCACCACTGGGGTAGCATTCATAAAGCCTTTAGACATGGGAACACAAGTAGACTTTAGCCCCTCAAGCTTGCTACTACGTTCAGTAAGGTTATAGCTGGTCCATCCATTGAGGCATGAGATTATATGAGCTTGCAAAAGTTGATTGGAGTAGGCTGTTTACAGGGAAAGGGACCATGGGCAAGGAGCACACACAAAATGCTGGTGGAACACAGCAGGCCTGGCAGCATCTATAAGGAGAAGCACAGTCGATGTTTCGGGCCGAGACCCTTCGTCAGGACTAACTGAAAGGAAAGATAGTAAGAGATTTGAAAGTAGTGGGGGGAGGGGAAATGCAAAATGATAGGAGAAGACCAGAAGACCTGTCCTTACACTTCCTCCCTCACCACCATTCAGGGCCCCAGACAGTCCTTCCAGGTGAGGTGACACTTCACCTGTGAGACGGCTGGAGTGGTATACTGCGTCCGGTGCTCCTAGTGTGGTCTTTTATATATTGCTGAGACCCGACGCAGACTGGGAGACCGTTTCGCTGAACACCTACGCTCGGCCCGCCACAGAAAGCAGGAACTCCCAGTGGCCACACATTTTAATTCCACGTCCCATTCCCATTCTGATATGTCTATCCATGGCCTCCCCTACTACCAAGATCCCTGTGGAAAGCAGAAAGGGGGGGGGGGGGAGAGGGAAAGATGTGCTTGGTAGTGGGATCCCGTTGGAGGGGGCGGAAGTTACGGAGAATTATACGTTGGACCTGGAGGCTGGTGGGGTGGTAGGTGAGGACAAGGGGAACCCTATCCCGAGTGGTGTGGCAGGCGGATGGGGTGAGGGCAGATATATACCGGCTGGGTAGCCTCCAACCTGATGGATGAAGATTGACTTCTCTAACTTACGTTAATGCTTCTCCTCCCCTTCTTACCCCATCTCTGACAGATTTAGTTGTTTTTTTTTCTTTTTCTCTCTCTCTGCCCATCACTCTGCCTGTTCTCCATCTCCCTCTGGTGATCACCCCCTTGCTTTCTCCCTAGGCCTCCCGTCCTTTCCCTTCTCCAGCTCTGTATCACTTTTGCCAATCACCTTTCCAGCTCTTAGCTTCATCCCACCCCCTCTGGTCTTCTCCTATCATTTCGCATTTCCCCCTCCCCCCCACTACTTTCAAATCTCTTACAGTTAGTCCTGACGAAGTTCTTACAGTTCCTTTCAGTTAGTCCTGACGAAGGGTCTCTGCCCGAAATGTTGACAATGCTTCTCCTTATAGATGCTGCCTGGCCTGCTGTGTTCCACCAGCATTTTGTGTGTGTTGTTTGAATTTCCAGCATCTGCAGATTTCCTCGTGTTTGCACAGGCAGTTAGGTGGCTTTTTTAAATAGTAGTTAAGAATTCAAGGTCTGCATGTTCCTGAGTGAAATCTGGAGCTGGTAGGTATAGGGAACCCTGAATAATGAGAGGTATGCCCTGGACAGGAAAAAGGAGGGATAGGTGAGATTTGGGCTGCTCGGATCAAGTAAATTTCTGGAAGAGTATATGGTGAAATTTTGAGGGTACAGAATCTTTATGTTCCTGTTAGGTTGAAAGGAAAGGTTAAAAGTTTGAGAGAGCCATGGTTTTCGAGGGATATTGGAAATTTGGTTCGGTAAAAGAGGGAGATCTACAATAACTATAGACAGCATGGAATAAATGAGGTGCTCGAGGAATATAAAGAATGTAAAAAGAATCTTAAAGAAATTAGAAAAGCTAAAAGAAGATATGTTGCTTTGGCAAGTAAGGTGAAAATAAATCCAAAGGGTTTTTACAGTTATATTAATAGCAAAAGGATAGTGAGGGATAAAATTGGTCCCTTAGAGAATTAGTGTGGATAGCTATGTGTGGAGCCAAAAGAGATGGGGGAGATTTTGAACAATTTCTTTACTTTGGTATTCACTAAGGAGAAGGATATTGAATTGTGCAAGGGAAACAAGTAGGGTAGTTATGGAAACTATGATGATTAAAGAAGATGAAGTACTGATGCTTTTAAGGAATATAAAAGTAGAGAAGTCTCTGGGTCCTGACAGGATATTCCCTAGGACCTTGAGGGAAGTTAGTGTAGAAATAGCAGGGGCTCTGACAGAAATATTTCAAATGCCATTAGAAATGGGGATGGTGTTGGAGGATTGTCGTATTGCTCATGTGGTTTCATTGTTTAAAAAGGGTTCTAAGAGTAAACCTAGCAATTATCGGCCTGTAAGTTTGACGTCAGTGGTGGGTAAGTTGATGGAAAGTATTCTTAGAGATGGTATATATAATTATCTGGATAGACAGGGTCTGATTAGGAACAGTCAACATGGATTTGTGCATGGAAGGTCATGTTTGACAAATCTTATTGAATTTTTTGAAGATGTTACTAGGAAAGTTGATGAAGGTAAAGCAGTGGATGTTGTCTATATGGACTTCAGTAAGGCCTTTGACAAGGTTCCACACGGAAGGTTAGTTAGGAAGGTTCAATCTTTAGGTGTTAATATTGAAGTAGTAAAATGGATTCAACAGTGGCTGAATGGGAGATGCCAGAGAGTAGTGGTGATAACTGTTTGTCAGGTTGGAGGCTGGTGACTAGTGGTGTGCCTCAGGGATCTGTACTGGGTCCAATGTTGTTTGTCATATACATTAATGATCTAGATGATGGGGTGGTAAATTGGATTAGTAAGTATGCAGATGATACTAAGGTAGGTGGCGTTGTGGATAATGAAGTAGGTTTTCAAAACTTGCAGAGAAATTTAGGCCAGTTAGAAGAGAGAGCTGAAAGATGGCAGATGGAGTTTAATGCTACTAAGTGTGAGGTGCTACATTTTGGTAGGACTAATCAAAATAGGACATAAATGGTAAATGGTAGGGCATTGAAGAATGCAGTAGAACAGAGTGATCTAGGAATAATGGTGCATAGTTCCCTGAAGGTGGAATCTCATGTGGATGGGGTGGTGAAGAAATCTTCTGGTATGCTGGCCTTTATAAATCAGAGCATTGAGTATAGGAGTTAGGATGTAATGTTAAAATTGTACAAGGCATTGGTGAGGCCAAATTTGGATTACTGTGTACAGTTCTGGTCACTGAATTATAGGAAAGATGTCAACAAAATAGAGAGAGTACAGAGGAGATTTACTAAAATGTTACTTGGGTTTCAGCACCTAAGTTACAGAGAAAGGTTGAACAAGTTAGGTCTTTATTCTTTGGAGTGTAGAAGGTTGAGGGGGGGACTTGATAGAGATATTTAAAATAATGAAGGGGATAGATAGAGTTGACGTGGATAGGCTTTTTCCATTGAGAGTAGGGGAGATTCAAACAAGGGGACATGAGTTGAGAGTTGTGGGCAAAAGTTTAGGGGTAACATGAGGGGGATCTTCTTTACTCAGAGAGTGGTAGCTGTGCGGTACAAGCTTCCAGTAGAAGTGGTAGAGGCAGGTTCAATATTGTCATTTGAAGTAAAATTGGATAGGTATATGGACAGGAAAGGAATGGAGAGTTATGGGCTGAGTGAGTGCAGGTCGGTGGGACTAGGTGAGAGTAAGCGTTCGGCACGGACTAGAAGGGCCGAGTTGGCCTCTTTCTGTGCTGTAATTGTTATATGGTTATATATGGGATGGAAGACAGTACTCAAGAAGGAAATTAGGTGGACAAAAGGGGGCAGGAGATTACTTTGCCAAAGAAGTTTAAAATCCAAAGAGATTGTATAGTTTAGAAAGAATGGAGAGAATAGGGCCACTCAAAAGACCAAAGGGGACACCATTGTGTGGTGCTGATGGAGAAGGTTCTTAAAGAATACTTCCCCTCTAATAACTGTGGAGAAAGACATGAACACATCAAAAGTAAGAGAAGTAACTGGGAAGGTGTTGGTGGTAATCCACGTTACAGAAGAATAGGAGCTGAATGTCTTAAAAGGTATGAAACATAGAAACATAGAAAACCTACTAGACAATACAGGCTCTTCGGTCCACAAAGCTGCTGAACATGTTCCTACCTTAGAACTACCTAGGCTTTACCCATAGCTCTCCTCTATTTTTCCAAGCTCTATGTAGCCATCCAGGAGTCTCTTAAAAGACCCTATCGTTACCACCGCTGCCAGCAGCCCATTCCACCCACTCACCATTCTCTGCATTTAAAACAAACTTACCCCTGACATCTCCTCTGTACCTACTTTCAAGCACCTTAAAACTATGCCCTCTCGTGCTAGCCAATTCAGCCCTGGAGAAAAGATCCACACGATCAATGCCTCTCATTATCTTGTACACCTCTATCGGGTCATCTCCCATCCTCCATCGCTGCAAGGAGAAAAGGCCGAGTTCAATCAACCTATTCTCATAAGGCATGCTCCCCAATCCAGGCAACATCCTTGTGAATCTCGTCTGCTCCCTTTCTATGGTTTCCACGTCTTTCCTATAGTGAGGCGACCAGAATTGAGCACAGTACTCCAAGTGGGGTCTGACCAGGGTCCTATATAGCTCTATGAAGGTAGATGAATTTCCAGGGCTTAACAAGCTATTTCCAAGAGCACTGTAGGAGGCTAGAGAGGAAATTGTGGGAACCCTGGCTGACATACTTGCATCATCCGTAGACACGGGCAAAGTGCCAGTGGAAGGTAGTGATGTTGTATCTTTAAGAAAGGTGGCAAAGAAAAAAAGCATGTGATCTGTTTGCCAATGAGAATAGCTGTGATAGGTAAGTTACTAGAGAGGATTCTGAGGGATAAGGTATACTTCCAGAAAGACAGGCAGTGATTACAGGGGTTGATTAGGGGTAGTTAGCATGAATTTGTGCATGGGAAATTTTGTCTTATGAATTTGAGATTTTTGATTAAGTGACAAAAAAAGTTGAAATTGGCTTGAAGATTAAAAACAGAGGGTGATAGAAGTTTGTTTTGCCAGCTAGAGGCTCATGACTAGTGGTGTGCCTCGAGTTGATGCTCAGCCCATTCTTGTTTGTCATCTATATAAACATTTTGGATAAGAATGTACACGGCATGGTTGATGTGATTGTAGATGATAGTGTAGTGGACGTTGAAGAAGGTTATCAGAATTTATGGAGATCCTGAATGGTTGGGCTGAGGAATAATAAATGTGAGGTGTTGCATTTTGGGAAGTCAGTGAATGGCAGGTCCCTGAATAGTGTTGTAGACAGAGTGACCTCTGAGTACAAGTACATGGTTCACTGAAAGTGGAGTCACAGGCAGACACGGGGTTTGGCACATTGACCTTTGTGCATCAGGGATATGAGTGTAAAAATTGAGAGGTCTTATTGCAGTTGTACAGGACGCTTGTGAGGCTACACGTGGAGTGTTGTGTTCTGTTTAGGTGCCCTGCTATGGGAAAGATATTGTTAAACTGGAAAAGGGTGCAGAAAAGATTTACAAGGATGCTGCCAGGACTTGAATTGAGTTTTAGAGAGAGATTGGACAGGCTAGGACATTATTCCTTAAGAGTGTAAGAGATTGAAGAGTAATCTTATAGAGGTGTATAAAATCATGAGGGGCTTAAATAGGATGAGTGCACTCAGTCTTTTCCTCAGGATTGGGAAATCAAGAACTAGAGGGCACAGGTTTAAGGTGTGAGGGGGGGAAATTTAATCAGAATTTGAGGGACAAATTTTTCCACAAAAGGAGGTATCTGTGTGAGATTGGTTGCTAGAGGAAGTGTTGAGCTGGGCACAACAATAGCTCTGAAGACTGTCTAATAGTTACATGGATTGGAGAGGTTTAGATGGTTATAGGTCAAACAGTGGCAAATGGGGCATCTATTCAACATGGAGCACTTGGGCTAAAGGGCCTGTTTTCATGTTCTATTCAGTGGACCTTTTGGATAGACTTGGATCAGGAAAAGTTGTGTGTTTGCATTTCTTTAACCTCCTACTTTGTTATTGAGTAGCCTTTGACAAGCTACATTAGTTTTCAGATTGTAGCAGAATTGTAAAATATTGTATATTATATCATTGTGCAGATCCTTCTCTTAATAGCTATTTGCCTCTTCCTTTTGGTGTCTGCTGTAATGAAATTTTAGATTTGGAGGAAGTTCTATACTTGAAGACAAACTCCCTAATGACTAGTTGGCTGCTGATCTTGTGCTTCATAATTCAAAAAATAATTTGTTGGTTTATATGTTGTGGCAGATTTGACACATTGTTTGATGGAGAGCTTTGCTTTGTTTTGTTTAGATGGGGTTAGGAGCATTTATTAAAGGGGAAAGTGCAAAGAATATCTTCCCCAAAGTGGTATTGATTTATAGGATTGTGTTTAAATTTTAAAGTTTAAACACATCCTGTAATTTGGTGTGCAGTTTCTAAATTTGATAATTAAATATTACTGTTTTGATAGTTTACTCTTTATAGTCAAAGGATCTTGAATTGTATAGCTATAATTGTGCAAGGTCACTGTCAAGTAGAAAAGTATATTAAGTTAATGTAAATAACAGTGAAAATAAATGTTTTCTTTATGCATCAACTCATTGGGAAATCAGGTTGGGGTTTTATCAGCATGTGATTAGTTTATTGTGAACAGGCATCTCTAATTTTTACCAGAGTGGAAGGTCAGTTTTATTTATGTTCTGTTTATTTGGTAAACTAATATTGCCGCTGTCAATTTTGATTTGTGCTGGGAATTCCCACTGACTGATGTTCATAGTATTTTATTAAAGTAGAAAGCAATCATTACAATGTGACAGTATGTGACTTTATTCTCAGTTTCCTTTCATTGTCTTCCCCTTCTTCTTTTTACAGTCCTTGCTGCTTTTGGCTTTTCTCATAAGGAATGGGTCAGAGCGAGTAGTTACCAGTGCCCGAGAACACATTTACGATTTGCGTTCGATGGAAAACTATCACTTCGTAGGTAAGCACACCTCCGGCGCTAGGGAGCAAAATAAAAAAAAGCTTTGAGCAAATTATAACAGCAAGCAGAGTTGTCAGTCACTTGAGCCACTAGATCAGCTTCCTTCACTAATTAGAATGTGACTGGTGGCACTATCTGAAGTGTACAGAATCTGAGATTTGGGGGCCCTAGAGTATTAATTAGTGAAGACAAGAACTCGCAGAAAGGACATGGTAATAACAACACAACTAGCACAACATGAGTGCTCAGGTTTTTCTTTATATAAAAAAAACACAACAGCTATGACTCCCTTGTGATGCTCATAAAGAAATTGCCTTAATTACATAGGAAGGAAAGGTTAGACACCAACACAGACTAATCTGTTTGAAGAAGCAAGAATATCTGCAAATAATATTTACAATGCAATGGCAATAAGGCCATGTTTTTATTGTTTTGACATTAAAGTTAAAACTTGGAGACTGGAAAAAAAGCCGATGTAATTTGTCAGATTTAAATGTACAACCTAATAATAATCTAGGTACCTTTTTTATGTGGGTAAATTCTGCTAGATTGTCAAAGCTCTGCAATTGCAAGTCTAATAGCTATATTTGGGAACAACGCCTTATCAAAAAAATTGTCATTTATTGCTTACAATAATTACCAGTGCAGCCTCATGCATTCTGCCAATATTAGAAAGGCACATGCTGCAAAAATTTAATTGGTATATCCACCATGACACTAAGCTTGAAATTAAAATTTATACGCTGCATTTTTTTAAACAAAATTAGCTTTAAGGCATGGCAGGTGTAAAATGGGTATTTTGAGGCAGGCAGTAAAAGTATTACAAATGGTTTTGACCTAGATTAAGGAAATGAAGACTTTGTCAGTAGTTATTGTTTCCTATCAGTGTCTACTAATTGTGATTTAAATGTTCATTTGAAGACATTGGGGAAAATGGTATTGGGTATTGCTCTCCTCAAATAATCATTACAAAGTGTGGGCTTTAACAAAAATGTGTGAGAAGCACAGGAGAGTGGATGACCTACCTGGACTTGTAATGTGACCCCTGGATGAAAAAATAACAATAGTTAGAACAGCAAAGAATTGACTTGATAATTTAAACTGTTAACAATTTGAAACTTGCCTCTAGCCCGCTTCATGTCAGCTTCACACTGTTATTTTCCAGTATTGATCTTTTAAGCTGTGCCTAACACCATGTTACTATTGCTGGAACATCTTTTTGATAATTAATACATTTATCATACATATTCAATTATATATATTATATTTTCTACACAGTTAGCTGGAAAGCTTTGATTCCATAATTTTAATTCCTGCTGAGTACAATTTATATTGTCTGTTATCTGGGTATTTTCAGATGAAAATGGCAAGGACCAAGGAGTAAATGTGCGACAGAAAGTGAAAGAAATGGTCGAATTTATACAGGATGATGACCGTCTGCGAGAAGAACGGAAAAAAGCCAAGCGGAACAAAGACAAATATATTGGCGTTTCTTCAGACAGTTTGGGAGGCTTTAGATACAGTGAGTATTGAGATGTTTGTGAAATAAAAAGGAGGAATAATGTTAGGCATCTGACTTTCAAGGTTTTATTTTGAAGAATCCTTTAGGATTCTGAATAGAAACAAAATTGAAGCGGAGCTATTGTACATTTGGAAACAAAGATTTCAAATCTATCCTTGCAATTGTCTCTGATGTGCATGCCCACGTATTTATACCTAAATAATTTAATGGATAATATCAGAGTTTGTAACTATAAAATTATGCAGACTTTGTACTAAAGCATATTTTGCTATACAGTCTGCATAGGAATGATCCTAACTGTCAAAACTATTGGGCTGTACTTCTCTGTCCATTCTTTGACCTTTTGAGATCCCTTGTTCTTGTTCTTCAGATGCTAGAATTGTTGGGACAGAAAGGCCACACCTTGCTGAGGTTGTTGTTTGCAATGCATTCGTACTTCTAGCAGGAAGTCATCATACTAAGACAATGGTGTTATTTAGTGTTTGTAAATGCATTTGGCTGGATATGGTATGTGAACAGGATTGTGCATGGCTGTGTTGAATCTAGAAAGCTTATTAATCTTTTGATACTTCCATGTTTATATCTAGATGAAGCAAAAACATCAGAGATTTGTTGATTTGGCTTTGGATTTACAATCTAAATTTAAAAACACAGAGGACTGGCCATTCAATTCTACAGCCTATTTCTATATTCATGGCAGGTTATGACTTAACTCCATGTACCCAGTTACCCTCAATTCCATACTATTGTTGGCCAAAAAAAGACTTCGATTTGATAACTCTTTTATCATTATTTGCCTTCTATGAAAGAGGATTCCAAAGTGTTTCTGAACTTCATTTGTGGAAAAACTATTTTTAGCTATGCCTTCTATTAACTCCCTACTCAGTAAAAGTATCTTCTCCCATCTTGTTATCAATTCCTTTCAATAGTTGAAAGGTTTCATTAAAATATCCTTATCATTCCAAATTCTGGGGAATTAAATTCAATTTGTATAATATTTCCTTACAATTCTTGTAAATCCATGCGCTAATCCTCCTGACCACAACTATTTCCAGTAACCAACTGTGGTCAAAGCGAGGCTTTGTATAAGCCTTTCTAAGTAACTTTATCCCATTGCATTATCTTTCCCTAGATAGGAAGGAAATATTCTAGTTGCCATTTGACTTATTTTCCATAGATGACATTGTAATGATTTATGTACTTTGCTATCTAAATGTCTTGAATTTAAGGAATGGACCAGATTGTTTTCTAACTAATGCAGTTTGCCACATGTTAGACCATTTGTTTAATTTCTTTTGTGTTTGTAAACAGTAGATTTAAATTAAAGCACCCATCATTGTATGCCAAGCATGAAAATGTGAATTTCTATCCAATTATCTCCAGCCTTATCTACTGCATTTGGTGCTCCCAATATAGCTTTGTCCACGTCAGCAAGACCAAGCACAAACTCACCGACTGTTTCTGTACACCCAGAATACAATGGCCATGTTGAACTCCCAGTTGCAATCCATTTAAACTCCCCTTCCCATTCCCACACTGACCTGTCCGTCCTTGGCCTTCTCTGCTGCCAGAATGAGCCAGGCTTCTTGCTGACTCATAAGTGCACCAAGTCCTTGTAAACTGTGGACTTGCAGGTATCCAGATTTGCACATGTGAGGGTCAGCTGAGTATTGTCTAAGTATAAAGTGGGTATGAAGTTGGAGCCAGGATAGGGGTCAGTAGAGGATAAAAATGCAAGTAGGTTTGACAAGGTGAAACTTACAAGATGAAATTTACTAGTTTCTGAAGTGAAAAAGAGCTGGAGGAGTTTGAAAGACCAGGCAGCATCAGTGGAGGCAGAGGGATGACAAACACATCTGGTTGAGACTTTGCACTGTAGAGGGGAGATTCCTGTTATAAAAAGGTGACAGGGAGAAGTGAGAAAGGTGCTAGGTGAAACCAGGTTAGGAAAGTGATAGCTAGAGGCTGGAAGAAGATGTGGAAACAGCAAAAGGGTGCGACAGGTTTTGGCATCTGATAGGAAAGGAGTGGAGTGACTGATGTGCATGTAGTGTTGATGGAGTAGGTTAATGAGCAGAGGTGTTGATCAGTCTGACGGCTTGTGGTAAGTAACCATTTTTGAGTCTAGTGGTCCTGGCGTGGTGCTGTTGGGAGTGAGACAAACAGTCATGAGCAGGGTGGGTGGGATCCTTCATGATATTGCTCGCCCTTTTCTGGTACTTGATGGAAGATAGGCTGGTGCCTCTGTGGCTTTGGGTTGTGATCATAATATGATAGAATTCAACCTGCTATTTGAGAAGGAGAAGCTAAAGTCAGATGTATCAGTATACAGTGGAGTAAAGGGAATTATAGAGGCATGAGAGAGGAGCTGGCCTAAATTGATTGGAGAACACCTCCAGCAGGGATGATGGCAGAGTAGCAGTAGGTGGAATTTCTTGAAGCAATTTGGAAGGCACATGAGATGTACATCTCAAAGAGGAAAAGGATTCAAAAGGCAAAAATGACACAACTGTGGATAACGAGAAGTCAAGCTAACGTAAAAGCCAAAGAGTGGGCATAAAATAAAGCAAAAATTAGTTTGAGGATTGGGAAACTTTTATAAACTAACGTAGGCAACAAAAAAACTCATTAAGAAGGAAAAGATTGAATAGGAAGGTAAGCTAGTCAATAATATTAAAGAGGATACCAAAAGTTTCTTCAGATATATAAAGTATAAAAGAGAGACGACAGTAGATATTGAACCAATGGAAAATGATGCTGGAGAGGTATTAATGGTGGCAAGGAAATGAAGGATGAACCGAATTAAGTGTTTTGCTCAGTCTTTACTGTGGAACACATTAGCAGTAGGCCGCAAGTTCCAAAGTGTCAATGGGCAGAAGTGTGTGAAATTTCAATTACTAGGGAAAAAATGCTTAGGAAACTGAAAGGTCGGGAAGGTAGGTAAGTCACCTAGACTAGATTGTATGCACCCCAGATTTTGAAAGAGGTAGCTGAAAAGCTTGTGATGACATTAGTAATGTTCTTTCAAAAATCAACGGATTCTGACATGGTTCTGGAGGACTGGAAAATTGCAAATGTCACTCTGCTCTTCAAGAAGGGAGAGGGTCACACGAAAGGAAATTGTAGGCCAGTTAGTCTGACCTCAGTGGTTGGGCAGATGTTGGAGTCGATTGTTAAGGACATGGTTTCGGAGTGCTTGGAGGCACATGATAAAATAGGCCATAGTCAGCATGGTTTCCTTAAGGGAGAGTCTTGCTTGACAAATCTGTTGGAATTCTTTGAAGAAATAACAAGCAGGATAGATGAAGGAGAATTGGTAGATGTTGTGTGCTTGTATTTTCAGAAAGCCTTTGACCAGATGCCACACGTGAGGCTGCTAAACAAGTTTAGAGCCCATGGTACTTTGGGAAAGATGCTAGCATGGATAAAGCAGTGACTAATTGGCAGGAGGCAAAGAGTGAAAATAAAGGGATTCTTTTCTGGTTGCCTGCCAATGGCTAGTTATATTCCACAGGGGCCTATGTAGAGACCGCTGCTTTTTACTTTAAATTTTAAAGACTTAGGTGACCGAATTGATGGCTTTGTGGCAAAGTTTGTAGACAATACAAAGACAAGTGAAGGGGCAGGCGGTTTTGAGGAAGTAGAGAGGCTGTAGATGGACAGACGGATTAGAAGGGGCAGATGGAATGCAGTGTCAGGAAGTATATGGTCATGCTCTTTGGTAGAAGAAATAAAAGTTAGGCTAGTTTCTAAATGGAGAGAAAATTCAAAAACTAGAGTGGCAAATGGACTTGGGAGTCCTTGTGCAGAATTCCCTAAAGGTTAATTTGCAGGTTGAGTCGGTGGTGAAGAAGGGAAATGCAATAGTAACATTCATTTCAAGAAGAAGATATAAAAGCAAGAATGTTGTAATGTTGAGGCTTTATAATGTGAGGACTCACTTGGACTATTGTGAGCAGTTTTGGGCTGCTTATCTTAGAAAGGATGTACTGACGTTGGAGAGGGTTCAAAGGAGGTTCATGAAAATGATTCTGGGATTGGAAAGCTTGTCATATGAGGAGTTTTTGATGACTCAGGACCTATACTCAATTCAGAAAAACGAGGGGTGACCTCATTGAAACCTATCGAATGCTGAAAGGCCTCAATAGAGTGTATGTGGAGAGGTTTCTTATGATGGGGTAGTTTAAGACCAGAGGGGAAGTCGCAGAATGGAGGGGAGTCCTTTTAGAATGGAGATGAGGAATTTCTTCAGACAGAGGGACGTGAATCTGTGGAATTTGTTGCCACAGGCAGCTGTGGAGGCTAAGTCTTTGGATATATTTAAGGCAAAGGCTGATGGAATCTTGATTAGTCAGGGCATGAAGGGATACAGGGAGAAGGCAGGAGATTGGGGCTGAGAGGGAACATGGATCAGCCATGATGAAATGGTATATCAAACTCAATGGACCAAATGGCCTAATTCTGCTCCTACATCTTATAGTTTTATTACGGAATGTCTCTCTGTTGCTTCCCGCTCCTCCCCAGCTCTCTTCACCCTTTATCCAACCATGATTCCCTTTTCCTGTTCTCATTCCACAAGAGACACCCATATTAACATCAAGTTTATCATTATTCACATACACTATGTCATGAAATTTTTTGCAGCAAAAGTACAATGCAATACATAAAGTTACTACAATACTGTGCAAAAGTCTTAGGCACCCTAGCTATATATATGTGCCTAAGACTTTTGCACAATACGGTACGTATATATACATAATGCAGTTCACATGGGCACGTATATACAGACATATTGTATATACATATATACCGTGTATATCCAGACATGCATGCAGACACATGCACGCAGATACAGTGCCTTCAAAAAGTATTCACCCCCTTGGAAATTTTCATGTTTTATTGCTTTACAACATTGAATCACTGTGCTTTTTAATTTGGCTTTTTTGACACTGATCAACAGAAAAAGGCTTTCTTGTCAAAGTGAAGACATTAATTGCAAATATAAAACACAAAATAATTGATTGCATAAGTATTCACCCCCCCCCCCCCATATGACACACTAAATCATCACTAGTACAGCCAATTAGTTTTAGAAGTCACATAATTAATTAAATGGAGACCTGTGTGCAGTCACGGTGTTTCAGTTGATTGTAGTAAAAATACATCTGTGTCAGGAAGGTCCAACTGCTGATGAGTCAGTATGCAGGCAAATACTACACCGAGAAGACAAAAGAACACTCCAAGCAACTCCACGAAAAGGTTATTGAAAAGCACAAGTCGTGAGATAGATGCAAGAAAACTTCCAAGTCACTGAATATCCCTTGGTGTACAGTTAGGTCAATCATCAAGAAATGGGAAGAATGTAGAGCAGGCCGTCCTCAAAAACTAAATGACCATGCAAGAAGCAGTTTACAAGCTTCAGTGGCTGAGATGGGAGAGACTGCACATACAACTGTTGCCCAGGTACTTCACCAGTTGCAGCTTTATGGGACAGTGGCAAAGAGAAAGCCACTGTTGAAAAAAAACTCTCATGAAATCACAGCTAAAGTTTGCCAAAAGGCATGTGGGAGACAGAAATCAAGTGGAAGAAGGTTCTGTAGTCTGTTGAAACCAAAATTGAGCTTTTTTAGTTATCAGACTAAACACTATGTTTGGTACAAGGCAAACACAGCGCATCACCAAAAACACACTATCCCTACCATGAAGCATGATGGTGGCTGTATTGTGCTGTGTGGGGATGCTTCACTGCAGCAGACCCTGGAAGGCTTGTGAAGGTAGAGGGTAAAATGAATGCAGCAAAATACAGGGAAATCCTGGAGGTAAACCTGATACAGTTCTCTTGCAGACTGTGACTTGGGAGAAGATATGTTTTCCAGCAAGACACTCACCCCAAGAATAAAGCCAAGGTTACACAGGAATGGCTTAAAAACAACAAAGTTAATGTCGTGCAGTAACCAAATCAGAGACAAGACCTCAATCCAAATGATAATTTGTGGCTGGACTTGAAAAGGTCTGTTCATTCATGATCCCCATGCAATCTGACAAAGCTTGAGCAGTTTTGTAAACAAAAGTGGGGGAAATTTGAGGTGTCCAGATGTGCAAAGCTTGATAGACCTATCCACACAGACTCAAGGCTGTATTTGTTGCCAAAGGTGCATCTACTAAATACTGACGTGAAGGGGTGAATACTTTTGAATGAATTATTTTGTGTTTATATTTGTAATTAATTTAGATCACTTTGTAGAGATTTGCTTTCATTTTGACATGAGAGTATTTTTCTGTTCCTCAAAAAAGCCAAATTAAATCCACTGTGATTCAATGTTGTAAAACAATAAAACATGAAAACTTCCAAGGGTAGGTGAATACTTTTTATAGGCACTGTAACTGTGTATTTATTTTCATCGGTTAATGGACCATTCAGAAGCCTGATGGCAGAGGAGAAGAAGCTGTTCCTAAAATGTGAGTGTGTGGCTTCAGGTTCCTGCACCACCTCCTTGATGGTAATAATGAGAATAGAATGTGCCATCGAGTTGTCATCAACTCATGGTGACCCCAGAGATAGTTGCCCTAAATGAGTTTCGATCCTCGCAAAAGTGGCTCATTGTTGATAACATTGCATACATAGCTGTCCTTATTGTGTCCATCCATTCTTCCTCTCCACCTTGCCGAGCATGATAGCTTTTTCCAGGGAGCTGTTTCTTTGCATGATGTGACCAAAGTATGGTAGGTGGAGTCTTGTCATTTGAGCTTCTAGAGAGGTTTGATCTCGTTGAGGACCGATACTTCTATTCTGTGAGAGGTCCGCAAGACGAATAATGTTTTTATCCAGCATCACAATTCAAAAGCGTTGATACACTTCCTATCCCCCTCCTTTACTGTCCAACTTTCGCATAATGTAATTGAGAACACCATCGCCTGCACAAATTGCATCTTTGTTTGGTGTACAAATTAAGCAGGCTCCTGGGTGGTAGTAGTCCTTAATGATGGATGCTGTCCTTTTGAGACGTTGTTTTTTGAAGATCTACTCAATGCTAGGGAGGCTAGTGCCCATGATGGAGCTGGCTGAGTTTAGAGCTTTGTGCAGCTTTTATAAATCCTACATGCTGGTAGTATTTTAGTTACATACTCTTCAAGTTGGCCTAATTGAAGTCAATGGCAATGATGAAGAGGACCTCAGGGTATTCCATTTGAAGACTGTTGACCAAGGAGTATAGTTCTTTGAGTGCAGGCATCACATCTCCTTGACATGAGATGTAAACTGCCATCAGGATAGCTGAAATACCCTGTCTACATAGCTAATATGGGCAACACTTCTCCATTACATATTTCAGACCAGGTGAGCAGGAACTCTACTGTAAACTTTGTTTACCTGTGTTGCACTTTTTCTGTAGCTTTTGCACTTTATTCTGCATTTTTATTGTTTTACCTTGTTTAATGCACTGACTAATAATGTTATCTATTTAAACAATATGCAAGGACGAGCTTTACACTGTATCTTTGTATATGTGACAATAAAACACTAACTTGCTAGGACTGTCACATCTGGAAACTATTAGGTGTTGATTAGGAAGGAAACTCTCGTCCTCTAACTGTACCCAAGGATGCCGTACATTGAATTAAGCAGCTGTCGGGCTGAATGGCAGAGTCAGGCAAAGCAGGTAGGTCATGTTTTGGTTAGACATAGCGCGCACAGTTCTCTTTGATAGGTTAGTCTTGATTTTAGTTCAGCTTTGATCTCAATCACTTGAACATTAGATATTAGTATGCTGGGGAGATGGTACCTGAACCCACACTTTTCAGCCTTACCTGTAGCCAGCCTTCTGACCATATTTCTGTGGTAAGTGACTGCATCTGGTTGGTCTTGGAGTGAATTCAGCTGTACTAGGACGCAAGTGAATTCTTGTGGAAAGACCTGGAGTGGATTCAACAGGCCTTGTAAACTAAACTGTTGCCCTACAGGTCTGAAAATCCAGAAGAGTAGTGGGTTGCTGCAGCAGTTAAGTGCGAGTTCTTCAAGGTAGTCTAGGAGTTGGGACTCTATCCCCATTGCTCTGTTGGGTCGGGTCTCCAATCTGGAGGAGGCTGGCATCAGGCACCCTCACAGGTTGGGTGCTCAGTCTGGTCCCATGTAGTTTGGGGTCTAAACTCTAATATTTTTTTCCTTTTATATATGGGGTGCACTACATTAGACCATTACACTATATCCAAGAAATCTAAGATTGAGAAAGAAACAAAGGGGGGGGGGGGGGGACTGAATATTTTTCATTGGGTGAGTATGCACCTTTTCGTAATTGATTGAAAGATTATAGTTAACATTATAATATCAGGTGGCTTGTTTATATGTCCCCATGGCTTTGTACCTGATACTATGAGACTATTATCAAATCTGACAGTGACATTTAAGGTTATAAATTTTATTTGTAGCCCATTTCTTCTTTTATATCATTTTAGAAGCGTGATATTTTCCTGGTTATAAATGTAAATTGTTCAAACTATGTTTTGCTGAAGCTTGAGAAGTGTTTATAACTGTTAAGTGAATGTTCCTTCCAATTTGTACATTACTAGTTTCGACACACTTGTTTCATTACCACTGTCAAGAAGGTTGTACAGGAATGTGAAGACCCCTGCTCATTGATTCTGGAACAGCCTTTGCTCCTCTGCCATCAGGTTTCTGAACGGTTCATGAAACCATGAACATTACCACATTTATTCCTTTTTTTACACTATTTTTATATTTTTCTTGTCTTTGTTTTGCACTGTACTGCTGCTACAAAACAATACATTTCATAACATATGTCTGTGATAATAAATATGATTCTGGTTCACGTGCTAATAGATTTTGAAGTTCTAGTTCAGGAATCATCTGCCAGTAAGTCAGCAATACTAACATTCAAGGTTGTTTGTCCAGATTTCTGTGTTGTTTTTCTCAAGCCACAGCTCTGTATGTAAAAGGATTGACATCTGTAAGTTCAAAAATAATCTCTGTAGAAATGCCTTTGAGTAAACACATTTTCTGCAGTTTTTAAAAGGTTTAATTGTACATGAAGTGCTTTATGAATTTCAGTAGTACAGATTGCCCAGTTGGTTTCTTTCTTATCAGAAGCTATGAAGAATTGAACATGAATTTAAATGGACTCTTATAACTCACCTTGTCTGTGCTGAACATGATGCCTAGCTATGCTAATCCCATTTGCCCACATCCCTCTACTTTCCTGTTCAAATGCCTTTTAAATATTTGATAGTATCTGTCTCCAGCATTTCCTCTGGCAGCTCATTCCAAATATTCACTACCCTTCATGTGTGGAAAAATAAATAAGTTTATCTCCTCTCACCTTAAACCTAGTACCTCTAATTCTAGACAGCCTTACCATGGGAAAATGATTCCTACTCTCTAGGCCCCTCATAATTTCATACAACTGTACTACAGTCCTCACTACAATCTGGACACAAGAACTATTTATAAGGGTAAATTGTTGCTCACCACCTCCTTAGTGAGTTTAGTTTATAGACATCTTAACCACTCGTCATTTTCACTTTTATGACCTCAAGGTCGCAACCATCTGACTATAATCTCTTGTTATCGTTCCATCAGTGGCACACCATTCTTGTGGCTTTGCCTGAGCTCTCATTGGTTTTGCCAGACTGCTATTGCCTTTACAAGGAAAAAAATTCTTAGCTTTAATAACTTAAAATCCTCTTTTCAAATATTAGTGCTAGGAGGGTGACCCTCTGCATAGGTTAAAATATCAAAAGCAGTTTTAAGACTGTGGTTTCAATATGAATTCTGCTATCCTCATAGATGAAATAATTATGATATCAGAATTTAAATCTGATGGAGAATTATCATCTGCCTCCAAATCTATTAATTGAAGTAGTTAATGACATGAAACATCACCTCTGTTTCATTCTCCATTGTTGCTGCTTGTCCTAAAAAGTCTATCTTTTTTTTTCATTAAATGATGTGTAGACTAATATTTAAAGTATCCCCAGTGACATTTGGTTCATGCCCATCTGAACGTACAGAGCAATGTACTACCTCTTGTAAAGATTAACTGTGAACACATTGGATGATCCCTAAGTTACCCTATCTGCTTTCACAGTGGAGGCCAGAGAGTATTGGTGGAACCTTTCCAAAGTCTACTGAAAGGATAGGGGAAACTATCATCAGCATCCTGACCCAGGACAATGTCCTTCATGCTGAAGTCTCAATTGCACTTGGTGGACTCTTTTGGGCAAGCCTCATTTTATGCACATCTAGTATCAGATCGCAAAACATGTACACTATTCTAGACGTACAAAAAAGCTGGATGAACTCAGCAGGTCAGGCAGCATCAGTTGAAAGGAGCAGTCAACGTTTTGGGCCGAAACCCTTTGTTAGGACTAAAGAAGCAGGGGGCAGGGGCCCTATAAAGAAGGTGGGGAGAGGGTGGCATGTGCCAGGTGAAAAACCAATCAGAGGAAAGGTCAAGGGTTGGGGGAGGGGAAGCAGGGAGGGGGTAGACAGGAGAGGTGAAGAAGGAATCTAAGGGGAAAGCACTATGGGTAGTAGAAGAAGGCAGAGTCATGAGAGGTGATAGGCAGCTAGAAGAGGAGGCAGAGTGAAAGTGGGATGGGGGAAGGGAGAGGGAGGGAATTACTGGAAGTTGGAGAATTCGATGTTCATACCAAGGGGCTGGAGACTACCCAGATGGTATATGAGATGTTGTTCCTCCAACCGAAATTTGGCCTCATCATGGCAGTAGAGGAGGCCATGTATGGACATATCCGAATGGGAATGTGAAGGAGAGTTGAAGTGAGTGGCAACCGGGAGATCCTGTCTGTTGTGGCGGACGGAGCGTGGGTGCTCGACGAAGCAGTCCCCCAAATCTGCGTCGGGTCTTGCATCAAACCCGCAGACAAAGGTGGTGCCGTAGTAGTCTGATGGACAGACCTCTATCTCAGTGAGGCCAAATGGCAGCTCTCTGACATCTTCCATCCTCAGCCAAAAAACTCATAATCCACACCCCACACTGCTCGCTTTTACCTCCTCCCCAAGATCCATAAGCCTGATTGTCCTGGTAGGCCTATAGTTTCGGCCTGCTGCTGTCCCACCGAACTTGTATCTGCCTACCTCGACTCCATTTTGTCACTCATAGTTCAGTCCCTCCCTACTGACATCTGGGATACATCCCATGCCCTCCACCTCTTCAATAACTTCCAGTTCCCTGATCCTGACCACTTCATTTTCACCATGGATGTCCAATCCTTATACACTTCAATTCCCCATCAAGTAGGCCTCAAAGCCCTCTGCTACTTTCTGGTCAATAGACCTCACCAGTTCCCCAATAACCACCACACTCCTCAGGTTGGCGGAACTGGTACTCGCACTTAATAACTTCTCTTTCGGCTCTTCCCACTTTCTTCTGACCAAGGGTGTAGCTATGGGCACTCGCATGGGCCCCAGCTATGCCTGCCTCTTCGTGGGTTATGTGGAACAGTCTATGCTCCAAATCTATACTGGTACTGCTCTCCAACTTTTCCTTCGATACATTAACGACTACATTGGTGCTGCTTCCTGCACCCATGCTGAGCTCGTCAATTTCATTGACTTTGCCTCTAACTTTCACCCAGCCCTCAAATTCACTTGGTCCATCTCAGACACTTCTCTCCCCTTTCTCGATCTCTCGGTCTCCATCTCTGGAGATAGACTGTCCACTGACATCTTCTAGAAACCCACTGACTCCCATAACTACCTTGATTATACCTCTTCCCACCCTGCCAAAAGCAAAAATTCTATTCCCTATTCCCAGTTCCTCCGACTCCGCTGCATCTGCTCCAAGGATGAGGCTTTCCGTTCCAGGACATCCCAAATGTCCTCTTTCTTTAAGAATTGTGGTTTCCCTTCTGCTGTCATCAATGATGCTCTCACTCGCACCTCCTCCATTTCCCGCACTTCAGCCCTCACCCCATCCTCCCGTCACCACAAGAGGGACCGTGTTCCCCTTGTCCTCACCTACCATCCCACCAGCCTTCAGATCTAGCATATTATCCTTCGCAACTTCCGCCACCTTCAACAGGACCCCACCACTAAGGACATCTTTCCCTCTCTACCCCTCCCTGCTTTTTGCAGGGATCGTTCCCTCCGCGACGGCCTGGTCCACATGTCCCTCCCCACAGATCTCCCACCTGGCACTTAACCCTGCAAGCATAAGTGCTACACCTGTCCCTACACCTCCTCTCTTACCACCATTCAGGTTCCTGGAAGGAACAGTCCTTCCAGGTGAGGCAACACTTGTGTGTCTGTTGGGGTAATCTATTGCATCCAGTGCTCCCAGTGCGGCCTCCTCTACGTCGGTGAGACCCGACGCAGATTGGAGGGCCGCTTCGTCGAGCACCTGTCCGCCACAACAGACAGGATCTCCCAGTTGCCACTCACTTCAACTCTCCTTCACGTTCCCATTCGGATGTCCATACATATGCCCCTGCCCCCTCCTCCTTTAGTCCTGACGAAGGGTCTCGGCCCGAAACGTTGACTGCTCCTTTCAGTGGATGCTGCCCGACCTGCTGAGTTCATCCAGCTTGTTTGTACTTCTTGATTTGACCACAGCATCTGCAGTGTACTTTGTATGTACACTATTCTAAACTCTGGGGAACAGATTACCACGGGGTGGGCAAAAAAAAGGTGCAAGGATGCCCTTAAAGTCTCCTTTGGGTAGAAATGCAGCATTCCTGTAAACTTCAGCAAATCACTGCATTGTCATGGCCTAGTGCAGGAAAGGAGCATTTAGGATGGTCCTGAGAGCCTTGAGTCCATATGACACAAACCTTGTGTGTAATACCCTGGTTAAGATTTCTACTGCTATGCTGTGGGGTAGTTTGTATCAGCAGCTTTCTGTAAAAACAGTGTGCCATGCTGGAATGTGTATTTTGGCTTCGGCTAAAGACAAAGGCATGTTGTCCAACTTGGGAATGTGAGTCAGTTAATCGGGTTGGTGGGATGTGAGCGAAGGTTCGAGAGAGCTGTGGGAAAGGGTTTTCTGAGGGATAGTAGTCTGGTTCATGGTGCTTATGGTGGGAGCTGCAGAGAAAGGAAGATACTGCAGAATGCCGTTGGAAGGCAACTCACCATTGCACAAAGTGCTTTGAGCAGATGAATGGCTCCAAGGAAGAAGGGCCAGTACTTCCAAGAGAGACCCTGTTTCTTTGAGATTGATTTTGAGCGAAGTTTGGAATGTGATTTGTGCAGACCGTGGGCCTAGCACACAAATAAAGACTGATTTATACTTCTGCGTCAAATGAACGCCGTAGGTACAGCATAGACACATAACCTACGCCATAGCCTAACGCGCATCTCTCCAACTATATAACTGCACGTCGCAGTGACGCAGGCAGCAACAACTGTGATTGGTCTGCTTGGTAGCATCGCATTTCCTCCTGTCTATAGGCATACTGTGCGTACACTGATGTGAAATATGTTGGAGATGATGAACCAAATCGTCAAATCTACCTGCCGACATCCAAAAACATTTGAAATGCATTTCCTCGTCCATGTGTCTCACTGGCTAGACGAGCACAGAAAATTCACCCTCCTTCTGCCTCAATCCGTTCAATGGTCGTACATACCATCTCCTCCGATGTCTTCTCTCTTTTCTGCTTTGCAGTAATTTCAATAAAAGTAACCCCTGTTCAACATTTATTAGCTCCAACTCAGTCACGATGTTTGAAGTACACGAAGAAACTCTACACAGTGGCATAGAAACCCCACCGCCAACTAGTGTTTTGGCGGTGAATTGCAGAGCGACACAGACACACCAACGGACAGTTATAAATGCTCACAACAGCGCAGGCCACTTACGGAGACTACGGTGTAGGCTGCTACGCAAAAGTATAAATCAGCCTTAAAGAGAACTCCAGGATGAGATACAACTTTATGTGCATGTTGGACTGGTTTAACTGTAATGGCCCTTTTATTTTATTCATTCCTCTTTCCTATTAACTATTTGATAAAGTTGAAAGTTGCAAATACACTTTAAATTTTATGTGGTGTACAATATGTTATTTCTTGCTGACTGACAATTGTCTTGGGCAGTATCTACACAGCATCCACTCCAATCAAGATTTCTTTAATCAGAATATCACAGCATTCCCGTTTGGTTGAACCCCAAATCATACCAACCCTAGACGTATATTGTTTGTGAAAGGTGGAGTCACGTAGCTGTTAGCGGAGCCCACTAATGAGCCAAGTTTGTATATGAGCCCAGTGAGAGGGTTACTTGTGTAAATGGCAGAAAGAGCACAAGCTGCACATCCCATCTGTTGTGAGTGAGTGATGCAGAATATGTAGAACAGGAGTGAAAGCAAGTCCTTTTCAATCCCAGTAGACTGATGAAGAAGAACATATTTAAATAAACATGGTAATATTTTGTTTTAAAAAGCACAGGGACAAACAGGCTAAGTATCTCTGTGCCAATAACATGACGACTAATTTCTCAGTTATTAAGGCTACAAATGCATTTTTTTTGTTTTTCTTGTTAGAAGACTTGTAATGACTACCTGCAATCCTCAGAGACCAGTTTAAGCATTATTTTGGCAATTTAATCAAAGGTAACAATTGTGGAATGCTGAAAACGGTTGCTAATTTTTTGTTCCTGTATTCCATTGTTATCCAGGTGATAGGTATGATTCCGAGCCGAAGTCCAAGTGGGATGATGACTGGGACAAAGGCAACAAAGGTGCTTTTCCATTCAGTGAAAAGTTAGGCGAGATAAGCGATAAAATTGGGACCACAATTGACGATACAATCAACAAATTCAGAAAAAAAGACAAAGATGACTCACCAGAAAGGTAAACTAAATATTAATATTTCATGTGCAGATTTTTCTTCTAGGTTGTGTTTCTCCATAGGCCAATGAGTTGAAGATGTGTAAAGTGAATTACTATTGTGTGATCACATCACTTAATTTATAAAAAGAAAACTAAAGAATTTTCTCACAAGAACTATAGATTCTGAGTAAAAGTTCTGGAAACACTCACGGGTCATGCAGCATCTGTGTAAAGAAACCATTAACTCTGTTTCCCTTTCCATGGTTACTGCCTGACTTGCTGAATGTTTCCATCATTTTCTGATTTATAATGAGAACTTAAGTTTTGTTTTCTATTTCTAATCTCAATACATATATTACAGCGTTATCTGTGTTGGGGAAGTCACTTATCAGTTCAAGCCTAAATATTATCTAAGTTTTGTTAGATGTGGTATTTGAGGGGCATTAAACTTTTTTGATCTTATGATTCCAATCAGACAAGTTTCCTTTCCTTTCCGTTGACTTCAATCTTGCCGTGGTATTTTCAGGTAAGATGGTGGCACACTTGGAAACCTCTATGGTTCCAACCAAAGGTGTTATTGTCTTTTTTAAATGTCTTTTCTTACAATTGCAAGACACTGCTGGACATTAAGAACTTTCTAGTACTGCTGGTTTACCCCATTAGTGAGCTGTTCAGTAATGAAGGAGCTGGACTTTGTGTGGACTGTGTTGCTGCCTGCTGCAAGAAGGCCCTGGAGTCGGTGCATGAAGGCTATGTGCAGTCCAACAGCAAGTGATTGTCTTGGATGCTTTTCTTGGAATCTGAAGACCCAGTTGGATATTGTTAATGTCAAATACTGCAATCCATTTCACTGGTACAGACACTGGGGGAGCTGAGTGAGTGACCTTGATTGTAATGCAGACTTGGCCTTGTGCTCAGTTGTCACCTGTTGCAGCTGCCCAGAAGAGGTGACGTTGGAGGTAATGTGGCGCTAGGGATTAAATGCTAGCGCCGCTAAGTTTGAATAAACTAGTCTCGAAACGACTTACCGACTGCATGTCGTTATTTCAGCGCTGTGTGTAGCACATCACTACATTGGTGACCCCGACGGTCCAAACGGGATTTGGACCAAAGATGACTGACTCTTCATCTGTTCACGCAGTTTCCCTAAAACTACTGACTTTCTGGACGCTGCGACCACGCGTGTGGTTTAGCCAAGCAGAAGCCCAGTTCCAGATTCGGCAGATATCTTCAGATTCCACGCGTTACTATCACATGGTGGGCGCCCTTGACCAGGAGATGGCTGCCCAGGTTGCGGATTTCATACAGTCGCCCCCGGAAGAAGGCAAATATGAAACATTCAGAGCGCTGCTCATTGGGACCTTTGGCCTCTCACGGTGTGAGCGGGGTGCCCGCCTGCTTCACCTGGACGGTTTGGGAGACAGATTGCCGTCAGCATTGATGAACGAGATGCTGGCCCTGGCTGATGGCGTTCCTAGAGCAACTGCCCGAGGACATACATCTGCTGCTGGCCGACGCAGATTTCAGTGACCCCCGGAAGGTGGTGGCCCGGGCAGACGTACTGTAGAAAGCTAAGAGGGAGAGCGTGTCAGATTACCAGGCTACACGCCCAACAGCAGACCAGACCAGGCCCGGCAGGGGGGCGCACACAACACAGGCAGGAGTGAGGAGGCCAGTGAACAGTGGTGTTTCTACCACCAGCGGTGGGGCACAAAAGCCAGCCGTTGTCGCCCGCCCTGCAAGGGCCAGGGCCAGGGCCAGCTGCCGCTAATGACTGTGGCGGCTCGCCACCAGGACAGCCTGTTGTACGTCTGGGACAAACAGTCGGGATGCCGCTTCTTGGTCGACACTGGAGTGGAATTCAGCGTCTTGCCCCCGACGGGGTATGACACCTGCAACAGGAAGCCAGGACCCACCCTGAGGGCCGCAAACGGCAGCTCAATACGGACCTACGGCACCCGCACAGTGCAGCTGCAGTTCGGCACCAGCCAGTTCACGTGGGACTTCACACTGGCCGCAGTGGCCCAACCACTCCTGGGGGCGGACTTCCTGTGAGCTCACAGCCTGCTGGTCGACTTGCAAGGGAAAAGACTGGTACATGCCAAGACTTTCCAGACATTCTCCCTGGGTGAAGCCAAGTTGCCGGCCCCACACCTGGATTCCATCACGCTTTTGGACAACGAATTCACCAGAATCCTGGTGGACTTTCCATCGATTCTGGCACCGCAGTTCACGGCAGCCATGCCCAGGCACAGGGTTCAGCACCACATCCCGACCAAGGGACCACCCATCCACGCCCACGCACGAAGGCTCCCCCTGGAAAATCTCCGCCTGGCGAAGGAGGAGTTCAAGAGGATGGAGGAATTGGGGATCGTACGAAGGTCCGACAGCCCATGGGCCTCCCCCCTGCATGTGGTGCCCAAAGCAGCCGGGGGTTGGAGACTATGTGGCGACTACCGCAGACTGAACAAGGCTACAACTCCAGACTGCTACCCTGTGCTGCACATACAGGACTTTGAAGCAAACCTGCACGGGGCAAGAATATTTTCCAAAGTAGACCTCGTCCGGGGATACCATCAAATCCCGGTGCACCCTGAAGACATCCCCAAAACGGCACTTATCACCCTGTTCGGACTGTTTGAGTTCCTCCGAATGCCGTTTGGCCTGAAGAATGCCGCACAGACGTTCCAGCGGCTAATGGATGCGGTGGGACGCGACCTGGACTCTGCGTTCATCTATTTGGACGGCATCCTTATAGCCAGCAGTAGTTGCCCGGAGCATCTGTCCCACCTCCGCCAGCTCTACTCCCGCCTCCGCCAGCTCTACTCCCGCCTGAGTGATTTCAGCCTCACAATCAACCCGGCCAAATGCCAGTTCGGTCTCGATACCATCGACTTCCTGGGCCACAGGATTACCAAAGACGGGGCAACACCTCTGCCTGCCAAGGTAGACGCGATCCACCACTTTGCCCGGCCCAACACGGTCAAAGGCCTACAGGAGTTTGTTGGTATGGTGAACTTCTACCACCGTTTCCTCCCCTCAGCAGCCTGTATCATGCGCCCTTTGTGTACACCCTGATGTCGGGTAAAGGCAAGGACATTACTTGGGACGAGGAGGCCGCGGCCGCTTTCGTCAAAGCCAAGGAAGCCTTGGCAGATGCCGCGATGCTGGTGCACCCCAGAACGGACGTTCCGACTGCACTCACGGTGAACGCATCCGACACAGCAGTCGGTGGGGTGCTGGAGCAGCTCATCGAGGGGCGCTGGCAACCCTTGGCGTTCTTCAGCAAGCACCTACTACCACCCGAACTCAAGTACAGTGCTTTCGACTGGGAGCTGTTGGCACTGTATCTGGCAATTCGGCATTTCAGATCACGGACCACAAACCGTTGACCTTCGCGTTCACGAAGGTGTCCGATCCCTGGTCAGCTCACCAGCAGCGACATCTGTCCTACATCTCTGAGTACCCGACGGACATCCAGCATGTCTCGGGAAAGGACAACGTCGTGGCGGATGCACTCTCCAGACCAGGCCCTGTCCCTGGGGGTGGACTGTGCAGCACTGGTGGAGGCGCAGCAGGCAGACGACGAGATGCCCAGCTACAGAACCGCAGTCTCGGGTTTGCAGCTGCAGGACTTTCTCGTAGGCCCAGGTGAGAGGACCCTCCTGTGCGACATGGCTACCGGCCAACCTCGCCCCATCATCCCAGCAGCCTGGAGGCGGCGAGTTTTTGACTCCATACATGGCTTGACACACCCATCTATCAGGACAACTGTCCGGCTGGTCTCCAGCAAGTTCGCGTGGCACGGACTTTGCAAGCAGGTTAGTGAATGGGCCAGAACGTGCGCGCAGTGCCAAACAGCCAAGGTGCAGCAGCACACTAAAGCCCCGCCACAGCGATTCGAACCCACCCACTGGAGGTTCGACCACATTCATGTGGATATCGTGGGCCCCCTACCAGTGTCCCGAGGAACGCGGTACCTCCTAACTATGGTAGACCGGTTCACAAGGTGGCCAGAGGTGGTTCCGCTCACCGACACATCTGCCAATTCCTGCGTCCGAGCACTGATTGCAACCTGGGTAGCACGCTTCGGGGTACCGGCCCACATTACCTCTGACAGAGGTGCCCAGTTCACCTCCAGCCTGTGGTCGGCTGTGGCCAGCCTGTAGGGAACGCAGCTACACCACACTACTCCCTACCACCCACAGTCGAACGGACTAGTGGAACGCTTCCACCGTCACTTGAAGTCGGCTCTCATGGACCGCCTGAGAGGACCTAACTGGGTGGACGAGCTTCCCTGTGTCCTGCTTGGAATTCGTACAGCGCCCAAAGAGGGTCTGCACGCCTCGTCGGCCGAGTTGGTGTACGGCGCACCCCTGGTCGTCACAGGAGAGTTCATACCAGCCCCAAGGGGGCAAGAGGAAGAACCCACAGCAGTCCTGGACAGACTATGCGAGAGGCTCGGCAACCTGGCCCCCGTACCGACTTCACAGCATGGACGGACCCCGACCCATGTACCCAAAGACCTGCAGAACTGTGAGTTTGTGCTTGTATGAAGCGGCGGACACCGGGCACCGCTACAGCGGCCGTATGAGGGGCCATTCAAGGTGATCAACAACAACGGGTCCACGTACGTTCATGACATCGGGGGGAAAGAGGAGGTTTTCACAGTGGACCGACTCAAACCGGCCCATGTGAACTTGGCGCAGCCAGTTGAGGTTCAGGCACCACAGCGCAGAGGCAGACCTCCCAAACAGAGGCTGATCCAGACTGTGGAAATTGGGGATGTATCGCCGGTTCTTGGGGGGGGGGTTATGTGGCGACCCACTTTCTGCGTAGGCAAACTGGCTCACAAATAGTCAGCACGCAGGGGGAGACTTTGGTAATGCACCTCTGACGTCATTTCCGCCCGGAGAGGGCGGGCACTAGGGATTAAATGCCAGCACCGCGAAGTTTGAATAAATTAGTCTCAAAACGACTTACTGACTGCGTGTCGTTATTTCAGCGCTGTGTGCAGCACATTGCTACAGGTTAACAATGTTTGAGCTGAGTCTTTAGAGCTTGTATTCTAATCTGTCATAGTTTGTGTGTCTGGAATCACTTCCAGGTATTGGTCATTATTTAACCTTTAATATTTCACAACTGTTTCTGACAAGTCTACAGAGCTTTGACTTTAGTGTCACTTAGTGCTGTTGAGTGTGTAATTTTTGTTTTTTGGCATGCATGTAGTCCTGTGTGATTTCATGTTTCATTACAATATAGTAGATCATTTAGCCCATCAAATATGCCAACTCTCAGACCAAGATAATTCCCACCCACTTCCCCATAACTTATTTTGATCATGTTCATTATTCTCTCCTTGCCTTCCCACCCTCGCAGCCACATTTTATCCTCCCATCTACACTAGTGTCATTTACAGTAGCTAATTAATATACAAATCTACCAAAAAATACTTTTATCAAATGGAATACCTGGGGGAAATTGCATAGCCACAGAAAGAATGTACAATCTCACACAGAAGCAAAGCATCAGAGGTCAAGTTTGAATCCTGTTTGCTAGATCTGTGAGGCCTCAACACTTCCTGCTGTGCCACTGAGCAGTCCTTAATAATAACACTGAACAATTATATATTTGATTTGCCCCTATAACGTTTAAGTTTGAGTTGTGAATTTATGCATCTGTGATTGCCAACTTATTGAGGGTGGGGTCTAATAAGTTTTCCCCACGTGGTTCTCTCACCACTTGCTGCAGGCCCAGTCTGCCATTTGTCTGTTGTTGACCTGATCAAGGAAAAGAAAATTACTCTTTAGTAACCATCCTCCATTAAAATACATACAGTATTATTTGAGGCCTTGTAGCTTTTTCCCAACTGCTGAGTATTCACATTTGTAATACACTTGGGCTCTTCAAATGCAGTTAAAATCCAATGTTTTTTGGGAAAAAATGACCAAATATTCTGAATGCACTTTTGGTGGTGGGTGATGGGGGGGTGGGGGAGAGAGGGAAGAATTATTTTTATCCTGGTTTGCTTGTGACCAATAAAAGTAACTCTGACTGCTTTGAAAATCTTGTTCTTGGTTTGTTTAGTTAATATGCAGAGGAGTTAAGAGTGATTTTAAGTTAGACTAAATTTCTGGGCAGAAAGGCAACTCCAAAAGTTGTAGTAGGATGTTAAATACTTAAGGAATCCAAGGACCTAATCTGATCGAGCACATGATCCTTTTTTTTGGGGACAGTTACCTCTGCAGCTGGAAGTAGTTACTGCCTTTACTGATTGGAAGTTGTTCGACAATTGAAGGTATCTCTCTATAGCTGGATCTCACTCTCATGATTGAACGTGCACTGTTTTTCTGGGATCCTGCTGCAGGGATCAGGTACCCATTGGTCACTTGGGATTTTGTATTGTCGGATGGCCTATGCTGTCAGTGGTCCATCATCTGGTTTGCTGGGTGGTGGGACACACATCTGTGCCATGTGAATCCCCACAGGAGTAAATACAGTGTTAAAAACAACCTATTTTAATGTGCATCATTTTATAGTTGGGCTGGGATGAAAATTTGCACAAGAAGTTGAATGTAATTTTGGTCAATGATTCTTATACTGGATCTGCTGAGAAGCCTTTAATTCAGCACCTTTGGGAGATGGCACATAGCAGACACTGGTATGCTCCCAATAGCGTTTAGCTGGTGAACTTGGGTTGATTATTGTCTAGGTATAAATTCAAATCTTATATCAGCTCAACAATATGCTTTTGTATTTATAAACTGGACAAAAAAAGCTAATAACATCAAAAGTAACCATGAAAATGACAAATCAGTGTGGAACTTAATCTTAGTTTTCTCCTAGGAGGCCAAGAGGTGACATAATGGAGGAATATAAAACTGGGAGGCATAGATGGGGTAGACTTCCCATTATAGAGAAGTCTAAAATTAGAGGGCATAGGTTTAAGGTGAGAGGGAGGTAGTTTAAATGGGATCTAAGGAGTAAAATTATAGAGTAGTTGGTATTTGAAATGAGCTGCCAAAGGAATTGGTAAAAATTAGCAGGCCTAGAGGCAGGTACTTGATTGAAAAAGGCTGGGAGGGATATGGAATTAATACAGACAACTGGGATTAGTATAAATAGGTATTATAGACATCATAGACGTGGGTGGGCTAAAGGGTCTGTTTCTATGCTGCACAACTCTGTAACTCTGAATCATTAATCCTTGGTGCCTTGGGAGCTCAATTGTCCAGAAACTCAGCTTCTTCAGTAACATTAACGCTCTTACTGCTGGAGCATCTTGGAGACTTGAGTGTACCTCAGCAGAGATTATGTTTGTGCTGTGTACGGAGACAAGCAATAGTTGAGATGAAAAGCTCTACCCTTGTCTGCAGGGCTGTGTTTGGAGCTTAATAGTATCCTATTTAAAACCATTTGCATCTGTGTATGGTACAGCAGGAACTAGTCTGTATATCTATTTCCTCTATTGATACTAATTTAAATGTCCCCTTGGATCCTAAGCCTCCTTACTTTCTCAATAAGCCTTGCATGGGGTACCTTATCAGATGCCTTGCTGAAATCCATATACGCTGCATCTACTGCTCTACCATCATTAATGTGTTTAGTTACATCCTCAAAAAATACAATCAGGCTCGTAAAGCATGATCTGCCTTTCACGAAGCCATGCTGACTATTCCTAATCATATTAAGCCTCTCCAAATGTTCATAAATCCTGCCTCTCAAGATCTTCTCCATCAACTTACCGCTACAGTTTGTTTTTATCTAGTTTATGTATAGTTTTTGATAAAATTCTATTGTGCTTTTTTCCTGTAAAATGACTATGCAAGAAAATGAATCTTGGGGCAGTCAGTATATAGGTTTCAAAGGTATATTTAACATCAGAGAAATGTATACAATCCTGAAATGCCTTTTCTTCACATATATATGAACTTTGATAATAAATTTACTTTGGACTTTGAAATTGGGTAGGGTCGCCTTGTATTACAGATTTACATGGTTCCAAGTCTGATTAATCTTGGAAGGTTTCTTTCCATATAGAAGGATTTGCCAGCCTGTGGTAACTTTTCCAGCATATCGAATGGTGGATAAAACAATGGAAGTGTATGTGCTGGTAGTGGAATGTGCAGTATTATGGAATACTATTTTATTTTTATATTTAATGGTACATGTATTTCAATTTTTGTCACTTATCTGACTTGGCGTTCTGATGTAATTAGCTGTTTTACTAATTCCAATGTGCTTTTGTTGCTGCATTTGTTATGTATTTCAGTGATAGTGAGGAAGAAAGAAAATCCAGAAACAATGGCAAAATTGGGAAATCTGAATACAAGGATAACGAAGAGACAGTGACGACGAAATCAGTCCATTTCACCCAAGCAACAGAAACCATAACCACTCGGCATAAACGTTCAGGGGTGCCTTCCAAAACTGTTGACCTCGGTGCGGCAGCCCATTACACAGGAGACAGTCCGAGTTCAGCAGTAAATTCTGCAAAGGTGGGGAGCTGCAAATTTAGAATCTTCACCTTACAAGGCCTGGGTATTTGTGCTTTGATTCTTGCTAAATTGTTTATTTAGTGCCTGAAATAGAACCTCCATTCACCCAAGGCAATCTGTTTGCACATAATGTTACTCATTGCCTCTCACTTCCTGTGATTTAAGGCACTACAACAGGTTTAAAGTTTCTACCTAATTCTCTTAGAATTTACTATAATGAAATATATCAATTTTCTCTGTAGTAACCAGTTAATTACTTTGAAATATATGTGGTGGTGCTAGAAGGTTTGTGAACCCTGTAGATTTTTCTCTATTTCTGCAGAAATATGACCTAAAATTTAATCAGGTCTTCACGTTAAGTCCTAAAACTAGAAAAACAGAATCCAATTAAATAACACAAAAAAGATCACACTAAGAGCACAACGTGCAATGCTGAAGTAGGTGAAAAAGAACCCAAGTGTAACAGCAAAAGACCTACAGAAATCTCTAGACTTTGCTAAAGTCTCTGCTTATGTGTCTACTATAAGAAAAACGCTGAGCAGGAATGATGTTCCTGGAAGTCACCACAGAGGAAACTACTGTTCTCCAAGACAAAAGCGCCGCTGCCTGTCTCAAGTTTGCAGAAGACTACCTGGACGTTCTACAACACTTCTGGGACAAATTTCTGTGGACAGATGAGACAAAAGTTAAACTACCTGGCATTGCAATGTTTGGAGGAAAAGTGCACTGCATACCAACACCAAAACCTCATCCCAACTGTGACACATTATGCTTTGAGGCTGCTTTACTGCTTCAGGGCCTGAACAGCATGTGATCATTGAGGGAACAATGAATTCAAAATTTATCGAAACAATTTACAGGAGAATGTCAAGGCAGCAGTCTGACAGCAGAAGGTTAATAGAAGTTGGATAAAGCAACAAGACAATGATCCTGAAGACGAGTAAATCGACAACAGAATGGTTTAAAAAGAAGAAAATTTGTGCTTTGGAATGGCCAAGTTAACGTCCTGACCTTAATCTTATAGAAATGTTGTGGAAGGACCTGCAGCAAGCAGTTCCTGCAAGGAAGCCCACCAACATCCCATAGTTGAAAGCAGTTTTGTAAGGAGGCCTAAAATTCCTGCAAGCTGATGTGCAGGACTGATCAACACTTACTAATATTTGGTTGAAATTGTTGTTGTACAAAGGGGGTCAGTTACTGAAAGCAAAGGTTCACATACTGTTTTCAACAAATACATGTAAATATTGGATCATTTTTCTCTATAAACACATGAACAAGCATAATGTTTTTGTGTTATTTATTTAATTGGGTTCACTTTACCTTGTTTTAAGATTTGTGTGAAGATCTGATCACATTTTCGGTTATACTTAAGCAGAAATAGAGAAACTTTATAACACCACTGTAAAGATACTGTTGGCTAAACTGACATACTTATATAAATTGTACCTCTGTTCATTGGAGGTAAATTGAAAACTATTACTATCCTCTATTATCCGCCATAGACCTTTAATAGACCTTTTTCAGCTTTTCAGTCTTCACATGACAATGTCTTAAGTGTGTTGATAACCAGTACCACTGCTTCAGGAGTACAACCTTGAGCTAAATGAGCTCACTTGCAAGTTGGGACATTCTTGGTCTAACCTACCGTAACAGTAGATGTAAGTGCAGAAATGTGTATTTTGTTGTGCCTTTAGAGTGATTCTCAGCATGAGGGTCTTTTATCAAAGGTTGTTTTGTGTAGGTGGTAATTTCTTTCCCGTATCTTGTGCTTGCGGACTTCTGTTTAATCCACCACTAAAGGGGCAGATACACCAATGTCACTCCTCACCACCCCCTCCCAGTTGTTTTGCTAATGTACTTTAGGATCAGAGATGGGTGAGGGGAATGTTAAAACATTTTCATTTTCACTTTGTGTAACATCTTTCTGCCACTGTGCCTGAGATTGCCTTTACAGTTTGTGCAATGCATCTTCCAGTTCAATTCTTCATCATCCTGTGTCACTTTTTTTAAAAAAACTATAATAAATTGGAATGTGAACAGCACTACCTGTCCTGCATTTATTGCATTGTTGCCCTGAAAGCATTCAGAAGGTCATTTAAAAAAAAACTGTTGGATTATTACAATACATCAGCAGCTTTTGTGATTATTTCCATGTGAATGATTGGATTTACTAAATTTCGTTCCCCAATCTGCCATGGGTTGAACTTTCAGCCTATGGATTGCTAATTATGATTTTAAGCCAAATTTTCAGAAGGAAGCTCTTTTCAATATTAATGCAATATTTAAATTTTGTGCATAAATAATTGCAGTAAGCCCTAGTGATTCCCCATGAGTGCTAGATTTGTGTTGGCTCATTACTTAATGTGTGAGTGACTTAGGTAAATATTACTGATCGGCATTGCGGTCTGCTTATCCACAGTTCTTTCTGCAAGGATTACTTTTGATTGGGAGATTTGCTTTATGATATGGTTTGTCTTTGCTAATGAATTTTATTTTATTATTTCTATTCATCTTAGTTCTGCAAGTGCAATTTATGAATTAATACAATCATGGTAAATAGTAATTGTAACTGAAAGAAATTTTTATGCTGCATCCACTCAGATATTTGTGGTACAAAACTGATCTTGTCTTAAGTTTTTGTGTTAGATGAGAGCATTTTGCTTTGTTCAGTGGTATAAGTGATAGGAGTCATTTGAAGTAAAATGAGTCATGAGCTTCACATAGAGAAATGATTGTGCAATGTTAGTCACAACACTGCTTCTGCCATCTTTAGCTTCTCTTGTACTGTTTGACTTTGCAGATCTAATAGATAATGTTTTGTTTCTCAATCATTTCTTCCAGATAAGATGATTGCAAATTTACTCCTTCTCCCAAGGGGTAGGGTTATTCTTTTTACATCCATTATCATCTTTCTGGCAATCTCACCATGAATTCGTTGAATCTCATCAAATGGAAAGCTTCTTTTATTGAAGCTGATTATTTTCCCCCATAAAATGTAGCTCGTTAAAATGAAAACAGATGATGCAAATGACTGCCAATAAATTCCACATTTGTGAAAACTGAATTCAGTCGGGGGAAGAACATAAGATAGGAATCAATATGAAGTAATTTTGATTCTTGTATTCCCTTAGCCAAAATTAATTGGTGATTACAAGACATTTACCATTGTTACCTGCTTTTGTACTTTCAACTATGGCTTTTATAGGAAATGTGGAAACAGGTATAGGCCATATAGCCAAAACTACCTACCATGGTTTCAAGAAAATGATGGCTGATTTGATTTTTTTTCAGGTTTTGGATTAAGTCAAAGGTTGCCCCATATCTTTTGGCTCATGGTCCAAAAATATGACAATCCAGCCTTGCGTATATTATTTTATTCAGGTGCCATAGCTTTTCAGGTAGAGATTTCCAAAGTTTTTTATGATTCCCAAAACAGCAATTTCTATCATAAATGCGTGATGGCTTTTTCTGAAACTTTCTCTCCTAGATGTAGATCTCCTTTGAAAGAATACCCTGTCAAGCTTCCTCAGAAACTTGTGTTTCAATAATGTCATCTATCATTCTTTTAAACTCAATAGCAGCCTAACCAGCTCCACTATTCCCCATTAAAATACCTTCATCCTAGAAATTCCAGTGAATTTTCTTTGAACTTCCTGCATTTCCAATATTAATATATATTTTATTAACTTTGGAAGTCCATTGTTCCAAGAATGGTCTTATCAATGCCCTGTACAGTTGTAGCAAGATTTCCCTTTTACATCTTAATTGTCTTGTAGTAATGGTCAAAGTTATCCTAACTACTTGCTATACCAGCATGCTAACTTTCTGCAGAAACATTCTGTAATCTTTCTTCATGCAAGCAATCCCCTGCCAAAGAAATCTACTATGCAAAATAGGATACACAATCAGAGAATTGAGATGTTTTGATTGTCTGTTACAAAATAAGAAAGAGAAAATGTTTGAAGTATTTAGATTAGAGAAAATCTTTGCAGGGAGAAAAGCAGTAAATGTTTTATGTCACTGATCTCCCCTGCCTCACCTCAGTACTGTATTTCTGGTATTTTTGTTTTTTTAAGATTCTTGAATTTGCGACGTTTTCCTTTTGCCACAGCTGAAATGTGGTCTCTGCTGCTGCCTGCTGGATGTTTTAAGATGCATCACCAAAAATTGTAATTAAAAGCATGTTGTTTCTGAACACTTTGGTAGTGTTTACACTAGGTTTTGCATCATCATGAATTTAAAGAAAATTTGAATTTTCTGTATTTATTTTACCCAAAACACCATTCTCTACAAAATAGGGATAGTTCGCAAAATCCTTACAATCCATGATGGCATTCAGCAAAGTGTGTTTCAAACGAAAAATGAAATTTTTTGCAGAGGGATAATCCACACAAATCTGTGGTTCTTTGAAAGTATAGCCTTTTCCACATTTTGCCTACTATCCAGAAATTAGTAAGAGGTAGTGAGGACCATTTCACTAGTACAGGGGATACTCATAAGACTTGTGCGCTGTGAATGTGAATTTAAGGATTTTTTCCTATAACAGCATTTTATAATGCAAAGTGCACTAAGCTCATAAAATTATTTGGATTGGTTTTGTCTCAATCTGTTGGGCATATGTAGGGCAAGTAATCAGTAAGGCCTCCAGGGCTTTTATGTCATGTTGCAGAATTTGTGCAGTATATCACCTTCAGTTGAAATTCATAAGGGGTTTTTTTTCGGTTGTTTCTTGTCAGATGACTTATCTTGCATTCATTTTACAATAGTATTAGACTTATTTTAATGTTGAAGTTTAAAAACAAAGGAAGCTAGAAAATGTGCATCAAATTTATAATTATACCCCAATGGTTTAACCTTTTTCTGTTGACTTATGCTGTTGTTTAAACTAGTGAAGAATTTTCAATAATCCTTTATGCACATTTCCAATCTAAATGAGGACTTCATTTGCCAACATATAATGACATTTTTACTGAATGTTGAGTTCATTTTAAAATAATTTGGTAATTTATAGTAGTAATTCACAAGGATCTTCACAGAGAAATTAACCTAGTATTGAACTCAAGGGAAATTTATTAGTTATATTGTGATCTTAAAGCAGAAGTGCACAACCTTTTTGCCTTCTATGCACTACATTAACCCATAGTTTGGATTCTTGAATTATTTATTTCCATTGGTTATCTGTTAACATTGCACTTCGAATAACTATTTCTAAAGTAGCAAACTAGAAAGATGAAACTGGGGCTATTTTGTTAGCGTTTCAAGAACTAGATATCTGGAACTGAATTTAAAATGGCGGAGGGCCTTTATGGTAAATACCGTAATGCCATGGAGGTCCATTGTATTTTAATAGTATTCAACAAATATCAAGTAATTGGAACTAGAGCAATTATTGTCTTTTCTGATACTGTGTACTCCCTGAAATGATACTACTTGCCAATTTTACTATATAATGTCATGCAGAATGGCCCTTAATATTTTGAGAAACAGGAATCTTATGCAAGAAATATTGTCCTTAACCTTTTAGCAGTGATAGCTACTCAAAAGGAAAGCAACATCACTGAATTTTTTGGGTAAGTCTGTGTTAAGTCAGTGATCAAAGTTCATATCGTCGTGTGGCATTTAACTTTGTTAATAATCTGGGAAATGTTTTTCAGTTTTTAAAAAAAACTTAGTTTTCTAGTCATCATTAAAGAACATGATGGGCTTTAATGACATCAGTGCCCTTCTGAGAAAGGTGTGTCATCTCTATGTACTCTGGTATGTATGTAACTCCAGACCTACAGCAATATGATTTTATAACAGCATCATAGGCCAACCACTCTGTTTAGGGGCATTTATAGCAGGACAGTTAATGCTGATCTTGTTGATGATATCCTGAAAACAAATAAATATTTCTCTTGGTGTACAATAACAGAAAACGTGTTCCTACACTTTAGAATCTATAATTGTTTTGACTTTGATGGGTTTGTGTCTTACTGTCTCTGCTGTGTTTCCTCCTCCTCCTCCTAGGTCTCAGCACCAAGCACAGTTAACAGCAAGTCATCAAATAACCTAGTGGACCTACTATTTGACACAGGATTTGAATCTAATCAGATTCCCTCCACAGGTAATGTTTGACTCTTCTTCTCAGAGTTATCAGAGACATTTTCTTGAGGAATCTGACTGTTTCTTATCCAGAAGTTTATTGGCACATGTGCCAGTTTCCAATCATCATGTTGATTGGGCCACTGCATTTGTTGCATGTTTCTAACAATTCTACCCTGTTTTTAATTAAAACTTGTAACCTCAGAATCATTTGTCCCCTGAAAAAACTGGTATCCAGCTAAAAGGAGAAATTAATTAGACATACACAAAATCTGCATTATGACTGCTAACTTCTTAACAGTGTGCTATTTTGAGAGCCATTTCCTATTTCATTTATATGGATCACAGTTGTATATATATTTTTAAAAGTCTGCATTGTCATGATAACAACTATGCAGACTTTTCACTACCTCCTGTTACACAAAGTAGAGGAATTATATATCTTAACTACTGCTGTGTGTGAAGGCCTTCTGACTGAGTATAAACTGGGGATTAAAACTAATCTTTTGAATTGGTCTGTTTTTTTTGATAACGAAGTTTTTTTTCTATGAAGACCAGATTTTTTGTAGACTTCCAATTTTTAAACAAAAACATTTAGCAACAATTTATGACCTTCTATAATAACAGGTTGAATTCCTATTTAGCTGCTCAAGTTTTTATACTCTATTATCTTGTAGAAGTTTAAATCCATTAATTGTTCCCTAAATCTTAAAGGTAAAGTATGGCATATGTTGGAAATCCAGAATAAACATAGGAAATATACAGCAGACTGGACAGGATTTGTGGAGACAGAAACAGTTATCAGGTTGATGACTGTCCATCAAAGTAGACTTCTTTGCAGGATAGAGTCTCTGGATGAGTGTTCCAGTGCTGTATTTACTACTGTAGTATCTAAAAGGCTTTGCTGAATCCCTAAGGATGTGGCTTGAGGCTGCTTGGCCAGAAGTGAAGTTTGGTGGAGTGGAGGGAAAGGCAAGCTTTGGGTAAATTTTACAGTGGAGCATTTACAAAATGATGAGCGTCACACAAGAAGATAACCACTATTTTAAAACACATAATTCACCTTACAATCTGTTGTTATAGATAGATTGAGTAAGGCTGGTAATGGGATTCTGCAATCAGTTTTGAGGTAAGCAAAATATTGTTCAGAGTCGAAACTAAATCAAAGTGCAGAATTAGTTAAAATTACAGTATTCCTTTCACTTGCCAATGCAGCCAACTCTTGTATAATCAGCCAGCAAGGCATCATATAAAGCATTTATTTACATTTGTAGTAAGATGACCAAATTGTGTAAGAAACAATGCAAGATTCTTTAAGACTAATCAACTCATTATACCATGCATGCACTTGAAAAGACATTCTGATTTGACATATCATTGCTGCTGAGCTATTCATACAAAAGTCATATTGCATTGAAATAGCTAATGTGTTAAAGTGTGGCAGATGGGCTGGATATCTTGCAGCTATCTGATGGCTTTTTAGAAACTGTACCAGATGTTGGACATTGTTCCCCTGTGCACAGATGTACAGATGTTTCTTCCCCACTTGAGTGGTTCATGAGCACTGCAGGCAAAGATGATGTGTCGCTATTCATTGAAACTGGATATTATAGTTTGGGAAAAACCTGAATATTAAGTCCTGAATGTAATTTATATCTTCCCACCTTTTAAGGTAAATCATAATATGCATGAGGAAAAATTGTAGTTCAGTGGTTATCTTTGGATATTTTAAATTGTATCTAATTATCTCCTCCTGAGAATTGAAAAAAGTTAGATTTTAGTATTGAAGCTCTGGGTTTGGGGGGGGAGGAGTGGCTGAGGTGTGCACAGGATCAATTCTTACAACATTTAAACATAACATTTTTTAAAAGGTGTAGAATTTATGTAAATTATTTGCAAGTTTTGGCATTGCAGATATGAGATGCAATGTTACTCCCAAGCTTCAACTGCCGATTCAAGCCTCAGAGGGGACTAATTGGGATTATATATTGTCCAGTGATCAGCTATTAAATCATCCAGATTTAATTTCTGGTTAATGAGTTTACAGATCTTGGCAAATTAGTGCTTAGTTCAACTCAAATCTTATATTCTGAGAACACAAGATGTGGAAGACCTTCAAAAGTGAAAATTTTGACAGCACAGGGTTTGTATGTTCCTGTCAGAATAAAGGGGAAGGATAACAGGATTACATGACCTTGGTTTTGAAGAGATATTGTGGTGCTGGTTAAGAAAAAGAATGAGGTGCATAGCACGTATTGGCAGGCAGGAACAAATGAGATACTTGAGTTTAAGAAATGCAAGAGAATACTTAAGAGGGAACTCAGAAAGGTTAAATGAAGGCGTAAGGTTGATCTGGCAGACAAGGCGAAGGAGAATCCTAAGGGCTTCTACAGATATGTTAAAAGTAAAATGATAGCAAGGGAGAAAATTGATCTCCAGGTTTAAGGTGCTGAGGAGTAGGTACAGAGGAGATGTCAGGTGTTTTTACTCAGTGGTGAGTGTGTGGAATGGGCTGCCGGCAACGGTGGTGGAGGCGGATACGATAGGGTCTTTTAAAAGACTTTTGGATAGATACATGGAGCTTAGAAAAATAGAGGGCTTATAGGTAAGCCTGGTAATTTCTAAGGTAGGGACATGTTTGGCACAACTTGTGCTGTAGGTTTTCCATGTTTGGAAGATCAGAGTGGAGATCTATGCAGAGCTGGAAGAGATGGATTTTTTTTCAACTGTATTTACTCAGGAGACAGAGTCTATAGCTGTGAAGCAGTGTTAGCAGTGAGGTCTTAGGTGCTATACAAATTGCAGAGGCAAAGGTCTTTGTCTTGAGGTAATTAAGGTAGGATAAATCCCCTATTTAGCTATTGTTGTATTTTCAGAAGTGAACATCGCATTTTAAATGTATACATTCTTAATGATAAAAAAGATAGTAGGCTTCCTGTTCAACATATTAACATTTCACAGATCAATTTACTGATCTAGGCACTATTTAGTTTCTCAGAAAGTATGCGGTCTTGCTGGCCTAACGACTTCAGTGTTTACTGAGATACTTACGTATTGTGTGATGAAATTATGTTCTGGAACAAATCAAAACTGTTTATTTTGAAAGAGCTCCAGTTTCTGAAATGAATAGTTAGACTTTGAAGTATTAAATGGAGTGTGGGGATTTAATTGTCCTTTGATTAAATTTTTTTTAATTAGCGTACGATTTTTTTTCAAGATTCTGGTTACTTCTCTTTCAATTCATTCTCTTACTTTCTCATTTTTCCCTATTTCTAGTTTTTAATTATTTTTCACATTTATTATTTGAGCAATAGAGCTGCCTATTATATATTCAGTTTTATTATTGAAAATACTAGTCTTTATTTCAATGGCACTAAAACTTGTCAATTTATTATGCTTCTCTGGAACTGAGGATTTTAACACTTAATGGAGGTTATTGTTCAAAGGGTAAAGGCTGGTCAGTTAATACAATAATCCATTGTGTATTGTTCAGTTCCCACTATTTATTTTGTCATATATAGCTTTTGATTAGATACAAACATGTAATATATGGTAGTACAGTGATTAACAGTGTAGCAACTTTGAAACCTGGGCTATTGCTCTAGAGACACAAACTTGAATCCCATAAGTTCATGTCAAACACCAGCCACATAAATATTAGATTGGTTCAATATGTCTTTAGAGTAGACATCTGTGGGCCTTGTTTGGTCTTCAGACCTGTTGGCGTGATTGCTTCACACTGTTTTTTAAGGTTGATTAGCAAACTGTAGCAGAAAAGCCAATTAGAGGGGATAATAAATGCTGACATTTGTATATGTCCCATAAATAAAAAATGAACATATTGGTTGATTCTGTACACTTAAGTTCATTTTCAGAACCAAGCACTGAATAATTTCTTGATCAGGAAGAGCACAACTAAAGTTAAATTCAGGTATATAGTGTAAGCTATCTTCCAATGAACATTGTCATTCCAGGCTCTTAGCTTTTGGGCTTGCACTCTTAAGTTATTACTAGTTCTCTGTGGTATGAGCTTAAACACTGCAGTTCACAGACTGTTGGTTGTAGTTAACATTAGACACTTGGAAGAGAACTAAGACACCCTGACTAAAATAGACTTCCATTGGCAAATAATGCAGATTTTGGTATGGAAACAATTGGCTTGAAACTAGAAATCTTTACTTTCAAAAATGAAAACCCTTTTTCCAATATGTAGCCATTTTCGGTGTACTGTAGAACACAACCAACATGTGATAATTACCCCAAGAGTGGGCATTTCTGATTACCAGCCAATCATTTGAGCCACAAAGGCACATGACTAAGAAGTGACCATGCTCTGCAATTCATTTTATTGGTATTAGTAACAGCCTTCCTTATTTTTAAAAGACTATTTGACACTTGGCAATGTAAAACTTTTGTTTGACTTGCAGGTGGGAAAGGCGAACAATTTGGGGGATTTGCAGACTTCTCCTCAGCAAATACCACACCAAGTAACTTCCCTTTGACACCAGGTACTGTACATAATTGCTGCCATGAGCTTATATCAGAGGTGCAAAATGATGTGTGTGTCTGAAATGATATAATGTTAATGTAATCAGGCAATAGCTGCAGTTAGGGGTTTATGGATCAAAAAGATTATGCAGCGGAGTGTTAAAGCCCATCACAGTTGACAAAAAACAGCTGTTAAAGAAAGACTAAGAAAACTTTTTTTGCTTTTCCAAGGCTCCTATTATTTTTGAGGTGAAATTGTTCTAAAATGATAATTAGCTAAGATCACTGGCAAATTACTGGTATTGCAGCAGAGCCTAAAGTGGTGAAGAATTAGGACTAAGATGTATAGAGGTGTAAGCTTTTAGGAGCTGTTAATAATGAATGCTGAGTTAATTGATTTTCATGTCTTGTACTTGGGTCTTGAGGCCATTTGACATGTTTCAATATCAAAGTGGTGTTAAATTTCAGAGCTTCACATCAACTTTCTCTGTTTATCTAGTGTTAAAATGGTATATTATGAGTCAATTATTTTAAAATGAAGTGTTTTAATTAAGAAACATAATTCATTATGTAGTGAAAACCCGGCACGCACAATATAGAACACACATTAATCTACTGAAGTTCTGTGAATCCCATGGCTTTCAGCCAGTATGGCTGAACACACATTCAGCAGTGCCTTCATTCTGTATCCCATTGTGCTCCTGATGCTTCATTCAACATTGATTTGAAAAATAAGGATACAGCTTAATCCATTTTAAGCCTTCTGGCAGATGTTTTTACAAATGTAATTTACGTTAAGGAGAAAGTAAAAGATAAGTAATTTAATGTTGGATGTGAAATTTAGTTTGAAAGATATGGGGGTTCCCCATGTTATGGAAGATCTAACTTGTGGGGATCGACTTCTGGACAGAAAAATAAATGGTTTATTAAGTTTTGGGAAGTCAAGAGCATTAGTGAGCGTAAAGTCATTCTCTTTAGTACCTATAATAAATTCTGTTGGACCACTCTTGTCATACTTGGAGTAGTCAGTGATTTGAAGCTGTGAGATTGTTTGCAGTCATGGTGTTATTTGCCCCTGGAATAAGCTTTCACCCTTCTATTTAGTCCACTTTCAAGACTGACTTTCCCACATTTGTAACAATTGTTTGAAGTTCAGTTCATATGCTAAAGACCCTAAAAATACTTTTGAATCTTTTGATTTATCTATTCCAGTGTTTTGCTGATTGGCTTCTTCCTCCCCCCACCCCCCCCCCCCCCCCAATAGACACTTGTGCTAATCCAAAGCTCTCTATATTTTGCACCATCTTGTTCATCCATTGCTTCTAAGCTCTTTGAATTAACACTAGTTCCCAAAGTTTTATTTTTCAAAATTATCCTCATTTTGAAATTCATAGTTATGTCTCTACAACCCTTAAACTTTTGCCATCTCTATACTTCAATTCTAGCATCTTAAACCTGTCATAACTACATACCCGTTTTTTCCTTTTATTCCCGATAACTAGCTCTCTTATGTGTTACTTTTACTTCAGAACATGGAACCAGGCCCTTTGGTCTATCTTGTCCATGCCAGTCTGGTTTTCTACCTATTTCTATCAATCTGTACCCAGATCATAGCCCTTCATAAATCTCTCATCCATGTACCTAACCAAACTTCTCTTAAATTTTGCAATTGAACCCACTTCTGCTAACAGCCTGCACTACCCTCTGAGTGAAAAAGTTCCTCCTCAGATTTCCCTTAAATAATTCGTCTTTCACCTTAAACCAATTACCTCTAGTTCTAGTCTCACCAAACTTGAAGGGAAAAAGCCTGCATACATTCTCCCTATCTATAACTCGTATTTTCTCCCCTCATTCTCTTGTACATTGGAGAATAAAATCCTAACCTATTCAACTTGTCCCTGTAACTCAGATCCTCAAATCCTTGCAACATCTGTGCAAGTTTTCTCTGCACTCTATAAGGTATTAATATCTTTCCTGTAGGTGGGTGGCTAGAATTCCACACAATACTCTGAATTTGGCCTCACCAACATCTTATATAACTTCAACATAGCATCCCAACTCCTGCACTCAGTATCCTGATTTATGAAGCTGAATATACCAAAAGTTTTCTTTAAAACCTTATCTACCTGTGATGCTACTTTCAAGGAATCTATATTCCCAGGTCTTTTTATTCATCTCCACAACTCAGTGCCCTATCATTCAGAACCTTTAATTTTTTAGTTATGCCCTCAGAGGAATTGAATCATTTTCTGTCTGTCATATAATTTTCCTTTTATATTTTGCATCCAAGTTTCCATCCAAGTTTCATTGCCTTTGTTTATGTAATCTTTCCCTATAATTTGTCCTCTGAATCTATGTTGCACTCTACCAAAACCACTATATCTTTGTAAGATGTGATGCCAAAGGCTGTTCAAAGTCCTCCAGATTTCGCTTAGCCATGGTCTTCTAAAACTCTACTCCTTCCTGAACCACTAAACATACTTTAAAATGCAAAAGCCAGACACCTGGAGAATTGTGTTCCTCATGCATACAAAGTTGAATGATCTCACATTCTTTAAAAGAAACAGATCTGCTGTAGTTTTGCAAACTAACATATTATTTTAATAACATTGTTTAATGCACTCTTTTGTGGTGTTGATAGGCCTGATACAAAACTTTAATGATGGGATGAGAAGCTATTACAAATATTGTCAATATTTGTATTCTGTGTCAGACAGCAATTTTCATTCAGTTCCATGAGATTCAGCTTTCTTAACCTTGCCTTTACAAAATGACATATAAATAACATCCATAGCAATTCCCAGTCCACTACTTCGGAGACCCCTCCAAAAAGGTTACTCCATCTTAGTTTTACAAATCCATACTGGTTCACTGTGATCAGTTGAAAATTTTTAAGGTCTGTAATTATTGTCTCTCATATTTTTCCATCATTCAATGTCAAATTAATAGATCTGCAATTCCCTGATTTCCCCCTCCTCTCCTTCCCCCCCGCCACTCCGTCATCTTTCCACTCTATCAGCGTGGCTTGCCTAGTTTTTAATTAAAGCATGATTCCCAGGCCTATAGAACCTTGAGTATTTCAAGTATTCTCACCAATTTCCTTCATAAGCCTAAGATAGAAACCCCTCTGGGCTTCCAAAGATTTGTTATTCAATTGTGCCATTATGCTTTGTGGTATTGTTTTGACCACCTGAAAGATCTTTCTCCTGATATTTCCTTCGGTTGCTTAATGCAGAAGCTGCTAATGCCCCTTTCAATTACCTTGAGATTATCTTCAATGCAGAAAGCTACGCCAAGTTAAACTGATCCAAAACACAAGAAAATCTGCAGATGCTTAAAATTCAAACCAGCACACATAAAATGTTTGAGGAACTCAGCAGGCCAGGCAATGTCTATGGAAAAGAGTAAAGACTCATTTGTCCTGATGAAGGGTCTTGGTCCAAAATGTTGACTGTTTACTCTTTACCATAGTTGCTGCCTGGCCTGCTGAGTCCCTTCATCATTTTGTGTGTGTTGCTAAAGTTAAAATGTGGTTACATGGCTTGGACACAAACCAATTTTGCTAACATTCCAATGTAATGTTGAACTGGAAGTGCTCAGATATAAAATTACAAAATTAAAATCTAACCATATTCTATCAGAGCCTGAATATTTGTTTCTGAAAGTGACTCTATCAGAATCAGGTTAATAATCACTGACTTGTATCATAAAAACTGTTTTGCAGCAGCATGCTGTGCTGTACATAAAAACGCTCCAAGATATAATAAGAAATGCACTTAAAAATAAATAGTGCAAAAAGAGAGCAAAGTAGTGAGGTAGCATTCATTGGTTTCATGGACCATTCAGAAATCTGATAGTGGAGGGAAAGCAGTTGTTCCTAAAGCATAGTTTGTGTCTTCAAGCTCAGTACCTTTTCCCTGATGATAGTAAGAAGAAGAGAGCATGTCCTGGATGTTCAGGGTCCTTAATGATGGATGCCACCTTCTTGAGGCATCACCTTTTGTACATGTTCTCAGTAGTGAGGAGGCTAGTACCCATGGTGGAGCTGGATGGATTTGCAATCCTCTGCAGCTTTTTTGATCTTGTGCATTGAAGCCTCCATACCAGACAGTGATGACACCAGTCAGAATGCTCTCCCCAGTACACCTATAGAAATTTGCTAGAATCTCCTCAAACTCCTAACTAAGTATAGTCACTGGCATGTCTTCATCATCATTTCATCAATATGTTGGACCAATGATAGATCATTGGAAATGTTGACACCCAGGAAATTGAAGCTGCTCACTCTTTCCACTGCTAACCTCTTGAGGAGGACTGGTGTGTGTTCTCCTGTCCTCCGCTTCCTTAAGTCCACAATCAATTCCTTGGTTTTTCTAACATTGAGTGGAAGATTGTTGTCACACCACTCATCCAGCCATTTGTATTTGCAGAAAAATGTGTTTTAAAAAAAAACTTGGTCATTGCACATGCATTATTTTGTACAAGGAAGTAGGTCATGTGGGTTAATATTAAGCAAAATATCCCGATAAAGTACTGAGCCAGATCAGCTTGGCCCACCCCAAACATGAGTAGCTATTCAAGATGCATTTTGATGTATAGCATGCAAATGCTATTCCTGACACATGCAGTTATGTGTTTGTGAAGCTGCTTAACCAGGTACTTTACTGCAATCGCAAAGGTGCTGTCTTTCAGTGGATTCTTTAAGCCAAGGCTCCATCTGTTCTTTTGGTGGATTTACAAGGATTAGCCCTTAACAATAATGATCAGTTAGACATAGAGAAAATGTGTATTTACTGTTAAATACCTTTATTATCTCAACTAAAAATCATGTGAGTTTACACAACTGAATACCTGTGTGCATACCCAAGTTTCCCTGATTCTCCATGAACAGTCTAAGAATAGAAATGGTAATACCTGGGAAAGGGTATTCAGTAAGTCAAAAGAGATGATTCTGGACTTCAGGACGGGTAAGACGAAGGAACACATACCAATCCTCATGGAGGGATATGAAGTAGAAAGAATGAGCAGTACAAGTCCTGTGCGTCAAGATCTTTGCGGGCCTAACCTGGTCCCAACATATCGATGCAGCTATAAAGAAGGCAAGTCAGCAACTATAATACATTAGGAGTCTGAAGAGATTTCATATGTCAACAAATATACTCAAAGACTATAGATATACTGTGGAGAGCATTCTGACAGGCTGCATCACTGTCTAGTATGTGGAGGGAGGGGGACTACTGCACAGGACCGGAAGAAACTGCAGAGGGTCGTAAATTTAGTCGGCCCCATCTTCAGGGAGCGGTGTCTCAGAAGGGCAGAGTTCATCATTAAGGAAACCCCGGCAGCCAGAACGTGTCTTTTTCTCATTGTTACCATCAGGTAGGAGGTACAGAAGCCTGAAGGCACACACTCAGCGATTCAGGAACAGCTTCTTCCCCTCTGCCATCCAATTCCTAAGTGGTCATTGAACCCATGAACACTACCTCACTTTTTTAATACATATTATTTCTGTTTTTGCATGATTTTTAATCTATTCGGTATTCATATACTGTGAACGATTTACTTATTATGATACACTGGTGAAATTTGGGAGACTACTAGATAGGTATATGGAGGAATTTAAGGTGGGGGGTTATGTGGGAGGCAGGGTTTAAGGGTCCGCACAACATTGTAGGCTGAAGGGCCTGTGCTGTGCTGTACTATTCTATGTTCTATGTATGTTCTATTATTATTTTTCTTCTACATTATGTGCTTCTGCTGCTGTTAACAAATTTCACGACACATGTTGGTGATAATAAACCTGATTCTGATTTTGCTCTAAGGAGTCTATGCTCTTGACGTAGAGTCCTTCACATCCACAATGGTTGGTCTTCGGAAGGTTGCCGCTGCTTTGCATTTGAAGCTCCTTACTTTTAAACAGTTCAAATGTTGTGTTACAATCTCATTGGCTCAAGGTCATCTGACTGACTTGTCACCTTCTTGTATGTTCCTGCTAAGCCAGCATCCATTTATTGCTCTCTTCTACAAGTGACAACTGGTAATCAATGGCTCTTTGTTCTAAGTCAGTTACCAAACCAATAACTACCTTGAATCACTTAGGGCAGACACAGACGCCACCATTCTCAAACCTGCATGTTGTATCATAACAAAGAACACCTCACAAATAACTTCTTATTTGGAAATGATTCCAGTAGACTACCTGGAGCATCATCGTGTCTACTTTAAAACATTGATTTAGCCAGGCAAAACCATTTCACAAAATGGAGGATGCAGAGCAATTTCACAAACCTCCATTCCTTCGACCTCATGACAACAACAAAGACAATTGCTCTATTTATTTCCATTGTCCTTGATTCATTAAAATTCACTGACTTGCAGAATGCAGTTCCTTCTGGCCAGCAGTGGTTATAGAAAGTTCTTTGAATAGTACTCATGGAATAAACTTATCCCAAGTATTCTGGCAATAATTATCTTTAGAGCACCTTGCTGTGAGAAAATTAGCTCTCCTGTTTCCTGTATTTACATGATTTTAAGTGTTCTGATTTATTTTAAATTTAATAAGAATATTTATTTTTAAAACTTTGTGTTTTAAAATCATGCTTTTTGGTATAAAATTGACATTTTCATTCAGATTTAACTCTGGAAAGTGACAGCCTGGTGCATTTCCTCTCTCAGGAAATGCTTTTGCAAAGCATAGAGTACATCTGTTATAGTGTTACCCAAATTTCTGAAAGCTGCTCCAGAAGCTCCCTTGGTTAAAATCCAGTAAAATTAAACTGGAAGTTTTGATGTTTTGAGAACATCAAAGCTCCTTCCTGTTCTGCTCTCTCAGGGCAATTATGAAACAAATTGGCAACACTTTTCTGGTCATAGGGATGCAAGAGTAACAACGTATGCTATCATCTGAAAGCTGCACTCTGTAACCTGTAGCAGAATATACTTGATACTTCTCAAGTTATGCTGCAGGTTTGTTTCATCATGGTACTCATTTTAATTGTGAAAATGCCTGTTGATGTTATAGCAAATGTTTTGTTGTCAAATTGCATACAGTCAACCCCCACATTAAGTCGGCAGGGATGGGGGGTGTACTTTCTAGAAAGTGGTCCATATCATGATTTTCCATAATATGATGTCTCATCATTTGCTCATGTTGAAAGAAAATTATTCATTTTCTTCCCTTCTTTTCACACACATTCCATGAGAGTGAATTTGATTTCATATTACAAATTTTAAGTAGTATCTTGTGAATTCTGGAAAGGCAAATTTCCACTACCCAAATAGCCTTAAGGTTATTACTTGTATACTAGTGTGAAAGTGAAATTAGCTTACTGGCACACGGTATTCTGTCATACTACAAATCAGATTTCAGATTTCAAATCTGAATATGTTTATATCTTTAGGATGCCATTTTGTTGTTTTGTATAACTAATTTTAATTCTGGTAATAAAACTTCATACACTGAAATACAATATGAGGACTCATCATATTGAGAATTGTTATACTGTAAATGCCAGTAAAGTGAATGTATTTGGGTTGTATAATTTGTGTTAGTGTTAAGCGAAGAATGTAGGAGTGGACATTGGAAGAATTTGAGATTTTTGGTAACAATGGAAATAGAAAAGTGGATCTTAGTTCAACATGATCTGAAGAATGATATATCGTTCTGGACCATTACTTCACAGAAGTATATAAACCTACTTTAGGTAGTTTCCCAGCTTCATTAATTGCTCTCTTAAATCAGTACTAGAATTTAACTGTGTGTATACTTTCTTATCTGGATTATACACTAGTTTGTTTTCTATCCATGTTTCCCCACATTCTTTAGCTCGTGCTTTTTTGAATACATGGTTACATAAGCAAGCACCGAGCAGATCCTCTGTCTCACTTCTGGTGGTGTTATTTACAAGAGGTTATATGCAGTCAGTAAAGTCTTTGCATTTGGGCAGCATTAGATTGTATTTTATATGTTATACTTTTGTCTGTCCCTACATCTGTACCTCTGATCGCCATCCTTTTACCCATCACTATTACCAGCTCTCTCCCTCTATGGTAAGTAAAAGGATTAGGAATACAATAGTTCTTGTGTCTTGGGAGCATTGTCAACCATCTCAGCAAAACTGATGAGAGTCAGTCTATCTTGCATGCTGACCCCTCAATTAGTACTGCACAATGAACATAGTTGTTGTATGTCAGTAATCTCCTTGCTTCAAAAAGGCAACAATTATACCAGTGCCTAAGAAGAATAATGTGGGCTGCCTTAATGACTGTCGCCCAGTAGCACTCACATCCACAGTGATGAAATGTTTTCAGAGGTTGGTCATGACTAGACTGAAATCCTGCCTCAGCAAGGACCTGGACCCATTGCAATTTGCCTATCGCCACAATAGGTCAATGGCAAATGCAATCTCAGTGGCTCTTAACACGGCCTTAGTGCACCTGGACAGCACAAACACCTATGTCAGGATGCTGTTCATCGACTATAGCTCAGCATTTAATGCCATCATTCCCACAATCCTGATTGAAAAGTTACAGAACCTGGGCCTCTGTATTCCCCTCTGCAATTGGATGCTCAGCTTCTTAACTGGAAGAGCACAGTCTGTGCAGATTGGTGATAACATCTCCTCCTCGCTGACGATCAAGACTGGTGCACCTCAAGGGTGTGTACTTAGCCCACTGTTCTACTTTTTCTATACCCATGACTTTGTAGCTAGTCATAGCTCAAGTACCATCTATAAATTTGCCGATGATACAACCATTGTTGGTAGAATCTCAGACGGATGCAAGAGTGCATACAGGAGCGAGATATGCCAACTAGTGGAGTGGTGTCACAGCAACAGCCTTGGACTCAATGTCAGCAAGACGAAAGAGCTGATTGTGGACATCAGGAAAGGTAAGACGAAGGAATACATACCAATCCTCATATGGGGATTTGATATATGAAGTGGAGAGAGTGAGCAGTTTCAAGCTCCTGGATGCAAAGATCTGAGGATCTAACCCGGTCCCAACACACTGATGCAGTTATAAAGAAGGCAAGACAGCAACTGTACTTCATTAGGAGTTTGAAGAGATTTGGTATGTCAACAAATACATTTAAAAACTTCTATTGATGAACAGTGGAGAGCATTCTGACAGGCTGCATCACTGTCAGGTATGGGGGTGGGGGCTAGTACTACACAGGACCAAAAGAAGCTGCCAAGGGTTGTAGATTTAGTCAGCTCCATCTTGGGTACTAGCCTACAAAGTACTCAGGTAATCTTCAAGGAGTGGTGTCTCAGAAAGGCAGGACCTCCAGCACCCAGGGCATGCCCTTTTCTCACTGTTACCATCAGGTAGGAGGTACACAGGCCTGAAGGCACAGACTCAGCAATTCAGGAACAGCTTCTTCCCCTCTGCCATCTGATTCCTAAATGGACATGAACCCTACCTCACTTTTTTAATATATTATTTCTGTTTTATGCACGATTTTTAATCTATTCAATATATGTATACAGTCAGCCCTCCTTATCTGCGAGTTCCGCATCCGCGAATTCAACCAACCACGAATCGAGAAAACCCAGAAGTGCTCTTCCAGCACTTGTTGTTGGAGCATGTACAGACTTTTTTTCCTTGTCATTATTCCCTAAACAATGCAATATAACAACTATTTTATATAGCATTTACATTGTATTAGGTATTATAAGTAATCTAGAGATGAGTATGCGGGAGGATGTTCATGGGTTATCGTGGATCGGGATCGAAAAAATCGGAAGTTCTCTTACTAAGTAAGTCGGAACAGGTACATCTGATATTATTTAGCGTTAGTCAAACGTTTGTTGTAGTATATAGTATATATTTTACCTTTCTATGCATATAATACACTTAAGAACGTATGTTTCAGCGTTGGGAGGATCAAAAACCCAAAACCCAGTAATTAAACCATTGCGTTGCTTAGTAATAATTGTAGCTTTCATCGGGGCAGGCCCTTTCTCACTTTATCCTTTAAAATTGTTCCGATCATTGACCGACGTAGCCTAATGCTTTTCCAGTGACCGATGGCGTTTCACCTCTTTCCGATCCCTTTATTATTTCCACTTTAATTTCAATCGTGATTATTTTCGTGAACAGAAACACTGCAGATTCAGAACTGCACCGCCGAGTCCTAATGTCCACCGCACTGAGACAGGTTAAATAAGGGACTTGAGCATCCACATTTTTTGGTATCCGCGAGGGGTCCCGGAACCAATCCCTCGCAGATAAGGAGGGCCGACTACTGTAATTGATTTACTTATTTATCTATTATTTTATTTTTTTCTTCTATATCATGTATTGCATTGAACTGCTGCTGCTAAGTTAACAAATTTCACGACACATGCCAGTGATAATAAACCTGATTCTGATTCATCGTTGCTCTAAAAGGTTTTGCTGAGAATAGCATCTTTAAAATTATCACCAAAACAGTCTTAAATTTGAGTTTCTCTTGTCACTGCAATCATTGAGATTTTGCACCACTAGAATTTTACTCAGCTCTTCAAAATAAAAACATCTTTAGAAGCCAACTATAAAAACATTACAGTGTCATTCTTCTGAACGCATTCACTGCACACAGCAGCAAAATAGTCTACTTTTCCACAGCTTTAGTTCCTATAGTGCATCATAATGTACTCGTGAAAGAGAGCAGTAAATCCAGGTGCTGGGGGGAACCTAGTATGCAGCATCTAATTCATTCTGCAGCATTAGATTATAGCCTATCAGTTTGCTTCCAGGTAATAATTATTTGTATAGGCCTATCAAGTAGACGCTGCCAGCACACAGTAAAAGATTAATGAACCTTGTCTCATTTAAAAATGTTAAATCCTGCATTTGACTAGTTACAGTACTCATACCTTTTAAGTACATTTTTAAAAAAAAATCTAATCTGACAGCAACCATTCAGAAATACTTAATGTTGAAATTGATGAGGAGAAAGAAAGTGAGTTGGTGGGGTGTGGGGAGTTGCTAAGGAGAGAAACTTATAATTCATAAGTCCATGACTAATCTTGCATATTGTGCTTATTAAGAATCCAGTGTTAATAATTTTAATATATATAATAATTAGTCTCGGGAAGATGATTTTCCTCGTGTTCATTTTGTGCGATTCTACGTACATAGTTTTAAATGCTACTTGATGCATATACTTATAATAGGTTTATATAACCTAAATGCTTTTAAGGCCTCATAACCATTCAAAAATGATTAATCTAGGTTGAATGTTATTTCTAGAGGGACCATGAGTGTTACAAAAGGATTAATCAAATTTGAAAAATGATTTCTAAAGGGACTGAAAGTGTTCAGCAATGATTAATCTTCTTTGAGAAATGATTTCCGAAGGGGCTATTACTAGTGCTGTGCGGTCTCTAAATTAATACAGGAAAAGACAGCTCAAAGCTGATTATTTGTCCAGCAAGTGTCTGAGTTGTGAGTTTCATTCTGGTAAAATGAGTGTATTTGACTTGATCAACAATTGATTTTGCACAACTGCAAAAGAAGTCATCTGAATTCTGTTTATCTTTGCATCTTTCCTCCTGCTCTGTTCTACCCCTTCCCTAATAATCATTGAGAATACTGCTCAGTGGTCCTAAGCCTTGTTGAACAATGAGACCGGGTTTGATCTCTGAACTGGATTAGGTTCACTAGAGTGAGGATGCTGCTGCTGTCAGCAGTAATGGAGGTAGGAACTGGTGGAAATATCCTGGAATGTTCCCTTCCATTGACACCTTGTGAAACTTACAATTACAAATGCCTGCTTTTGTAGAACACTGACATTCACAGTAAGTATGGTCTTACAGACAAAGCAATAAATATCTCTTGTGAAATCATTGAATGAGAGAGAAGAGTAATATTAATGGAAGGAAAAATCAAGTAAGGGAATATCTGCATCTTCCTCATCAAAAGAACCAATTTCCTTTTGTTCAGAACAATCAGTGTAGTCGTAGTGGAAAATTAGATGGCACTTCATTGGAATGGTGGTGAGCATGGAATAGGTGTCCAAATATTATTGAAAAAGAGTTATAAAGGAACATTTTAAGATGCATTGAAGTTTACTGAAGGCACCACTATGAATAATGGAATGATGAAATGGGTACGTAGGGTCATATCTGGAAAACTCTGTATTCCTCAGTGAATCGAAGACTGGAGGAAGTTTCAAACCTAAGAAGTAGTAAAGCCATGGAAAGATGTGGAAATAAGATTAAGAGTTTTAAAATCCTAGGATTGGGAAGGATATAGTGAAATTATGTAAATGATATATTCCTTTTACTTTTGAACTTTAAAAATTATTTTTCCAACTGTACATAAACTAATGAATACCTTAACACCTTAGCACAGCAGAAGTGTAAAGTGGAATAATCCAATTACCTGTATAATTTTGTAAAACAATTTCTTGATCTTGATGGTCATACTTATTTTTTTTTAAACTTGAATTTTAAGCTGCTATTTGTAAATTTTTGCCTTACATACAGCGTTTCAGTTTAGAGTTGCAGTGGGGTGGGATCCAGAGTGACATGGTGGATAATGGAGTGATTATAGGAAAAGATGTTAAGCCTACATACAAAGACAGGACTCAAAAGGTTGAGTATACTGGGAATAATGTTCTGAGTTGTATTTTTTTCAGTGTAAGGAGTATTGTAAGTAAAGTGGATAAGCTTAGACCACCTTCAAAAGGCGATGTTTCAAAAAGGCAGCAACCATCATTAAGGACCCATATTACTCAGGACATACCCTCTTCTCATTGCTACCATCAAGGAGGAGTTATATGTAGGAGCCTGAAGACACACTCAGCATTTTAGAAACAGCTTCTTCCACTCTGCCATCAGATTTCTGAATGGACAATATACACATAAATACTACCTCAGTATTTTTTCTTTTCCTTTTCTTTTTGCACTACCTATTTTATATATAGTAATTTATCATTTTTATTATTATGTTTTGCAAAGTGCTGCTCCCACTAACTATGTTTCACAACATATACCAGTGATATTGAATCTGACTCCATGAATCAGCACATGAAATTAGAACATTGTAGCTGCTATTGAGAATTGGTTGCGGTTGGAGGATTAGTTTCTTTCCAATTCAGTAAAATGGATCTTCTAGCCATTAGTGTAATAAATGCAATCATTCGTTGGGATGAAGCGGATAAACACTTATTATCTATCATTGATAGGCCAAAAATTGCAGTAAAAGGATGTGGTTGGAGATTAATATTTAAAACTCTTGAAATAATATTAAAAATATCTTTCCAGTAGTTTTGTAAACAAGGACAAGACCAAAACATATGAGTCAACGAAGCTATATCAGAATGACATCTATCACAGGTTGGATTAACATACGAATAAAATCGAGCAAGTTTATCTTTAGACATGTGAGCTCTATGTACAACCTTAAATTGTATTAGAGCATGTTTAGCACAGATAGAGGATGAGTTTACCAATAATAAAATTTTTTCCCATTGCTCAGCAGATATAGGGCAATGCAGTTCTTCCTGCCATTCCTTCTTAATTTTTTCAGATATATCTGGATGTAGATTCATAATCATATTATAAATGATAGCAACTAAGCCCTTTTGACAAGGATTAAGAGCTAAAATTCTTTCTGTAATGTCCAATGGACATTCTTTCGAAAAAGACTTTAGTTCATTATATAAAAAATTTCTAACTTGTAGATATCTAAAAAAATGGGTTTTAGATAAATTATATTTATTAGATAACTGTTCGAAGGACATAATGTTATCATCCAAAAACAGATCACGAAAACATGTTATACCTTTTGTTTTCCATAAATAAAAGGCTTGATCTATGGAAGATGGTCGAAAAAAGTAATTAGATGTTATAGGACTTGACAGTATAAACTGTCTAGAAGATCCATTTTACTGAATTGGAAAGAAACTAATCCTCCAACTGTATTTCAGTGGTTTTCCCAAACTATTTCCTGTTTAAGTTTAGAAAAAATTAGAAGTGTGGTTTTTGATTCTTCAGTTAAATTTGAGGAAACTTGGAGACCATTTATTCAGCATTTTCATATGAATTAAACGGTCTGATCCTGAACCTTATTGCCACTATCCTGAATTGTGTGGATGGAGGTTGGGAGTCATAGGCACTACTGTATATATATAACATTATGCGATTGCCCATGTTGGTTAGTTTTTTTTTTATTTAGTTGTTGTTGTTTTCTTTTGGGGGTTTTTTTTTTTCTCTTAAATCATTTATATTATAATATGAGTTTGAGAGATTCTATGTATGGATCAATATATATTTGAATGTCAATCAATCTATTATGTACTCTCAAATGTCTTGTAATAATATTTTTCTGTTTTTTTAAAAAATTAATAAAAAGATTTGGAAAAAGAAAAGAATTGGTTGCGGTAAGGGCAGAACTGATAGCACAATGTTCCAAGGTTCTGTTGTTTTAGACATAGAGCGGGTGGGATTAAAGGGGGATTGGTGGTATTGCTGGTCAGGGAAAATGTCCCTGTTAAGGAATGAGACAGGAGAGGTGACAAAAGTGTGTGTAAGGGAACACTTTGGATCTAGTGGTTGTAATTCCATTAGTTTTAATATAATTGTAACGACGGATAGGTCTGGTCCTAGGGTTGAGATTGAGAAAAGACAATTTTCATGGTATTGGAAAGGATCTGGCAAGTCTGACAAAGGTACACTTGTTAAGTAGAAAGCCTTCAAAAGTGAAATTTTCAGAGTTCAGAAAACCTAATATGTTTAAGGAACCGTGGTTTTCAAAGGATAATGAGGACCCTGGTTAAGAAGAAGGAGGTGCGTAGCATACTTGAGGATCATAAGAAATGCAAGACTACACTTAAGAGGATCAGGGTGATAATGTGATAAATTGGATCAGCAGATTTGCAGATGACACCAAGACTGGGGGTGTAGTGGACAGTGAGAAAGTCTATCAAAGCTTGCAGGAAGATCTGGACCATCTGAAAAAAATAAGATGAAAAATGGCAGATGAAATTTAACATAGACGTGTTAGGTTGTGCAGTTTGGAAGTAAATCACTAAGGAATATGGTAGAACAAAGGAATCTGGGAATACAGATTCTTAATTCCTTGAAAGTGGCATCACCGGTAGTAGGATTATAAAGAAACCTTTTGGCAGATTTGCCTGCATAAATTAAAGTATTAAGTACAGGACTCTGAGATTTATGTTGAAGTTGTATAAAACATTAAGACCTAATTTGGAGTATTGTATGCAGTTCTGGTCACCTACCTACAGGAAAGATATCAATAAGATTGAAAGAATGCAGGTGAAATGTACAAGGATGTTGCCGTACTTGAGGTTACCTGAGTTACAGGGAAAGGTTGAATTGTTTTGGGCTATTATATATGCAAAATTATGAGAGGTACAGATCAGGTAAATGCCAGCAGACATTTTCCATTGATGTTGTGCGCCTAGAACTAGAGGTCATGGGTTAAAGGTGAATAATGAAATGCTTAAGGACAGCATGAGGGGAAACTTCACTCAGAGCGTGTTGACAGCATGGAACAAGCTGTCAGCGGAAGTGATGAATAGGGGTTCAATTTCAACATTTAAGAGAAATTTGGATAAGTGCATGAATGAGAAAGGTAAGGAGAGATATGGCCAGGTGCAGGTCAACGGGACAAGATTGAATAATAGTTTGGCATGTAGATGGGCCAAAGAGCATGTTTCTATGCTGTAGTGTTCTTCGACTCTGACATCATTACTATTGTATTTTCCTTTGATAGCAAATCCATGTGCAGGTAACGAGGTGAGATCCAAGAGGGATTTCAAAATTGTTTGGAATGGTGTGTTTGCAGATGTACGGTAGCAAGAAAAATGTTTGTGAACTCTTTTGCTGTTACTTTGTATTCTGCATTAATAACTCATAAATGTGCTCTGATCTTCATCTGTCACAATAATAGACAAACATAATCTGCCCAAACTAATAACACACAAACTTTAAGCCATTTTATTTCCTTCATCGTGAATCCTTTGCACAAGGCACCTTTCAGCTGGGATCAGCAGTAAAATCACGTCTTCGAAGAAATCAGTTTTCAGGGAAGTCTCTCCTTACTGACTGTATAAATCACTTGGACTTTTGGATTTACCTCTTTAAGAACTTTTAAGTACTTTTCATGTCTTTATTGAACACATTGTTTAATCATTCACAGTCCAGGCTGGAAAAAGTATGTGAACCCTTGTATTTAATAACTGGTAGAACCTCCTTAGCAGCAGTAACCTCCACCAAACATTTCCTGTAGAAACTGATGTTGCGACATTTGCAACACAGCATATTAAATTGAGTCTGGTTTTATAAACAAACATAAACATTTATTAAACCCTGCTCAACAAAAGTGAAAAGTAAACAAACAACTAACTTAACCAGAAGTTAACTGCTATACGGCAATTTAACAAACAGCCAAACTCTGGAATAGTTCTTAAAGAGGTAAATGCGAACAAATCCAAAAGTCCAAGTGATTTATACAGTCAGTAAAGAGAGACTTCCCTGAAAACTGATTTCTTCGAAGACGTGACGTTACTGCTGATCCCAGCCGAAAGGTGCCTTGTCCAAAGGATTCATGATGAAGGAAATAAAACGGCTTAAAGGAACTGACCTTTCTGCTGGAGAGTGAACACTGCACAAACCTTTCGGATCTTGCAGGGGTTATCTCAGATACAGGTCACTATACCTGAACGAAGATTCAATAAGGTCAATCCTTTACAAAATCGCCGAACAACACCAACTTTACTCAGTCATTCGGGTTCCCGTACTTTGGTAAGGTCTTCACTCTCCAATACTAGACTGTAGAGGTAAAACAAGGTGTACAAACAAAAACTGGCAAAAATTGGCGAAACTGCTGGCACAACGGTTTGCACCTTACGATAGGAAGTAAAAACTCCACTTTAAAACGAAACTGCGTCATGAGACGAATATGCAGCAAAACTAACTAATGAACTACCCGCGTGACAACAGGGGCTTCCCCTTATATACCTGTTGGAACGTGCCATCATGTGACCTCACACCGGTGGGAAAATTACATCATGGCCTCATTGGCAGGAAAATTACATCACCCCACCATCACAAGACAATTACATCATGCTCATAAGATACTCAATTACATCATCCCACTCACAAGACCATTACATCATCCCACTGTCCCATGTTCAAACTGTGGGTATGTAACACTGATCATACAAAACTGTTTCCATTCATCAATGACTCTGGGATATATTGCATGAACAGCGCTCTTCAGGTCATGCCACAGCATCACAATTCGGTTAAAGACTGGACTCTAACTTGGCCATTCCAAAACACGAATTTTCTTCTTTTTAAGCCATTCTTGATAAACTCTTGTGTTTCGGATCATTGTTTTGCATCATCCAACTTGTATTAAGCGTCAGGTGTCGGATCACTCCCCTGTCATTCTCCTGTAAGATGTCTTTCTTGATGCAATTTTGAATTCATTGTTCCTTCAACAATTGCAAGCTGTCTAGGTCCTGAAGCAGCAAAGCAGCTCCAAACAATGATGCTGCTTCCATTATGCTTCACAGGTGGGATAAGGTTTTGTTGTTGATGTTCAGTGCCCTTTTTCTTTCAGACATAATGGTGTGCATTTCTGCCAAGAAGTTCAACATCTGTCTGATCTGTCAATGGAATCTTGTCCCAGAAGCGGTGTGGAACATCCAGGTGAACTTATGCAAACTTGAGACGTGAAACAATAATTTTTTTTTTGGAGAGCAGTATTTTCCTCCATGGTGTCCTTCCATGAACGGCATTCTTGTACAGTGTTTTTCTTATAGTGGACACACAAACAGATCCTTTAGCAAGTTCTAGAGATTTCTGCAGGTCTTTTGCTATTAGCCCTGGGTTCTTATACACCTCATTCAACATTGCAAGTTGTGCTTTTGGTGTGATTTTTGCAGGAAACCCACACCTATGGACAGTACCAACAGTACTGAATTTCCTCCATTTGCTGACAATTTCTCTTACTGAGCACTGATGAGCACTCAGGTCTTTAGAACTGCTTTTGTAGCCTTTTCCAACTTGATGCATCTCCACAATTATTCTTCTAACGTCCTATGAAAGTTGCATTGATCGAGACATAGTGTACACAAACAGGTCTTTCTTGAGAAGAGCAGGCTTTGTCAGTAACCTGACTTTGTGTCTTTTTTTATAGGGCAGGGCACCTCTGCAATTCATACCTCTGATCTCATCTCATTGATTGGATCATCTGACTCCAGATAACTTTTGTAGAAGGCATGACCCCAGTGGTTCACATACATTTTTGAACTTAGACTATCATTGTTTAAATGGTGTACTCAATATTGTTGAGAAGAAATACAGTTGTCTGTGTATTGTTAGTTTAGGCAGATTCTGTTTGTCTATTATTATGACTTAGATGAAGATGATACCCCATTTTATAATTAATGCAGAAAACCAAGTAATTGTAAAGTTACTGACGGAGCCTGCTCTTCTCAAGAACAATCTGTTTATGTGCACCATGCCTCGATCAAAGCAACTTTCCAAAGACTTTAGAAGAAACATTGTAGAGCTGCATGAAGCTGGAAAAGGCTACAAAAGCATTTCTAAAGAACTGAGTGTTAGTCAATCCACAGTAAGAGAAATTTACCTACAAATGGAGGAAATTCAGTAGCTACTCTCTCTAGTAGGTATCCTGCAAAGATGACACCAAAAGCACAATGTGCAGTACTGAAGGAGGTGAAACAGAACCCAAGGGTAACAGCAAAGGACTTGAAGAAACTTCTAGAACTTGCTGATGTTTCTGTATATTTGTCCTCTATAAGAAAGGCAACGAGAATGGTATTCATGGAGGACACTGAAGAAAACCACTGCTCTCCGAAAATAACATTGCCGCACATCTCAAGTTTGCGAAAGGTCACCTGGATGTTCCACAATGCCTCTGGGACAACATTCTGTGGACAGATGAGACAAAAGTTGAACAACTTGGCAGAAATGCACACTGCTATGTTTGGAGGAAAAAGGGTACTGCACACCAACACCAAAACCTCATCCCAACTGTGAAGCCTGATGGAAGGAGCATCATAGTTTGGAGGTGCTTTGCTGCCTTGGGGACTGGACAGCTTGCAATCATTGAGGGAATAATGAATTCAAAATTGTATCAAGACATTTTGCAGGAGATGGTCAAGGTAGCAATCCATCACCTTAAGCTTAATAGAAGTTGGATGATGCAACAAGATGATGATCAGAAACACAAGAGTAAATCAACAACAGATTTACTTTTTTTTTGAAAGAAAAATGATGATGATTCCTGTTTTGGAATGGCCAAGTCAGAGTCCACATCTTAATCCAATTGAGATGCTGTGGCATAACCTGAAGAGGGCAGTTCATACAAGGTATCCTAGAAACACTGATGAACTGAAGCAGTTTTGTATAGAGGAATGATCTAAAATTCCTCCTCACTATTGTGCAAGTTTGATCAGACATCAGGAAATGTTTGGTGAAGGTTACTGCTGCTAAAGGAGGTTCTACCAGTTATTATATAGAAGGGTTCACATACTTTTCCCAGCCTGAACAGTGAATGATTGAACGATACGTTCAATATGACATGAAAAGTACAATTGCTTGCATGTTATTAGTTTAGGCAGATTGTGCTTGTGTATTATTGTGACCTAGGTGAAGATCAAAGCACATTTTATGAGTAATTAATGCAGAAAACCACATAATTACAAAGGGTCCATAAACTCTTGCAACTCTATATTCCAAAATCTGAAACACTTCCATCTCCAAGTATTCGGATAAGAGGTACTCAGCCTGTAATGAAATGCGGAAAAGCTTTGCCATGGGGTACACTGAATAGAGGCAATTGGATGTTTTATGCAAATGTATTTAAAGCAAAGGAATATCTAGGGATATGGGAGACTGCTGTTGGAAAAGGTTGCTATATGCTGGGAGCTGAAAATTCCCCTGTACCATAAATGTGTCTTTAGTACTGGCCTAAACCGCAACAAAAAATCACTGATTCACAGTAGTACGTACCATGATATTTTCCAGACGAGAATGTTGTGCAAAATTTGAAGCTTTCTGATTTAAAATATGAAACTACTTGAAACACTTGAATTTCTGTTTACGTTTACTTCCAAAGGGGCTTATAGGAATGTAATAGTTTGGGGTCATTTGATTTCATCCTTTCTCCCCTTCACTCACTCTGCACTCACACAACTCCATTTAAAATACATCTCCGGTGGTTATACAGAAACATACTGAAAAAATCCTACACATGATACTTCGGCCTCACCAAATCAAGCTCCAATAGCAATCAAGCAACTTTGGGTGTTACAATTGACCCAGATGTGGTTTTTTTTTATTGTGGAGAGTAAAGCAAATTATCTGTTAACTTGTTGGAGGTTTTTGAATTTTATGTGCTGGAGATACTTGGTGGAAACTAATTCAAATTGTCCCAGTGTATGTACCTGATACTTCACATAGGAGCATTGCTGGAAAGGGCAGTATTTAACCTGGGCAATTATTTTGAGGAGTGAGAACATTTGGTCTTTAATTCCATCTGAAATATACTGTCGGAAAATGATGGGTAGCAGATGCTGTTTTCATTCGTGATTAATTTACTCGTTTTGCACTCAGATTTTGTTAAATGGGTCGATGACTCGGGTTAGCTGTTTCTGCAGTTGTTAAAATTAATAGCAATGCAACCTGGAATTACTTGGAAACAAACGCTCTGGATTTGAAGCAAAGTGATTCTGACAAATACTGGCAAAAATGATTTTTGCTTTACTTAGTTTTAGAATCCTTTGAGTTGGTAGTTTGCAGTTAGGGCAGCTTTACTGACAGAACAGTTCAGTCCAAATTTTGTTTAAGATCCTTCAATAGAGATTTATGGAAATTACCCACTCAAACCAACTTGTTTTTGTTACTGTAGTACTGATTCCAAGTATATTTGAACTCCCTCACAATCTCCTCACTTCCATCTGCCTCTGCTAATGTTTTACAGTTACTGTTATGCTCCTCACTTTCCACCAGAAATAAGGATTAATAATCTGTACGTGGCTGTGTGTATGAGTGAGAAATGTTTACATACCTGGAGAGTTTCTTGCAGTTTAGAATTAGCACCTTGAGATAATGCTTATATGATTAAGCAGGGTTTCAATTTAACATGCCATTTGGCAAATGGAATTTAAAGTGGCATTCATTCCCTGTCACAGCCTACTCCAAAGAGGAATCATCCATTGTTCTGAAAGTATAACTATTCATTTGTAATATAAAATGGAAAAAAATACAAGTGGAAACTAATCATTCGTTATGTGCCACTTTGAGTGATGTAGGCAATCGTGGTCTTTTCATGACAGTGATTGTTCTTGACAATCTTTTCTACAGGAGTGGTTTGCAGTTGCCGTCTTCTGGACAGTGTCTTTACAGGACGGGTGACCCCAGCCATTATCAATACCCTTCAGATTGTCTGGTGTCAGTGGTCACATAACCAGGGTTTGTGATATGCACCAGCTGCTCAAACAACCATCCATCAATCACTTGCTCCTCTAGCTTCACGTAATCTTGATTGGGGAGCAAAGCAGGTGATAGACCTTGCTCAAGGGTGACCTGCAGGCTAGTGGAGGGAAGGAGCGTCTTACACATCCTTTGATAGAAACTTGTCTCCATCTCACTACCTGCAAGAAACTAATACACCTAAAATTTTAAAACAGTCTTCCCATTTATTGGCTCTATTAAGAAGGGAAAAATTCAACTTCACAAAAATATTTAAGTCAGGGAATGAAAAATTAATCTATAGCTTTGACACAGTACTGTGCTACCTTGATATAAGCAAATAAACTGCAGGAGCATATAGTCTGGAAGAGATATTATCTGGAGATGTGAGCATGTCAAGTCTGTTTTGACTCTAGTTCTTTGATCTGCTAAGCTTGCTCAATATTACCCTTTTTGTTGTAGGCACATCAGCTAGTAGCAGTGCTGATTTTGGTGAATGGAGTGCCTTCAACCAAGCCCAGTCCGGTCAGGCCAATATGTCAAGTGGGGACCTTTACAATAATATGCAGCATGCTGTTGTCCAACCTCCTGCAGCTACTGTGGAGCTGTTTGATCTGAATATTGGTATGCAGTCAACCATGACCTCATCCCAGAGCTTGAACTTTGCTATGTCAGCTAACAACACCTTACCTATAACTGGAACCAGTATGCCCATGTCCAGATCCCAGGTGAGTACAAGCTTGTGATCAGTTGTTACAGTCATGTAGGTTGGAATTTGCCTGTCTGGTCCAACTCCTTATGAATAAATATAAAAGGTCATGTCCAGAAGTGTCTATTGCTAGTTCTGAAGTGCTAGTAATGGCAGCCATATTATTGTTAAGAGTTGTTAACGGAGGCAAAAAATGTAGGGATCTCAAAGACTATTAGACATAGGAGCAGAATTATGCTATTTGGCCCATCTAATATACTCTGCCATTACATCATGGCAAATCCATTTCCCTCTTAAACTCATTCTCCTATATTATAATCTTTCATGCCTTGACTAATCAAGAGCCTGTCAACCTCTGCCATAAATGCACTCAATTACCTGGCCTCCACAGCCACATTACATGTTGCAATGAATTCCACAGATTCACCACCCTCTGGCTAAACAAATTCCTTATCATCTCCATTCTAAATAGACACCTCTCTCTTTTAAGGCTGTGTCTTCTAGTTCTAGATTCTCTCACCATAGGAAACATCCTCTCCACATCTACTCTATATAGACCTTTCAACATTTGATAATTTTCAATGAGACTCCCAGACTCCCCCCCCCCCCAACCCCATCATTGTTCTAGATTCCGTCAAGTAAAGACTAAGAGCCATCAGTTGCCCCTTATCCAAGAAGCCTTTCATTCCCAGAATAATTCTCATGAACCTCCTCTGAACTCTCTCAAATATCAGCACATCCTTTCTTCAACAAGAGGCCCAAAACTGCTCTAAATACTCCAAGTGAGGCCTCATCAGTGCCTTATAATGCTTCAGCTTGTTTTTATATTCATGTCCTCTGGAAATTAATGCTAACATTGCAGTTGGCTTCCTCACCACTGACTCAACCTACAAACTAACCTGGAGGGGATCCTGCACAAGGACTCCCAAGCCCTTTGTACTTTAGATTTTTGAATGTTTTCTCCATTTAAAAAAATAGTTCATAGTTTTATTCCTTCTACTAAAATGCATGATCATACACTTCCCGACACTGTATTCCATTTACCACACCTTTGCCCGTTCTCATAATCTGTCCAAGTCCTTCTGCAGCCTCCCTGATTCCGATTTCTTCCTCTCCACCTATGTCCGCACATAACGTAAAAAGAAATGGTCTCAACATCAGCCCCTACCAGAAAAGACTCCCTTTATTCCCACCTCTGAGCTCTTATCTTATTAAGCAGCCTCATGCAGGACTTTGTCTTCTGAAAATCCAAATATACAGCATCCACTGATTTTCCTATGTTTATGCTGCTTATTTCCACAAAGGATTCTAGCAGGTTTGTCAGGCAAGAGCTTCCCTTAAGGAAGCCATGCTGATCTTTACCATGGGCCTCCAAGTACCCTGAAATTACATACTTAACAATTGCCACCAAGATCTTCCCAACCTCTGAAGTCAGGCTAACTGGCCTGTAATTTCCGTTCTTCTGCCTTCCTCCATTTTTGAAGAGTGGAGTGACTTTGCAATCTTCAAGTCATCTGGAACCATTCCAAAATTCTTTAAAGATCATTACTAATGCCTTCACAATTTTTTCAGCTACCTCTTTCAGAAACCTGAGGTGTAGTCCATTTGGTCCAGGTGACTTATGTACCTTCTGACCTTTTAGTTTCCAAGCACCTTCTCCCTAGAAATAACAACTGAACTCATTTCTACCCCCGACACTCTCAAGCATCAGAATCAGATTTAATGTCACTAGGGTGTGTTGTGAAATTTGTTAACTTTATGGCAGCAGTACAATGAAATACATGATAAATATAGAGGAAAAAACTGAAATACATTAAGAATATCTATGTCTATTAAATAGTTAAGTTAAAATAACTAGTGCAAAATAACAAATAAAGTAGTGAGGTAATGTTCATAGGTTCAATGTCCATTTAGAATTCAGATGACAGAGGTAAAGAAGCTGTTCCTGAATTGCTGAGAGTGTACCTTCAGACTTCTGTCCTCCTTCCCGACAGTAATGGTGTGAAAACAGCATGTTCTGGGTGATGGAGGTCCTTAATGATGGACGTCGCCTTCCTAAGGCACCGCTCCTTGAAGTTATCTTGGATACTATAGAGGCTGGTACCCATGATAGAACTGACTAATTTTACAATTTTCCGCAACTTACTTCGATTTTGTGCAGTGCCCCCCACCGGACAGTGATATAGCCAGGCAGAATGCTTTCCATGGTACATTTGTTGAAGTTTTCAAGTGTTTTAGTTAAAAAACTGAATCTCTTCAAACTCCTTTTGAAATATAGTCGCTGTCTTGCCTTCTTTATAGCTGCACCAATATGTTGCGTCCAAGTTAGGTCCTCAGATATATTCACACCCAGGAACTTGAAATTGCTCACTCTCCACTTCCGATCCTTCTATGAGGATTGGTTTGTGTTCCCTTGTCTTACCCTTGATGTCACCAGTCAGCTCTCATCTTACTGATGTTGAGGGCAAAGTTGTTGTTGTGATACCACTCAAGTAACTGGTATATATCGCTCCTGTACGCCCTTCCGTTACCATCTGACATTCTGCCAACAATGTTTCTATCATCAACAAAACTATAGATGCTGGCATACTGCTTGTGTCTTCCAGAGTAAAGACTGATTGCTCAGTTCATCTGCTATTTCTTTGCTCCCTCCCCCCATTATTGTGCGGCTCGAGTAGCCGCAGTACTCGCAATGGATACAATTAAATATTCCTGTTTCAGCCTGATACAGCTAAATAGCACAACTGCATCTAAGTCAGAACAGTCAACAAAGGTGTCTTAATGTGTTTAAATGAATTATCACTGCTCAAAACTGAGGGAAACAACACTGATTGTGGTCGGAAGTGTCCATGGCGGACACCTCGGAGGAAGCGCGAGTGTAGAGCAGGGTTACGAGTGTGTTTAAGGAGACGTTAATTTAAACTCCCTATACTGACTATCTTGTTGGCGAACGTGCAGTCTCTGGTGAATAAAATTGATGAACTCAGTGCTGAATCAGGATGACATTAGGACCGCGTGTGTCCTTTGTTTCACGGAATCCTGATTAACCCCTTCTTTATTGGATGCAGTGATTCAGATCAACAGTTTTACTATACACCGTCAGGATAGATCTACTGACTCTCTTAAAAGCAGAGCTGGAGGAGTATGCCTCATGATCAACTCTTTTTGGTGCAAAAATATATCAGTGCCGTCCCAATTCTGCTCACCAGACCTGGAATATCTAGCAGTAAAGTGCTGTCCTTTTTAACTTCCACGGAAGTTCTCTGGGGTAAATTTGGTAGCAGTTTACATTCTGCCTCAGGCAAATGCCAATCAGGCTAGATGATCTGAGCAATAGGATCAATATGCACAAAACAGCACACCCTAACGCCTTCACCATAGTTTTGGGAGATTTTAACCAGGCCAGTCTGAAAAAATCACTAAGCAACTACCATCAACAGATCACTTGCAATACCAGAGGAAACAACACACTGGACCATTGCTACACCACCATCAAGAATGCCTACTGTGCTATTCCACGCCCTCACTTCGTGAAGTCTGATCACTTAGCTGTACTTCTGCGCCCTGAGTATAGGCAAAAACTGAAGACTGCAGCACCAGCAGTGAGGACCAAGAAGGTATGGACAAGGGAAGTGCCTACAGGACTGCTTTGAATCTGGACTGTATTCAGGGATTCGTCTTCAAACCTGGATGTGCTGCAGTTTTGACCAACTTCATTAAAACCTGTGTGGATGTGTGTGTGCCCACAAAGACTTACTGTACCTTCCCAAACCAAAAGCCATGGATGAACATTGTCTGCTGAAGGCTAGGTCTTTGGCATTCAAGTTTGGTGACCCAGGCCTGTACCAGAAAACCAGGTATGATTTGTGGAGGACTATTTCAAGGGCAAAGAAACAATTTTGAATGAGGTTGGAGGTGACAACGGATGCACGGCAACTCTGGCAGGATCTGCAAGACATTACTTCCTACAAAGCGAAACCCAATAGCATGAATGCCAACGATGCTTCACTACCAGATGAACTCAATGCCTTCTATGCACGCTGTGAAGTTTCCTGCTGCATCTGATGACACTGTGATCTCTATCTCAGAGGCCGATGTTAGGCTGTCTTTAAAGAGAGTGAACCCTCGCAAGGCGGAAAGACCCGATACCTGGGTAAGGCTCTGGGTACCTGGTAAGGCTCTGAAAACCTGTGCCAACCATATAGCGGGAGTATTCAAGGACATTTTCAACCTCTCACAGCTATGGGCAGAAATTCCCACTTGCTTCAAAAAGACTACAATTATACCAGTGCGTAAGAAGAATAATGTGAGCTGCCTTAATGACTATCACCCGATAGCACTCATATCGACAGTGATGAAATGTTGGTCATGGCTGGACTGAACTCCTGCCTCTGCAAGGACCTGGACCCATTGCAATTTGCCTATCGCCACAATAGGTCGACAGGAGACGCAATCTCAATGGCTCTCCACACAGCTGTAGACCACATGGACAACACAAACACCTCCATCAGGATGCTGTTCATCGACTACACCTCAGCATTTAATACCATAATTCCCACAATTCTGATTGAGAAGTTGCAGAACTTGGGCCTCTGTACCTCCCTCTGCAATTGGATCCTCGACTTCCTAACCGGAAGACCATAGTCTGTGTGGATTAGTGATAACACAACCTCCTCGCTGACGATCAACACTGGCGCACCTCAGGGGTGTGCTTTGCCCATGCTCTACTCTCTATATTCACTTGCCTGTGTGGCTAGGCATAGCTCATATACCATCTATAAATTTGCTGACGATACAACCATTATTGGCAGAATCTCAGGTGGTGACGAGAGGGCGTACAGGAGTGAGAAATGTCAACTAGTTGAGTGCCTGGTTGTTGCTACGGCACCACTCCGTGTCAGTAAAATGAAAGAGCTGATTGTGAACTTCAGGAAGGGTAAGACAAAGGAACACATACCAATCCTCATAGAAGGATCAGAAGTGGAGAGAGTGAGCAGTTTCAAGTTCCTGGGTGTCAAGATTTCTGAGGATCTAACCTGGTCTCAACATACCAATGTAGTTATAAAGAAGGCAAGACAGCACCTATACTTCATTAGGAGTTTAAAGAGATTGGCATGTCAACAAATACACTCAAAAACTTCTATAGTTGTACCGTGGTGAGCATTCTGACAGGCTGCATCACTGTCTGGTATGGAGGGGCTATTGCACAGGACCGAAAGAAGCTGCAGTAGGTTATAAATCTAGTCAGTTCCATCTTGGGCACTAGCCTACAAAGTACCCAGGACATCTTCAAGGAGCGGTGTCTCAGAAAGGCAGCATCCATTATGAAGGACCTCCAGCACCCAGGTTCTCACTGTTACCATCAGGTAGGAGGTACAGAAGCCTGAAGGCACACACTCAGCGATTCAAGTACAGCCTCTTCCCCTCTGCCATCCGTTCCTAAATGGACATTGAATCTTTGGACACTACCTCACTTTGTTTTTAATATACAGTATTTCTGATTCTGCATGTTTTTAAATATATATTCAGTATACGTATACTGTAATTGATTTACTTGTTTATTTTTTTTTTTTCTCTCTGCTAGGTTACGTATTGCATTGAACTGCTGCTGAAAAATTAACAAATTTCATGTCACATGCAGGCGATAATAAACCTGATTCTGATATTACCTCTCCAACATAATTTTCTAGCGGTATAATCCTGCCTCTCTTTTAGTCTTTATACTGTATATCTGAAAAAGCTTATGTTATCCTCTTTGATATTGTTGGCTAGCTTACCTTCATATTTCATTTCTCCCCCGCACCCCCAGCCTTCTGTTGCTTTTAAAAGTTTCCCAATCCTCTAACCTTCCATTTATTTTTGCTCTATTATATGTTCTCTCTTTTGCTTCTACGTTGGCTGTGACTTCCCTTTTCAGCCGCAGTTGTATCATCCTGCTTTCAGAATACTACTTTTTTGCAATGTATCTATGCTGCGCCTTCAGAATTGCTTTGGTACTGTGGCCATTATTGCTCTGCAATTACCCTTCAATTTTGGTCAGCTCCTCTCACATGTCTCTGTAATTCCCTTTACTCCACTGTAATAATGATACAACTGACTTGAGCTTCTCCCTCTCAAATTACAAGATGAATTCTATCATGTTATGATCACTGTCTTCTAGGGTTCCTTTACCTTAAAGTCCCTAATCAAATCCAGTTCATTACATAACACCTAATCCAGAATAGCTGATCCTTTAATGGGTTCAACCATAAGCTGCTTTAAAAAGCTATTTTACAAGCATTCTACAGATTCCCCCTCTTGGGATCCAACATCAACCTGATTTTCCCAATCTACATGCATTTTGAAATCACCCATAACTATTCTAATGTTGCCCTTTTGACGTGCCTTTTCTATCTCCCAATGTAATTTGTGGACTACATCCTGTTTACTGTTCAGACGTCTGTATACATCTCCTATAAAGGTCATTTTACCCTTGCAGTTCCTTAACTGTAACAACAAAGATTCTACATCTTCTGATCTTATGTCACCTCTTTCTAAGGATGTTTTTTTTTTAAACCAACACAGCCACACCAACCCCTCTGCCTACCTGCCTGTCTTGTCGATGCAATGTGTATCTTTGGATGTTGAGCTCCCAACTATAATCTTCTTTCAGTGTTTCAGCCATGACCCAGTGATGCCCAACGTTATACCTGCCAATTTCTAAGTGCACTACAAAATTATCTACTTTATTCTGTATACTGCTTGCATACAAATATCCTACCTTCAGTCCTGTATCCATCACAGTTCTTGATTTTGTTCCCCCCTTTACACGGCAACTCATCTCTTCCTGACATTCTCACTACATACTGCTTCTGCTTGTAAACCAACAGCCCTGTACTATCACTCCAGTTCCTGCCTCCTCATTAAATTAGTTTATACTCTCCCCAAAAGCTCTAGCAGTATCACTGCCCACAAGGTTATTAACACCCCTTGGGTACAGTTTGCTGGGAAATCTTGCTTTTCAGCTTTCTACCTAGCTCCCTAAATTATTTCCTCAGGACCTCCTCACTTTTCCTATCTATATAATTAGTGCCAATACATAGCAAGGCTTAATGTTCATTCTCCCTCTTTAGAATATTGTGGACCTGATCCAAGATGTCTCCGACCCTGGCACCTGGGGGACAACATACCATCCAGGTGTCTATAGCATCCACAGAATCTCATATTTACTTCCTTACCTATAGAATCCCCTATCACTATTGTAGTCCACATCGCTTCCCTTCTCTTATGAGCCACAACACCAGAGACCTGGTTGCTGTGGCTTCCCTCCGATAGGTTGACCCCTCAACAGTATCCTAAACGGTATACATGTTATTGAGTGGAACAACCATAGGGGTACTTTGTACCGGCTGCCAATTTTCCTTTCCTCTCCTGTCAGTCACTCATTTTCTGCCTCTGCAACTTAGGGGTGACTACCTCCTTATAACTCCTATCTATCATCTTAATTTCCCATATGAGCCGAAGGTCATCGTGCTGCAGCTCCAGTTCCTTGACGTGTTCTCTGAGGAGATGCAGTTCAGTGCAGATGTGGTTATCCAGGAGGCTGGAGGTCTCCCAGAATTCCCACATCTTACACAAAGGACACAATGTAGCCCCAGAGCCAGCTCTATGTACTAACAGACGATGAATGAAGAAGAAACTCACCAGGTACTTACCTAAGCTTGATGAGCCAATGCCTTCCCACTCTAACACTGGACCACTCACAGAATGGCCACTTCACTTGTCCTTACCTTATTTTTATTTGCCCTTGCTGATGAATTGCAATTGCACTGCCAAAAAATGCCAAAATCCTGTGAAAGCTCCTTTTTATAAATTTCCCATGCCCTGACCTGCGTGAAGCCTCGTGCCAATTCAACTATGACAGAACTGCCAAAATAAAGTATAACACCCAGATCAATCAGGAAATGTAGATATAGAAGACAATTCAAGCCTTGGTTTTAGATGGTACCCTATTTTGAGATTCTACCTGAATGGTTAATTTTTCCTCTGCTATGGTGAATTTACAAAAGATTTCTGATATTTTAAATTGTCTCAGATTTTCCTCTTCTCAATACAGGACTTGGTAGATTGCATTGTTTAATACCATATGGGGTGATACAGGTAACAGAATTGAATTGTAGCTGAGCTGACATTTGAAGCTGTAGTAATACTGGGCACAAAGGACTAGAATGAAATAATGTTGAACTGTTAATAATAGACGTAAGATTCTGCAGATGCTGGAAATCTTGAACAAAACACACACAATGCAACAGAGCTCAGCAGGTCAGGCAGTATCTATGCCATCTGTTTCCTTCCATAGATGCTGCCTTACTTGCTGAGTTCCTCCAGCATTTTGTCTGTGTTAGTAATGTTGCAATTATAACTTGTTTTTGTGATTTAATTTTTCAATGAAAAACTCGGACTTAAAATATATTCTGTATATACTGATAAAGTGACTTGGAAGAGAGAGAAGCTAGAAGGCAGAAATTAACGAAGAGAGTTTTACACATCCGAGAGATGATAAGTAAGGACGTTGGAATCACCACATAAACAATTTGATACTACACTTGTGAAGGATTTAAAATAATTTCAGCCATTAATTTGTGCATTGTTTTATTTTTTAATGTTCTTCCCCTCTCACTAAGGTGGACTTTAGATGGCTTATATTTCACCAAATATCTGTAGCCTTCTTTGTATCACTCCTTTTCATGGTTATGTTTAAGCAATGGTGAAAAACAATTCAAAATTATTCTTGCCCAACATTTCCTTCCAGGTACAGCCCATGGGATAGAATGAGAAAGTGAAGATCCTGTTTCAGTTAGCTTCAACAAGGGCTGCATGACTGGCTATCTCGTGCATCAGATGTTAACCCTAGGTTCTTCTACCCTATGGTGCTTTGTACTGCATATTCCAGGACACTTAGCAGTGTTGAGGAGATCAGAGAGAAAAGATGCAGGGATGCATCCAGTTTTCAGTGTTCTATGGTAGTTAACAAACTAATGTTCTTTCTCAGCCTTTGCAGATGTTACCCACACCTTTGACAAGGCCTAATGCAATCCCCACACAGAATATGCAGGAGAACCAGAAAGTAGTCAAGCCATCTTTGCCTTCCACCTGGTCAGATCCGAGTGTTAATATCAGTCTGGACTTTCTCACACCTGGGATGCAACCTCCCAAACCCCAGCAACCATCACTAAACACCATGATGCAGCAGCAAGGTAATGCATTTTAAAATATCTTAAAAATCAGAAGAAAGACATTTAATGAACGGTTTGTACTTGCCTTTAGTCAGCTGTTTTGTAAGGATTGTTGGCTAACTACCACCTGCATTTTAGCTTGTCTCTAATTTCTGCTCCATTTGAAAGTCGTACAAGCTACAGATTGGATAGTAACAGATCTAACCTTTCATTTCTGTCACTGGATTCCACACTATGAAAAGGCTACCTTGGTGTTCTGAAGGAAAGGCCTTAGAATGCACTACCTGAAGCCTACTTGTATTGTAGTCTATTTTATGAATGAGTCTTTGCTATGGATGATCAGCTTAGCCAGTCCAATCTATTGGATAAGAATAATGCAGGAAGTCACTGTGGCTGTTGGCTTTGGGAAATGGGCCAGGTCCAGCATAATTTGGGCCTTTGACCCCAGAATATCTCCAAATGATCTACAGCCACTGAAGAACATTTGTTGAAGTGTTGTCACTGATAGAAGATGTTAGAAACATAGAAAACCTATAGCACAATATAGGCCCTTCGGCCCACAAAGCTGTGCGGAACATGTCCTTACCTTAGAACTACCTAGGCTTACCCATAGCCCTCTGTTTTTCTAAGCTCCATGTACCCATCCAGGAGTCTCTTAAAAGACCATATCGTTTCTGCCTCCACCACTGCCACCGGCAGCCCATTCCATGCGCTCACCACTCTCTGCGTTTAAAAAGAAAACTTACCCCTGACATCTCCTCTGTACCTACTTCCAAGCAGCTTAAAACTATGCCCTCTTGTGCTAGCCATTTCAGTCCTGGGGAAAAGCCTGTGACTATCCACGTGATCAATGCCTCGCATTACCTTGTACACCTCGATCAAGTCACCACTCATCCTCTGTCGCTCCAAGGAGAAAAGGCCGAGCTTACTCATTGGTTTCCACATGCTTCCTGTAGTGAAGGGACCAGAATTGAGCACGGTACTCCCAAGTGGGGTCTGACCAGGGTCCTCTGTAGCTGCAACATTACCTCTTGGCTCTTAAACTCAGTCCCACGATTGAAGAAGGCCAATGCACTGTATGCCTTCTAAACCACAGAGTCAACCTGTGTAGCAGGTTTGAGCGTTCTGTGGACCTGGACCCCAAGGTCCCTCTGATCCTCCACACTGACAAGAGTCTTACCATTCATGCTGTATTCTTTTGGGTTTTGCATTCTGATCAAACATTGCTGCATTGAAATGAGATTCTTAACCACGAGCCTAATGACATTGAAACAGTCTGGAGCTGTTAATGGAAAGGATGGGCTTAAATGTACAGCTTCTCACAGTAATGTGGGGTTGGTGGCTATAATGGATAAGCCTCTCTGTCAGGGTATTATCCATATTGCTGTTACTAACTGAAAAATAATTCATTGCAATGATACAACTTGATCTAACATGATGGCTGTAAATTGCTATTTATTAAAATGAAAAAATATTCCAAAAGTGATGTCAAACTTATCATTCTACTCCTTGCATCACTGGGAGTCATTCTTTTGTAAATCATTTATAACGATGAAGGCAAACATTTACTAAGGTCTCAATTGGGGCTCTAATTATAGCTATCAATCTTATTTGCATGCATTATAATGCTTTTGTTATTGCCTGTTGAGGCTTGGAATGTAATGCTGCTTTTTGCTGTTTTAAGAATTCTTAGTTCCATTGGGATTCTTTGTTTACCAAACATATTGCCAGGGCCAGCTGAGTGGTGGCCTGCATCATCCATTGACTTCAGTGGCTGCCCTCAAAAGTCCCTGGTCCAATGACAAATTTCGCATCCTTAATCATTGAAAAATGATTAAGTGATTGTGCTACACTGCAAGTGACATTACAGGCATATAATGCATAGAAGGATACTCACATTTCAAAGATAAATTGAAACCATGAAGTTGATTCTTTCAGCTAGTATCGAATAGCTGTATGTTGTGGTTATACTTCTCGATATAATTCTTCCTGACAGTGATCAGAAGCTGTGGATTCAATAGGCTAAATGAAAAGTAGCATGCAAAAGCCCTTTTAGTTAATACTTAAAACTTAGCTCTACTCTGTTACCATTGTACTGTGGTAAAGCACTGAAAAACCCCATTTGCCCATATTTGACCCATATTCCTGTCAACCTTTTATCCATGTATTTATCCAAATGTTCTTTAAATATTGCTGTTGTACCTGCCAGAACTAGTTTCTTGGGCAGCTCATTCCACATGCCACCCTTTGCTAGAAAAAAATTGCCCCTCAGGTCCCTTTTAAACATTTCCCCTCTCCATAAATCTATTCCCTCTAGTTCTGGTTCCCTTTCATCTCCTAGTGCAGATGTGTGATTCTGAGTTGGTTACAGAAATGTTAATTCCTTAGTTACAGCATCATTTTCAGAGGTTGCTTTAGTGACTTTGAGAGCTACCCATCTTTGTTTACAGCATGTGCAAGGACCCATCCACGTGAAATCTTGGACCTATTAATGAGTGCTTCAGCTACTTAAAACACATATTGCAAAACTTGAGATGGTATATTTGCAGTACTACAAAGATTACAACATAGGCCAGAGTATTGCAACAGGTTCAACCCATGGTCTCTCCCATCATTAGCTATGCAAATTTTTAAAGTACTTATTTAGTTAGTTTTTTAATTTAATGCATACTTTTGAACTACTTTTCCTTTGTTAACTACTTTCTCTTCTCCAATCTCCTGTTTCCAACCCCACTCCATCAGCTGCACTGCCCTCAGAATTGCACTTAGGTTCATAACTACATGCTACATTTATTGAAAGTTTTGTCTTCTGTCATTTTTATTTTGGTTCTTTTGTCATCTAGATTAATACTGTGATCCTGAATTGTCTGCTTTTGTAAGTTTTCTCTACTCTGTCTAGACCTTCATGATTTTAAGTACCTTCATCAGATCACTTTACAATCGGCTTTTATTCCACAAAAAGTCCCAGATTCTCTGGGCAACTGAAGTATCTTTTTTACATCTTCTCTATTGCTACTGCTTCCTTAAATACAGTTCCCAGAACTAGGCACTCATTTCATGACCTGTACTCTCTGCTTTCTCTTCAAAACAGGCTACAATGCTATATGCTTTTTCAATCTACTCTGCTACTTCCAATATTGTGCACTTGTACCCCCAGATTTCCCCATATCTCTTGCTATACCCCTTTTTGAAGTATGCTCTACAGTTTTTACTGTCTTTTATTTATTCACTTAGTGATAAAATGATGAGTAGGCTCTTCCAACCCTTTTAAGCCACACCACTGCAGTAACCCCACAATCCCGATTAACTCTAACCTAACCAAAGCAGAATTTAAAATAACCAATTAACCTACCTGATATATTTTTGGACTGTGGGAGGAAACCAGAGCATCCGGAAAAATCCATGCTTTCGTTTGGAGGACATACAGAGACTCCTTACAGAGTGGTGCCAGGATTGAATTCTGGAATGACCTGAGCTGTAATAGCGTGCTAACCACTATGCTACTGTCTCTTCTCATGCTTCCCACGATTCTATGATACATCCATTTCTCTGTATTGTATTTACTACCCATTACCAATATCCCTCCTGCCTGAAAAACAAACCATTCTCTACTACTCTTCATTGTCACTTAACCTATTTTATTTCTAATTCCATGGGCTTCATGTATACCTCATTTATAATCTGTTACCTCACAAACTCCCATCAAATCACTGTTAATGTTGTCTCCCTTTATTGCTTCTAAATTTTTCCTTACCACTGAGGTTGAATTAATTGACATATAGATGACCCTTGTATTGGTACTTCGGCTAATGGAAATTTGCTGTTACAGAATTCACAGATAGCTGCTCTTTTTAAAAAAAAAAAACCTTTTTGCAGCTCTCACAGACAAAATACTGGAGGAACTCATGTCAAGCAGCATCTATGGAAATTAATAAACCATCAAAATGTTGGACCAAGACCTTTCATCAGGACTGGAAAGAAAGGGGGAAGATGCTAGAATAAAAAGGAGGGGGTGGGGAAGGAGGCTAGCTAGAGGGTGATAGGTGAAGCCAGGCAGGTGTGAAAGGTAAAAGGGCTAGAGAAGAATGAAATTGATAGGAGAGGAGAGTGGACCATAGCAGAAAGGGAAGAAGGAGGGGCACCAGGGGTAGGTGATAGGCAGGTGAAGTGAAGGAGTAAGAGGCCAGAGTGGGGAATAGAAATAGAGAGGGGTAGTGAGGGGGAAAGAAAAAAAAAGTTGCTTTTTGCAAATCCGGTTTTTTGACACCTGTATGGATCACACTGATTTGTGAAACAGATCTTTCTCGAGAAACACAACCCTTCCTTCCCCCCCACCCCCACCCCACCCACCCACAAAATAATGCGGGGTCTTTGTGTAATTACTAAATATATCTTTTAACTTTTCTTGAGCCAAGGGTGTAACAATTGCAATTATATGGTGCTGGAGTATCACCCCTGAATCTACAGCAAATTTCTGCTGAAATTAGCTTCAGTTGGTAGATAAAATCACCAGGTCTAGACAGGCTGCATTCTGGGTTGCTGAGTACGGATAACCTTCCCTCATCCATCCCAAGACCCCAGTGGTAGCAGCTTCCTCTCTTGTCCATCATGCTCAGAAAGTCACTTTTGCCTCTGATAGAGCCAATGGCCTCTAATGGAGAAAATAATTCATTTATGTAGAGATTCACTACATTTTTTCTTCAGTGTTAGTTATTTTGAGGCAGTGAATTATTGCCAATGCAATTAGCAAACACTGATCTCATCTTATTCTAGAAAAGAGCACTCAAAGTGAAGGTTTACACAGTTTATTCAAATACTTGTTAGGTGATTCAATGCCCCTCAATGGTATAATTAAGGGCAATGAATGCTGAAATCATACAAATGACGTTTGTACAAGTACAAGAATACTACAGTGGTTAGGAGTTAGGGAAAAATCTCAGACAATGGCATTTCTCTCCTTACTGTGAGTGAATGCAGACTTCAGATCTGCCCTGGAGTGTTGTCTCCTGCTTCTGGATGCTGATATGCACAGTAATTACAGCTTCCTTCTAATGTGACATTGGAGCTGCTCCACTGATAGTGAGTCACTGGTTGAGATGAAGGCAGCCAACACAAAGGCCTACAGGAAAGAAGTCATCTCTCTGACACAATGGTGTCAAGAAAACAACCTCTCCCTCAATGTTGCAAAAATAAAGGAGCTGGTTGTGGATCACAGGAGGAATGTAGACGGGCTAACCCCTATTGACATCAATGGATCTAGGGCTGAGAGGGTAAACAGCTTCAAGTTCCTTGGCATACACATCACCGAGGACCTCACATGGTCTGTACACACCAGCTGTGTGATGAAAAAGGCACAACAGCACCTCTTTCAACTCAGACGGTTGAGGAAGTTTGATATGGGCCCTAAAATCCCAAGAACTTTCTACAACTTTCAACAATTGAGAGCATCCTGACTGGCTGCATCATTGCCTGGTATGGGAATTGTACCTCCCCTAATCGCTGGATTCTGCAGAGAGTGGTACGGACAGCCCAGCGCATTTGTAGTTGTGAACTTACCATGATTCAGGATACTTACAAGGTAAGGTGTGTAGGATCATTTGGGATCCGAGTCACCCCAACCACAATCTGTTCCAGCTGCTACCATCTGGGAATCAGTACCGCAGCATAAAAGCCAGGTCCAACAGACTCTGGGACAGATTCTTCCACCAGGCCATCAGACTGATGAACTCACGCTGATTTGAGTGCACTCTATATTACATTGACTGTTCTATTTATTATAAATTACCGTAGATTCCGGACTACAGAGCGCACCTGATTAAAAGCCGCTGGCTCTAATTTTAGAAATAAAATCAATTTTTTAATCGTAAAGGCCGCACCGGATTTTCGGCCGCAGGTGTCCCACGTTGTAATATGAGATATTTACACAGAAAGATATTACACGTGAGGATTTTTTAACTTTTAATTAAATCCATATGGTAACAAAAACAAATACATATTGCAAATGCTTTTTTTCGAACCGTGCCCGTAACGCGGCTACTTTTAAATATACGTTGCGTATACTTCTTTACTGAACAACATTCCAATATCTCCTAACGACTGGTAAAAAATATATATACTGCAGCCTACCAGGAAAAGTTATTGATCACCTTTAACTTAAAAGCAGCGTTCGCTCAGATCCAAAGCCGCTCGCGTAATGCGCTCCCTCCCTCCGTCCCGTTTCATCGCAAACCGGCATTTTCCCACAAGACACCGCGAAACCGGGTGTGACGTCATAGCATCCCGCGATGTAGTACAGAAAACAAATATAGTTAAAACTCTTCTAACTTTAACTGGAAAATGAATTACTAAGCGAAAATATTATAAACTAAGTAACTGCCATAAGGCAGCACAATGCTTCGAGTGTTTTCCATGTTGATGAGGGTGAGTACAAATGACTGATTTACAATAATTTAATTGTGAAAGTGCGCTTGATTTATCGTACAATTTCATTGGACCTCTGTGAACTACTCATCAATTTTATTGGTCTACTGTTATGAGGCAAAATGTTTACGAGGCGGCATGAAAAAAATCATGTATTAGCCGCTCCGGATTAAAGGCCGCAAAGTTCAAAGCTGTTCAAAATGTGGGAAAAAAGTAGCGGCTTAAAATCCGGAATCTACGGTACTGTGATTGCTCATTGCACACTTAGACGGAGATGTAACATAAATATTTTTACTCATGTATGTGAAGAAAGTAAGAAAGTCAATTCAATTTAATTCAATTCAAAGCAAGGAGCTAGCACCTCCAAATAGAAGGTGAGAAAAACTTTGGTGAGAGGAGAGAAAATTAAGCTAATCCTGATAGCATTATTCCAGTTGAGGAATTTTGCTTCTTGGTGCATCTCATTTTGCAGGTAAATGTAGCAACAATAATAAGTTTAAAATCTGAGCTTCCCTGGTAAAATCTTAAATCTTGTGGGGCCTGCCTATTTGAATTGTCACAAATAACTGGAGTGTGTCACTATTGGTAGGCACTGTAGTGACAATGTGACATGTTTACATGGACAATTGACATTATAAATGTGAACATTGAAATATATACTGTAATTAAAGGTTACAGTGGGATACTGGTTAATTAACTAAACTGTTGTTCAGGAGCCCATAGTATTGATCTGGCAACATGAGGCAAATCTCTCCATGGTAGCAGGGGGATTTCAATTTATGTGATTAAATAAATCTGTAATGATGACCTAGACACTAATTTATTGCAAAAACCTTTTTTCTTCATTAATTTTCTTCAGGAAAGAATATCTGTTATCCTTTCCCAACATGCTATGAAAAACTGAAATTATTCAGTTCAGGAGCAATTGAGTTTGGTCAATAAATATTGACAATGTCTGTATTCCAAAACCAATTTTTTTAAATTACAAGAGACAAATGCAGTACTTTGCGAGTTGAATAGAGGTAATACTAGCACCTGAAATCAGATTCATTGTTTTCCATTATAAGATCATATGACATAGGAGCAGAATTAGGCCAGCTGGCCCATCGAGTCTGCTTCACCATTCAATCATGGCCAATCCTTTATTTGTTCTCCTCCTCAACCCCAGTTCCCAGCCTTCTCCCCGTAACCGCTGATGCCATGTCCAATCAAGAACCTATCAATCTATGCCTTAAATACACCCATCGACCTGGCCTCCACAACTACATTTGGCAACAAATTCCATTAATTCACCACCCTTTGACTAAAGAAATTTCTCCACATCTTAGTTTTGAAAGGGCACCCCTCTATCTTGAGGCTGTGCCCTCTTGTCCTAGACTCTTCCACCATGGGAAACATCTTTTCCACATCTATTCTGTCTAGGCCTTTCAATATTCGTAAGGTTTCAATGAGATCCCTTCCTCATCCTTTTGAATACCAGCAAGTACAGACCCAGAGCAATCAAACGTTCCTTGTATGATAACCCTTTCATTCCTGGAATCATCCTTGTGAACCTCCCCTAGACCCTCTCCAATTCCAGCACATCTTTTCTAAGATGAGGGGCCTAAAACTGTTCACAATACTCAAGGTTAGGCATCACCAGTGCCTTATAAAGCCTCAGCATTCAGATCCCTGCTCTTGTATTTAAGACCTCTTGAAATGAATGCAAATACTTGCATTTGTCTCATCACCTCTGACTCTATCTTCAAGTTTAGGTTGTACTGCAAGTCCCAAGTCCATTTGCATCTCAGATTTTTGAATTCTCTCCCCATTTAGGAAATAGACTGCACATTTATTTCTACTACCAAAGTGCATAACCATGCATTTTCCAACATTGTATTTCATTTGCCACTTTCTTGCCCATTCTCCTAATCTGTCTCTAAGTCCTTCTGCATCCTACCTGCTTCCTCAACACTACCTGCCCCTCCTCCAATCTTCGTATCATCTGCAAGCTTGTCAACAAAGCCATCTATTCCATCATCTAAATCATTGATATACAGCATAAAAAGAAGTGGTCCCAACATCGACCCCTGCAGAACACCACTAGCAACCAACCAGAAAAGGATCCTTTATTCCCACTCGCTGCCTCCTACCAATCAGCCAATGCTCCAACCATGTTAGTAACTTTCCTGTAATACCTGGGCTCTTAACTTGGTAAGCAGCCTCATGTATGGCTTTCTGAAAGTACAAGTATACAACATCCACTGCATTCCCTTTATCTATCCTACTTGTAATCTCCTCAAAGAATTCCAATAAGTTCATCAAGCAGGGTTTTCTTTGAAGGAAACCATGCTGACTTTGTAGTATCTTGTCCTCTGTCACCAAGTACTCCATCACCTCATCCTTGACAATTGATTCTAACATCTTCCCAACCACTGAGGTCAGGTTAAATAGCCGAAAATTTCCTTTCTGCTGCCTTCCTCCTTTCTTAAAGAGTGGAGTGATATTTGCAGTTTTCCAGTCCTCTGGCACCATGCCAGAGTCCAATGATTTTTAAAAGATAATCTCTAATGCCACTACAATCTCTTAACACTACCTCTATCAGAACCCTAGGGTGTAGTTCATCTGGTCTGGGTGACTTGTGTACCTTCAGGTCTTTCAGCTTTTTGAGCACCTACTCTCTTGTAATAGTAACTGCACCCACTTCTCTTCCTTCACACACTACAACATCAGGCATACTGCTAGTACCTTCCACAGTGAAGACTGATGCAAAATACTCATTTAGTTCATCAGCCATCTCCTTGTCCCCCGTTATTATATCTCCTACCTCATTTTCTAGCGGTCCTAAATCCACTCTCATTTCTCTTTTATTTTTAAAATACTTGAAAAAACCTTTACTATCCACTTTGATATTATTTGCTTACATATTTCATCCCTTCCCTTCTAATGATTATTTTAGTTGTTTTCTGTAGGTTTTTGAGAAACTTCTCAATCTTCCATCTTCCTGCTAATTTTTGCTTTCTTGTATGCCCTTTCTTTTGCTTTTACAATAGCTTTGACTTCTCTTGTTCGCCATGGTTGTATTATTTTACCATTTGAGTATTTCTTCAATTTTGGAATACATATGTCCTATGCCTTCCTCATTTCCCCCAGAAACGCATGCCATTGCTGCTCTGTTGACATCCTTGCCGGCAGCTCCTTCCAATTTATTTTGGCCAACTCCTCTCTCATACCACTGTAATTACCCTTACTCCACTGAAATACTGCTACATCAGACTTTATCAAGTTGTTGTTTTTTTTATTAGTTTTTTTATACATTTTCTACATTGCTACAGAAAAAAAAACCCAGGTCGAAATGAAGAACATTAATACAGTGCAAAAATAAACATACAATAATAATATAATACAAAAGAAGATAATTGAGAAAGCACCCAAATTGAAGATATGTAAAATTAGTCTCCTCCCCAAACCCCGCAACAAAAAAGAACTCCAGACCAACCACAACACAATCTAGAGAGTGTACATCAGGACATTCAAACCCCCAAAACTGTAAATACACTTAGCAACAGAAGATATTAATGCCTACTACCAACAAAAAAGGAGCTGAAAGCAAGGGACCAAAGAAAAAACCTCAGTTAAGAGGAAGGTTATGAAAATACTCAATAAAAGGTCCCCAGACCTTATGGAACTTTGTATCCGAATTAAGAACTGAATAATGAATTTTTTCAAGGTCTAAGCAGGACATAATATCATTAAGCCATTGAGCATGCGTGGGCGGAGCAACATCCCTCCATCTAAGGAGGATTAAACGTGTAGCCAGGAGAGAAGCAAAAGATAATATTCGACACTTAGTCGAACTCAGACGTAAATCTGTCTCACCCAAAAAACCGAACAAAGCAATTAAAGGGTTAGGTTCTAGGTGGTGATTCAGAATACAAGATAACGTTATGAAGACGTCTTTCCAAAATTTCTCCAAGCTAGGACAAAACCAGTACATATGAATGAGAGAGGCCTTGCCCCTTTTGCATTTATCACAGAGAGGACTAATGTTAGGGTAAAATCGGGATAGTTTAGATTTAGACATATGGGCTCTATGAACAATCTTAAACTGTAAAAGGCAATGGCGAGCGCAAAGAGAGGTTGAGTTAACCGATTTGAGAATCGAATCCCAAGTCTCATCAGATAAGGAGATATTTAAATCATGCTCCCAAGCCACTCTAATTTTATCCACGGGGCACGCCATAAGGATGCTAATTTATCACGAATAAATGATATTAAACCTTTACCTAGTGGATTAATAGAAAGAAATAAATCCATAATATTTTTCTCAGGCATTTCAGGGAAGTTAGGAATTAAAGGATTAATAAAGTGTCTAATTTGGAGATATCTAAAAAAAAAAATGAGCATTGGGCAGATTGAACTTAGCAGAGAGCTGTTGAAAAGATGCGAAGCGATTATCAATAAAAAGATCTTCAAAGTGTCTAATGCCCTTCCTATACCAATCATGGAATGCTGAATCATACGTAGTAGGTAAAAAAAGGTGTTTATGTAAGATAGGGCTAGAAAAGGAAAAACCATGGAAACCATAAAACTTCCTAAACTGAGCCCATATACGCAAAGTGTGTCTAACAAGAGGATTAACAATTAATCTGGACAAACTACTAGGGAGTACAGAGCCAAGAAGTGCAGAGATAGATAAATCTTTAGTGGAACTCAACTCCATTGCCACCCAATTAGGGCAGTCTGGTTGGCCATGGAAAAAAGACCAAAAGGTAGCACAACGTATATTGGCTGCCCAATAATATAAACGAAAGTTAGGTAAAGCCATGCCACCTTTTTTAGATTTTTGGAGATAAACTTTATTAATTCTAGAGCGCTTATTCTTCCACAGATATGACAAAATAATAGAGTCTAAGGAATCAAAAAAAGATTTAGGAATAAAAATTGGGATTGATTGAAATAAATATAAAAGTTTAGGGAGAACATACATTTTAACAACATTGATACGACCTACCAAAGACATAGATAGAGGTGACCATTGTAACAGACTCTGTTTAATAGTATATGAAAGATTGGCAAAATTTTCACGAAAGAGATCTTTAAACTTCCTTGTGACTGTAATCCCAAGATAAGTAAATTGATTATGAGCTACTTTAAAGGGGAGATCACTAAATGTTAGTTCTTGTGCTTCTTTATTAATTGGGAAAAGTTCGCTCTTATGTAAATTAAGTTTATAGCCAGAGAACTGGCTAAACTGATCAAGAAGTGAAAACATTGGAGTTAAGGATGTAGACGGATTTGAAAGAAAAAGTAATAAGTCATCAGCATAAAGAGAAACTCTATGCTCAACACCCCCTCTCCAAATCCCGGTCAATTCAGGACAATTTCGAAATGCTATCGCCAAAGGTTCTATAGCCAAATCAAAGAGAAAGGGGCTTAAAGGGCATCCCTGGCGGGTGCCACGTTTGAGGTTAAATAACTGGGATTTCTGAAAATTAGTCAAAACAGAGGCAGTAGGTCACAAATACAGCAATTTGATCCAAGAGATAAAACTTGGACCGAAGTCAAATTTTTCTAAAACTGCAAAAAGGTAGTTCCACTCTATACGATCAAATGCTTTCTCCGCATCGAGGGAAATAACACATTCAGGAATCCCAGTTGAAGGTGAATATAAAATGTTAAATAAACGCCGAATGTTTAAAAAAAGGAAGACAATTTTTAATAAAGCCAGTTTGATCATCAGAAATAATAGAGGGGATAACAGTTTCTAATCTATAAGCCAAAACTTTGGCTAAGATTTTAACATCAACATTGAGCAAAGAAATCGGCCTATACGAGGAACACTCTGTTGGGTCTTTACCCTTTTTTAATAAAAGAATAATAGATGCCTCATTAAAAGAGGGTGGCAAATTACCATAATTAAACGAGTCAGATAATACTGAGAATAACTGAGGGGAAAGAAGTGAAGAGAATGATTTATAAAATTCTACGGGGAACCCATCAGGTCCAGGAGATTTCCCTGAAGACAATGCAGAAATTGTAAAAGATATTTCTTCTGATGAAATAGGCGCATTAAGTTTGGCTTTGAAATCAGACGAAAGCGAAGGAATATTCAGATTATTTAAAAAGTGATCAACAGAGATATTGTCATTCAAAGATTCAGAGGAATAAAGTCGAGAATAGAAATTTTTAAATGCGTCATTGATTTCTAAGTGATCCGATGTAAAGTCTCCATTCTCCTTCCAGATCTTTGTAATATGTTGTTTGGCTTTGGAACGTCTCAGCTGATTGGCTAGAAATTTACCAGATTTGTCACCATGAATATAGAAGCGACTCTTACTTTCAAGAAGTTGGCGTTCGACAGGATGAGTAGACAGAAGATTAAATTTAGTTTGAAGTTCTACACGCTTCTTGTATAATTCAGGATTCTTAGTTTGAGCATACAGTTGATCCAATTCTTTAATCTGATTAATGAGGTCTAATCGATCTGCACAGGACTTTCTATTAAGATTTGCTGTATAGGAGATTATTTGACCCCTCAAATATGCTTTCATGGCATCCCAGACAATCTGGGATGACATTTCAGATGATGTATTGGTGTTAAAATAAAAGGTTATCTGATCCTTAATAAATTTTAGAAAATCATCATCCGATGATAAAGTCGAGTCAAAACGCCAGTGTTTATTCCTCTGAGGGAGACCAGGAAAATTTATGGACAAAGTAATTGGGGCATGGTCAGAAATCAGTATACTCTGATAGTCACAAGAATAGACAGATGGAATAAGTTGATTATCGAGTAAAAAGTAGTCAATTCTAGTAAAGGTATGGTGAACATGTGAGAAAAAAAAGAGTAGTCTCTTTCAGTGGGATGAAGGAAACGCCATATATCGGAGATACCATAATTAGAAAAGAGTGAATAGCTAAGGCAGATTTAGTAAGTAGTCTAGTAACAGAGAACGATCGATCCAAATTAGGATCTAACCAACAATTGAAATCGCCACCCAGTATAAGAGAGTATGAGTTTAAATCTGGTAGCGAGGAGAAAAAAATGTTCAAAAAAATTAACATCATCAAAATTGGGAGCATACAGGTTTGCTAGTACAACTTCAGTATTGTATAATTTACCAGAAATAATAATAAAACGGCCATTTGTATCAGATATCTTATTATGGAGTTCAAAAGGAATATTTGAATTAATAAGGATGGAGACTCCCCTAGCTTTGGCAGCAAAGGATGAATGAAAATGCTGACCCGCCCACTTTGACAGAAGCCGAGAATTATCAAAACTACGAATATGAGTTTCTTGAAGGAAAGCAATGTCAGCTTTGAGTTGTTTAATATGGGAGAAGACCTTCCTTCTTTTAACAGGATGATTCAGTCCCTTTACATTCCAGCTCACAAATTTAAGTGAATTAACCATTATCAATTGTTTGTGCATAGAAGGTAGCAGGCATATAAAAAATCAAGCAGTACAATAACAGTCTGGGAGCAAAAATGTAAACATAGATCCGTAGAATCAAAACAGAGACATGTCCTGAATAACAAAGGAAAACAAAAGAAACAGTGAGTAGTGTTGGAACTGGAGAATCCACCCCCCCCCCCTCGCAACCCAAAATTAGACAGCTACCTAAAAAAGCAGCTAGCTCTACCAAAAAAATTAACCCAAGTATGACTTCCAGTTCTGTGTCGTTAACAAAAGTTCAGTATAAATAATATAGCAAATAGTAATTAATTTATGCACTAGAAAACAGAATTATAAATAGGAACAACTTCAACAGAAGTATAAAACTTAATACAAAGAAAATCAGAAGAAAACTAAAACTAACCTACCCACGAAAAATTATATAAGATTAAAAGGAAAAAAAAGGGAGAAAAGGGGGAAATTATAAAATTCAAAGAGAGTCCTTATCAACCATTTAAAGGGGAAAAAAAGCAAACCTTAAACTATGAATCAACCAACAGGGAGGCCTTCAATAAAAACTCCAAACCTCCAAAACAAGTTAAAGACAATTGTAGTTCTCTATAGATAAGGTTATACAAAAATAAAATAGATTACACAGGTAAAATCTAAAAGTTCGCAGGGAAACATTAAACTTAAATTATCTATTTAGAAAAAATGCACCAAGTCCAGGGAGAGATTGACTACAGCCCTTAGAGTTTCAATAGATAATGACTGAATTATTCAAGTAAAGTCTGAGTTTGGAAAAGATAGTTTTACTTCGAGAAGTACTTATCAACCATTTTAGAAGGTCAGGCCGGTTCCAAAGAAGACGAGGTGGCTGGGAGACTTTCAACAAACGCCTCAGCCTCCTTCACTGATTTAAACCACTTATAATCCCCAGTAGTAAGCGTAATTCGGAGATCGGCTGGATTTCGAAGAAAGGGTCTGAATCCGCGATCAAAAAGCACTTTCATTACACCTTTAAACTCAGCACGCATCTTCAGAACCTGGGGGGCAAAATCCTCCACAAAACGAATGACCGTATTTTGAAAGGCAAAAGTACCTCTGTGGCGTGCCTCCATCATCAAACGGTTTTTCACCTGGTATTGATGAAAGCATAAAATAATCGGCCGTGGGCGGGATCCCAGAGTTGCTCGAGGAACATAGATCCTGTGTGCCCTTTCAAGCTTAGGTGGAGTCGGAAAAAATTCTTTCCCGAAAATCTCACAGAGAAACTTGGAAAAAAATTCAACGGGAGAGCCCTTTTCGGTGGCCTTTGGCAAACCAAGAATTCGTAGATTGCAACGTCTGCTCCGATTTACAAGATCCACCATTTTGGAAAAAAGTTTACTGTTCTTCTCCTCTAGGTTGGAGCAGAGAGTTTCAAGATATTGAACACAGCGTTTTAAATCTTCAGAAGTTACGTCAATGCGAGATAAATGTTCATCATGATCATCCACTCTAGCATTAATCTGATCCAGTTTGGCATTCAGCTGGTTGAAAGAAGTTCTAAATTCAGTTCTAAAATCCATTAAAGTATCTTGTCGATGTTGTTCCAGAACAAGAATGTCAGCCGACAAAGCCGTAGAAGTTTCCTTTTTCCCGGTTTTAGTACTTTTGGTAGCCATTATAAGATAGATGTGTTCGCAGGCAGGTAGAAGAGAACTAATAAAATACCTAACTAAGGTTTAAGAAGGGAGACACATAGTGCAAAGGTAAGAAGAATGACGGAGCAAAAGTTCGGAGTGACTAAGCAATCGCCATCTTACCGGAAGTCCGGACTTTATCAAGTTTCAAGTTGGAACGCAATCATATTCTGATCACTGGTTCCTAAGGGTTCTTTTACCTTCAGCTCCTTAATCGCCTCCGGTTCATTGCATAACACCCAATCCAGTGCAGCTGATCAGTGCAATCCAGTCGGCTCAACGACAAACTGCTCTAAAAAGCCATCTCTTAGGCATTCAACAAACTCACTCTCTTGAGATCCATTCCCAACCTGATTTTCCCAATCAATTTGCAAGTTAAAATCTCACATAACTACCATAACATTGCCCTTTTGACTTGCCTTTTCTATTTCCTATTGTAACCTGTATTCCACCTCCCAGCCACTGTTGGGAGGCCTGTATATAACTGCGATCAGGGTCCTTTACTCTTGCAGTTTCTTAACTCAACCCACAAGGATTCAACGTCTTCCGATCATATACTACATTTGCTCCCCCTCTGCTTAACTTCCTATCCCTCTGATATAACGTTTAACCTTGGATATTCAGCTCCCAACTACAACCATCCTTCTGCCACGATTCAGTGATGTCCACAACATCATACCTGGCAATCTGTAATAAAGATCATCCTTTTTTCTTATACTATGTGCACTTAGATACAACACCTTGAGTACCATATTTGCTAGCCTTTCTGATTCTGTATCCCTAGTGATTTGATACTCAGCCTGTTGGCTGCAACTAAGTCCCATCACCTGCCTGTCCTTCCTGACAGTATGACTCCATGCTATCTTTACTTTTGTACCATCCAACCTATCCTGAGTACCTTCACTCCGGTTCCCAACCCCCTGTCAAATCCTAACAAACCTGCCTACACGATTTTGGTTTCCCTCAGGTTCAGGTGCAAACCGTCACTTTTGAACAGATTATACCTCCCAGAAGAAATCTCAATAACCCAAGAGGCTGAAGCCTGCTCCCTGCCCCCTGCACCAGCTTCTCAGCCACACATTTATCTGCAAAATCATCCTGTTTCTACCCTCACAGGCAGCAATCCAGAAATTACTACTGGAAAGGTCCTGCTTCTCAGCTTTCTACCTAGCTCTCTAAATTCTCTTTTCAGGACCTCCTAGGAATGAGAAGCAATGTCATTGGTACCAACATGTACCAAGACATCTGGCTGCTCCCCCTCCCTCTCCAAAGTGTTGTGGACACGATCTGAGCATCCCTGACCCTGGCAGGCAACATACCATCTGGGTGACTATAACTTCCGCTCCCTTCTTCTCTCTCTTTTCCCTTTGCACCATAGACCCATGCTCAGTGCCTGTAACCAGGTCACTGTGGCATTCTCCCGGGAGGCCATCCCCCACAAAAGTATTCAAAGCAGTATACTTGTGTTTGAGGGGAATGGCCACAGGGGTGCTCTGCTCTAACTGTCTATTTCCATTTCCTCAGTCACCCAGCTATTCGCCTCCTGCAACTTCGGTGTGACTAGTTCCCTGTAACTCTGATCAATTATCTCCTCACTCTCATGTACAAGCCAAAGGTCACCCAGTTGCTCATGACTATAACATAACAGATTAATAAGATGTTCTTCATTATCTCTCTAGCTTGTTTAGTAAGCTTTGAAATTTTCAGAGAGTAGTGTGTGTCTTTATAGACATCAGTTACAGCTTTTGCATCGGGAGTAGGAGGCAAGTTAAAATTCTAGACATTGTACACATGAATAGAGCTTGTCATTGCAATGTATTTTTGAGGAGGAGGGTCTCTTGAATTTCATATGAAAGCAATGTTGAGTTTGACCCATTTAGAAAAGAATATTAAAAGAGAAGCTTTAAAAAAAATCTAATCTGTACTTCTTTTTGCAGGCGCACAGCAACCTGTGAACCTTATGGCCCAGAGCTTTTCCTCCATATCCATTAACTCACCGACCAATGTGATGCCTCCACGACCTCCAGGAACATCGTCTTTGATGGCTAACAATGTGCCTATGGGCATGGGGATGCAAAATATGATGGGGACTGGTGCTGTAGGGATGAATCCTATGGGTGTTCCTCAGAGCAGTATGATGAACCAAGGAATGATGGGAATGAACATGGGAATGGCTCCAGTTGGCATGACCATGACGGGTTCCATGGGCATGGGTGTTCCTGCCATGGGTCTCAGTGCCAGTATGACGCCTGCAGCGGTGCAATCCAAGCAAGATGCTTTTGCCAATTTTGCCAACTTTAGCAAATGAGAAGGCTGGAAAGACTCCAATATCTAGATGAAGGTGTGAAGGCTGCACAAAATAGTACTTGAAACACATGAAGATAGGCTGTCTTAAATTTTTATAGCTATAAAGAACAAGTTTTGTGAAGAAAATGGCATATTTTGTATTGGAGGAATCTAGTAGTTGGCAAGATCTGTGCTATGAATTGTGTATGTCTGTTCCTATCAGCGGTTATTGAAGTAAAGTCCCTTTCATTGGCATCTTGTTTGCGAGATACACCTTGAAAGCCTTTTTAAATCTTATTGAATTTTAACTTTATTGAAATCAAAGGCCAGGCAGGATTACATGGATTAGGAAAAGCAGTTCATATCAAAAAAAAAATTTGTACCTATCTAAATGGCCTTTGAGTCAGGTTCCCAACAAAACCATTAAATACCAGACTAGAATCATTAAGTTTTGTTGTTCTTTACCTCTTTACCTGAACACAATCAAACTTCAGCAACTCGATAATCAATTTATGTATATATCCTTTACTTTACAAATGAATGCAAACCTATTAAAAAGGTCTACCTAAGGTACCAAAAATAATAAACCTGATTACTGGAATGTAAATAGTTTGGAGATATGTTCCAGTCTTAATAGATGAAATCAGATCCTTTATCATACAAATGTCTTTATTAATAATTAATAAATGGTGGTAGTTGCAGCTTTCAATCTAGTTTGTTTTTCCCCTTTCTTTAATGGTGATGTTAACAGTTTCTTAACATAAGATAGGGGAAGAACAACTCAAGCAGTGGTTATATGCACAGATCATGGTCAAATTAATGTTCCCATTTCCCACAAGAGCACCCTGCACCCAGAAATCTTCCCATCCCCTTAGCTACATAAACAAGCTGTGTACCCAAGACATTCCTCTCTGTTAAACTCACCCTGTTTCTACAGTGACACAAGGGAAAAGAGTTGTGATTTTTTTTAGAGAAATGTAGACACTATAATTTTCCTTTCTCTTTCTCCAGTTTGCAAATATTTTTTGGCCTTGATCACTGCTGAATTATGATGTAGTCTACAATGCAAAGCTATGTTTTCTGTTAGTTGGATGGGAATTACTTATCACCAGTGATGTTAAATTTCAGGCTTCCCAACCAGCCAGAAGAGTAAAAGAAATGTTTCAATTGTATTATGACAACAATTCATTAAAACCTTTTACTTAAAATCTTTTATGCCCTTTTATGACTTTGTATTGAGATATTGAAGGAAAAATCATATGGATGTAATTTTAATGAATAATTCATATTGCCTTAATGACATTTTGCTTTTGTCCCTTTTCCAGTAAAAGGGATTCAGCACTCAAAATTTAAAGAGGAAAAGATGCTTTGACCTAGTCCAAACCTAATTTTTCCATCTGCAACATTTACATTTAGACATAAATTAATGCTCATCAAATTTACTATAATGAAAAGTGATGTCTTTCCTAACTAAGCAATGAGAGGGTGTAATTAACAGACTCCACTTTTTAAACATTCAGCAATTCAATGTGTTTGAATTAGGATCAGAGAATAAAGCTTTTGTGTACAGTTACATCAAAATAAACAGTGCATGCTTTAGCGGCTTTAAGGCTGTCAGTAGTTTCTTTATTCGCTAAATAATTTCCTTGAAACTACTCCTGAGAAGAGGCTACCTTTCATGTTGTTTGAGGTATAAGTCATTTTCAATATTGTTACTTTTGATACTAACTCAAACTTGTGTTTGTCAGGAACAGAATTCTAGAATAGTGTGAGATTTTTGCTAGTATTCTATTTATCTTCTGGTCTGGCAACAAATGTTTCTGCAGTAACAATATTTTACCCTGAGAATTTCAAAGTTCAAAGAATATTTTATTATCAAAATACATATGTGTCACTACATACAACCCTGAGATTCATTTTCTTGTGGGCATACTTGGCAAATCTATAGAATAGTAACTTGCATGATCAATGAAAGATCAACCAGAGTGCAGGAGACACCAATCTGCACAAATGTAAATATAAATAAATAGCAATAAATGAGATAGTCTTCTAAGTGAGATCATTGGTTGTAGCAACACACACAAGATACTGGAGGAATTTAGTAGGCCAGGCAGCATCTATGGAAAAAAGTACAGTCGACGTTTTGGGTCAAAACCCTTCAGCGGTACTCATTGGTTGTAGGAACATTTCAATGATGCGACAAGAGAAGTTAAATGTAGTTATCCCCTTTTATTCAAGAGACTGACAGTCGAGGGGAAGTAACTGTCCTTGAACCTGGTGGTGTGAGTCCTGAGGCTCTTGTACCTGATGGCAACAGCAAGGTGGGAGGATGACCTGGCTGGTAGGGATCTCTGACGGTTGATGCTGCCATCCCACAACAATGGTGTCATCAGCGAACTTGAGTATAGTATTGAAGTTACGCTTAGCCGGACAGTCATAGGCGTAAAGCAAGTAGAGCAAAGGTCTTGGAGCTTATTGATTAGTTTTGAGAGTACGATGGTATTGAAGGCTGAGTTATTGTTGATAAAGAGCATTCTGATGTATGCATCTCTGCTGTTCAGATGTTCCAGGGTTGAGTGAAGAGCCAATTAAACATACTGCATGGAAGAAATCAGTAACGCAAAGTTCTATGTTTTCTGCTCACTAAAATTGAGGATAAGTGAAATCGTCACGGTGTCCATATATTGGTGGGGAAGGAAAGCAAAGGCGCAGAGAAAAGCAACAAATAGTGTGACTAGAGTTTATCTGTTAAAATTGGACTGAGTTTGGAGATTATTTTATTTTTATCTGCTGCAGGTTAGTGGTAGGTGAGGTTGCTTGGGAGTAGGTCACAGTGATACAATTTGCACAAGTTATAGAATCTACATGAATGAATCAAATATTTCAAGGACTTCTACAAACCAGTGCACTGTTTCCTGCAGTGCAACAGCAAGGAGTCGTAGCAAGAACTTGATCAGTATTGTAGTTTATTTCTGGTATTACCATTTTCCTCCATTATATACAGGTAGTCACCCATGTTTGTTTTTGCTGCATTTCTCCCTTTAAATTTTGATATTCAAAATAAATGGCATAACTGATTTTAAACTTAAGATGTTTTAATGGTTTAGTAGTTTATCATGGCTTTTAAAATGCAATAATATTTTTCCATCAGTTTTTTATTTAACAAGATATGTGTGCCTAATCCCATGAGTAAAGCTTCTATAAATTTGATTATACAAAACGCATTCTCTCTTTAATGTAACCTCATTAACCATGAAGAATTCTCTGTATCTCTAATTGAATCCAGATGTCAACTTTACAAGCAAAGTGATCGAAAACCAAAAGTACCTAAAAGAATTATTTAAAATAAGTATTTGCGAGCATCTGCTACTCCTGGTTCTCAGGTTGTATTTGAGTCTGGAAATAATACTGGGTAAACACACAAATGTTCTTTAGAAAGAGAATTTTGATGGAGTGTCTGTACCTCTTGCTGTCTGCTGGAAGAGCAATCTTTGTCAATACCATTCTTACACCAGTGCTCTGAGTTGTTTATTTTGCACCAGATGAACTGTGATCTTTCACCTTGGTCAGGGGGGTGGGGGGGGGGGGGGAGGAGAAATATATGAAATGCTGATCTTTTAGTAAGTCCCATCCTTGAATCAGAAACATGCTTTTGCATAAACCAATGTAACATTTTGAAATTATACTTTGAGTCAAAAATAAAACAAATGATACCCAAGACCCTTCTTGAGGTGCAATTCTCTTTCCAACACAGAGCAATCTGCACATTTGTTTTCTACCAGTTGATTTTGTTCAAAGACTAACGTGCATTTTTTATGTTCTTTTCCAAGTGCACTTCAGAACATTTGTGAAAAGCAAGATCTTTATAACATTTCAGTCCGGAGAAATACTGAGATGACATATTTTATGTTTTAAATGTTAAAGATTCATTTGGACCACAGTTGCTGAGAAATTAGATTTTTAAAAGCCCTGTCATACTGTACGAAACTAATCAGCTTTTAAATTGAATGTCATAATGGGCGTGGTTCTCAGAGATACAAGTATGTTGTAAGAAGCTGAATAGCTAGATACCATCTGGTGTCCTTGCAGCTAGCAATCTAATAAGCACACATCTAATCAATGGAATTGCTTTATTAATAATCTAGTTCCTATAGGAAAAATCATTGGCCATTATGATTGGAGTTGATTTGTAAATCATCGCTTCAAGCTAAACCAAAATAGTGAATTACAAGTTTTAGGAAAAATTAATAGTTTCTGGCTTGTTTAGTGACTTGATCAGGCAAGGTTTTTTCAATCCACACCCATGAGTACAGTTCAGTCAAAGCTGCAGTTACTCTAACACAAGTGCTCCTATCCCTCCCTTGGCAGTAGCTCACCAGTATAACTATCACCAACTGAACAGTTCCGCTGAACACTTTAGTTCCTAACACTCACATTGTCCCTTGAATCACAGCCCATCACCCCAACTGAACAAATCCACTTGCATTAGCTGGGTTAATAAATTAATAAAAACTTAAATTAGTGCTACTTTATGCAGTGGAACCATGATGTACTTGGCAAAATTGTAAGGTCCACAATTGCTTCATTCAAATAGTGGCATCTGGAGCAATAGTTTAATTACCCTCTTTTTTTACAGTCTACATGGATATACATAGTTTGTAAATATCACAAACATTTGCTGAAATCTCAGGGACAATACATAAAGGTTGCATGTCAATCAGAGTTGTATGTTATAGTCCTATGTTGAAGAAATCTGCCAGCCTGGAAGTGAGGATGCTCCATATCTTAAATTTCAAGTGTATTAGACAGTAAATGGCTACCAAATCTCAGGTTTTCAGATGTATTAGTGTAAGAATGACCCAATTAGTCAACTATCACTGAACAATAAACATTTCACTTCCTGCATACTTTTGGGTGCATCTTACAGATTTTGGGCTGCTGATAATGTAAATCACCATGAAATTTCTCTATCACGCACCATGTTTTTAGAATTTTTTTTTTCAATTCCTAACTCTTCAACTAAAATGCTGTCCACAATGTAAGCTGAAAGTTTTGTCTTGTCTAGGCATGCTAGGCAGGGTAGATGCTACATTGCGGGATGGCTGATAGAAGGGCGATAGAAGTATCATGCACACACTGTTCTATGCATTGCGTTTAGATGAAAATTGGTTTGCAGTCACATTGATGCACATGTTCTCTGACAAAGGATATTGTGTGTACTCATTATAATAAAGTAACTATTCTCAGGAGTATTTGTGATAGCAAGATGTCTGCCAGTAATGCAACAGCTACAATATTTTTTATATGCTTAAATCTCAAAGATGGAGCATGACTGATTATGAAAGCCTATGAGCTCTACTTTTGGTGTGAATAATGGCGACCAAGTCAAAGCCTGGGCGCCGTGTGTTTGTTGCATTCCCATTTAGATTTCTCTGCAAATCTTGGCATTGTGAGTGATGAGCATGATGAAAGGTTTCACCAGGACATTGCGACCATTGAGAAACCATATCAGGGCAACTGGAATCCATTCAATGCTGGTTGATCTTTGTTGGACACTTAAGTGGGAAGCCTCAGACTCAAGAGTACAAATGAAAGTCATCAACAAAACATTTTAGTTTAATTGAACTATTGCAAAGTGTCAGCACCATTATGCAATTAAACATATTGTATTCAATAAAAGTTAATTGCTTGTTTCTCCAAATACCTGTGATACAAGTAGTCTGAAATTATATTTGTGTTCAGCTTTAAGCAGCCTATCATAACTACAAAAAAATTCCAAGTAATACTTTCAAAAAATTTTGTTTTCCAGTTTAATGAAATATTAAGTGAAATGTCATTTGATTTAAATTAAGAGCTCCTCAAATACTATTGAAAGCTATATGTAGTGTATTAAGGTTTGATTTGCACAGCAAATGCATGTAGGATGTTAATATTGTGCTTTTGATGTTGGGGGTAACTGTACAGTCCATGGGTTACCACAGATGTATAATTTTTATATAAATTCAAGGAAAATATAATTCAAATAAGAACTTTAGATTCTGTAAAATTAACATCCCTCTGTAGCTGATGGTCAAAACAGGAGAATAGTTATCTTCCTATAAAAATACTGTATTTCTATTATGGCAAAGCACTTTGCAGTAGTAAGGGTACATTTGGAAATTAGCTACCATTCAGCAAAGTTCTCTGAGCAGCAATTGTGATAGATAATATCTTGTCATGTTGATTGAAGAGTTAACATCACTCATAGCTCTTCAAAATAATGTTGAGGAATAGTGTCCACTTGAGAGATTGGCAAAGGTCAGGTCACTGGGGAAATCGGGCAAGAGTTTTAAGTTGGTATTCTGGAGTAGAAAGTAGAAACTGAGGTCCATAACCATTTGACTCGGGAAAGGTTAAATTAGAAAGGGTATATGCATTTTGATTTGATGTTAAACTGAGAAGCATTTTTGGATGTAAAACATTCCAAGGCAACACAGCAGTAGAGAATAGGCATCACTTGGCTAGTCGTTAGTACATTAGTTTGTGGTTTATGTATACTTGTTGGGTGCAAATTACCTGCTGCTTTTTCAAAAACTAAGTCTAAGGACAAATAATTTTTCTTTTAAATATGGAACAGTTTATCAAAATGCTGCTTAAAATTTCCCATCTCTCAATTTTTGCACAGAACTACTCCTCATCTGTTGTGTCATCTTTTGACTCTGTCCTGACAAGGTCATGATCATTTTCCTGAGGCTGAGCCATTGAGTTTATGTTACAGCTGTAAATCAATGTAAATAGTCTAATATAGAATGTGCAAAGCATATGGGTTACTTGGTGTCCTACTTTAAGGAATTTTAGCTACGTCATTTTTTTTTAAATATTAGACTTTAATCATTTCTTCCCCCATGTAAAATTATATTGGAGGTAGACTGCAGCAGCATTCTATTCAAGGCTATTAAAGTACATGTCACATGTTTAAATACTAATTTTAAAAGAAACACTTTTCATGTACGTATATACAATTGAATCTGAGTGAAGTATTCCAATCCAGCTAATGTTCTGCCATGGGTGATGTCCCATTAAGAGATTCCTTGGGTACCCTGTGCACAGTTCAGCCCAGGGCTGTGTTTATCTGTTGTCAGTCATCCTTTACTACAGGCAGAAAGAAGCTGATGTTGATCATACACAATGCAGAAGCATAGTGCACAGGGACCAGCCACAAGACTTCAGTAAAAGTGTGTGCAAAGTGAAAGTGATTCCTCTTTAGCCTGTTTTTATTGCTCAAGAGTCTGAGGTGGTCCATTTTCTCTTCAGCCTTTTAGTACAGTACAAACCAGCTGCAGCCTGCAGTCATTGATCCCCAAGTCTATATCTCATTGTGATTAGTGTGGCAATACTATCAATGGTCAACTGGATCAAAGCTTCACATGAGAGGGGATACCTAAAACCCCTAACAATCCAGTGAACCTCATGCTTTCCCTGTCATGTAGTGTATTTTAACACTTCCCAGTGCTCAACCTGTCAACAATTCTGTTAGTGTGAACCTTCCATATTGCTCCTGATGGGAATTGTGCAGGTCTTATTTTAGTGTCTCATTCTGGCTGCCAGACAGTGCTACATGTTCAGCACACTAAATGTGTGGAGAATCTAGTTGCAAGTTTTAGTTTTATGTGGGAAGTGTCACAATGAATTACTTTTTTAGTTTCCACATGGACTTCCACTTCCAAAACTCTAGGAAAAGGACAAACTATCTGCCACTTGCTACACTCACTACTGAAGAATAATGTATGATGAGAAAATTAATACAAGGTGAATCGTAACGGAGCTAAAAATCAGGAATGCACCTTTTAATCCCGAGAGCAATCATTTACAAAAATGAAAACAAAATGACCAGACTACTTAGAAAGCACAAATGAAATTTCTGGCAAATATATATTAGGCCAAAAAGCCACCTTACATACCATGATGAGTCCACATAACAAGATCACCAAACACAAAAGAATGTTTCTCCTTAGACACCTACACCGTTTATTTCACATCAACCCTAGGCTGGAGCGTTTTCAAAGCATTATTTCCAAAGTCATTGTAGGCAGAAAAATACACGAAACACCAGTTCTGAAGCAAATCATCCACGATTAGAATGGTAGTTGAAACACATTTCAATCAAAGGGCAACAGAATAAAAATAAACATGGTCAGGTGAGTACAATAGTTTCATCAAAATTCTATACTTCCAACAGTACTGCATGAACAATTTCAGTATTCAAGTTCCCATTGAGTAAACTAACTTCACAACAGTTCAGCGCAGAAACAAGATGTTTATGTTTACTATTCAAACACATCATTAACTCAGATTCTTTTCTACTCATGGAAGTTAACAGCCAGATTTCCAGGCAGTTGAAGTTTTACAGTCAGCGTACACATTTGCACCTTCTAGCCTACTTGTTATAATATTCTATAAGGCTAGTCTATCAAGCCTTTGGGTGTGGTTGCATTTATCATTGTCTTATACTAATGAGCAAGATATTTTCACCCCGGATGAACAGTTGTTTCAGGTGTCTTTGAGAAACCTGCTGATAATCCACCTTGGTTTTTTTACTTTTCTGTTTCTCGCTTGCATGAGACCTGGTCCCCAAGCCCACCTGTTTGGAACTCCTCTTCAACTGATCACAACCTGCAGCTTTGCTCTGCAGAGGGAGGTTTATAGTGTCCAAAGTTTGTTGTGTAGGTTCTGCTGTAACACTACAGCTCAGACTTTTGCTGTTATCCAGTCCATCTTCCCTATCCACAATCCTCTTTGGGAACGAGCCAGTTTGTTCTGTAGTCTTGGAAATGGGTTCCTCACCTTTGGATTCTTGAAGCCTTAGCCGATCAAAAAGCTGCAGGTAAAAAGTAAATCCAGTGGTGTATTTATACAGTGACTGATGACTTTAGTGGAAAATAATAAACAAAATGATGCACTAGGTTTGACAGAGCAGATTGCGCATGAGTTAGAGAAAAACTGAGACTTAGTTATCCCCAAAAGTCATTCCTTATGCTAGAAGTGGAAGATTGTCTTTGTATCACATATGTACATAAAGACAGTTCAGGGATCAGAGAGTAGAACATAAAAACTTGACTCAAGAAATAATAGTCTTTGTTTAAAGGAAACAATACTACTTACCCTGCCAACCGTGAGCACTGGTTCACTGTAAAAAGCTTTCCCAAGAATGGGTTTCCTGAAGGTCTCGTCTACATCAACAAGTGCCTGGGAAAAGAAGCCATTGTGGAATTTGAGAATCCCCAGGTTGGAAACAAAATGAAGTGACATCACTACCACCAAGCAACAGGCTGGTGCCACAGTATGGTCATAGCCAACCTGACACCAATTCAAGAAATCTTTAGATTCCTTGAGGAAGGGAATTCTGAAATCAAACCCCATTGATTCCCGAACAAGTCTCAGTTATAGCTTCTGCCCAAGAGTCCATTTATCAAGCTGAACTTAAAGCAGTCAGTCTATCGTGAATTCCTGCATTTACATCACTCTGCTCCAGTGGTATGTCTTCAGCGTTAGCCCAAGTCACTTGCTGTGAGGGAAGATACAGTTTTTGCAGATTTGTCATATGCTAAATCAGCCTTGCATCTTGACACAGAGCTTCATCTGGTCCCAGTACCGCCGGCTGTGCCTTGGTGTATAATGACATATTGATTTAAATGCTGGGTTAACATCAAGTGGCTAGGATTGCTAATCAGGTGTCAGTTCAAGTCCCACCTTGGCCTCGGGAATTGGGTCATGAGGCACAGAAACAGCCCATTTAGCCCAACACACCCATTCTGCCCTCTTAACATTCCACACACACTAATCCCACTTATGCCATGGCCTTCTATGTTTTGCAATTCAAGTACTTATCTAGAGACTTCTTCCATATTGAGAGCATCTGCCTCTACCACCACCTCAGGATTCCTGGTTCAGATTCTAACCACCCTTGTGTGGAAAACATTCTCTCTAAATCCACTCTAAATTTTCTACCCCTTACCTTAAACCTGTGCCCTTGTGTCTAAAACCCTCACCTCGGGAAAAAATATTTTAATCTTTATCCTTGTTGATAATCCCCAAATTTCATGAACCACTATCAGGTCACCCCTTCACCTCCCATTTTCCTTAAATCTGTTATTAAATAATTCTAGAATTAAAATTACTGCTCTTTAATGGGAAGGGAATCTGCTGTTCCCAAGGTAACTGGTGTGTTACCAGATTCTCACTGACTGCTCTCACAAGCTACTATCTGTTCAAGGGGTAACTTTGAATGGCCTTATCACCACTCCCCATGTACAACTAAAGAGGAAGTTGCAAATACTCCTCGTCTTGGACCTAGTGCATACAATTGCCTAGGAATATTGAAGTCCTCAGGAGCTCCTGTGTAATATGTCTAGGTCCTTTTGGGAGAGGGAGTAAACTGGGAAGGCTGGACTGAAAGACAGCAAATAAATGTTTGTGAATAAAGCTTCACACCAGTGGTATTGGTTAAAAGAGAGGATGGTTTGCAAAAAGCAAATATTACCATATTCCAGAATTTATCAAATGCCACCAAGAATCCTGAGCAAACACCCCGAAGTCCTTTGAAAGTCCTGATGTGGACACTAATCTTTATTCTGTCCTGGACACACCGATAGAGTTCACCCAAAGGACTTCCTTCATGAACTGTGTGAAAAATAAAACACATCCAGAATTAGCTGCAGGAGTAACTATGCAACTCAGTGAAACATTTAAAATGTGCATAACCACTTCAACCAATATTTAACAACATTGCATGGTCTAACTAATCTCACACTTAAATGACCAATGAACTGAACATTGGGCTCATTAGACCATGCAGACCATAAAGGCCCTGGCTTTACTACACAACTACTGGCTTTAGTTCTGCTCTGCAAATTAAAGTAAAACAACGATCTTCGACCACTGTGAGCAAAACTGGAAAAGGCCCCTAAACTTCCTGACATGCCTACCTCAATACATCCCAAAGAAATAGTAGTATTCTAAAGGGACGAAGAGACAACTTGGCTGACAAGGTAAGTCAAAGACAGCATAAAAGGAATATAAAAGTGGATAAATCTCTGGATCCTGACAGGATATTCCCTAGGACCTTGAGGGAAGTTAGTGTAGAAATAGCAGGGGCTCTGACAGAAATATTTCAAATGTCATTAGAAACAGGGATGGTGCCGGAGCATTGGCGTATTGTTCATGTTGTTCAATTGTTTAAAAAGGGTTCTAAGAGTAAACCTAGCAATTATAGGCCTGTAAGTTTGACGTCAGTGGTGGGTAAATTAATGGAAAGTATTCTTAGAGATGGTATATATAATTATCTGGATAGACAGGATCTGAATAGGAACAGTCAACATGGATTTGTACGTGGAAGGTCATGTTTGACAAATCTTACTGAATCTTTTGAAGAGGTTACTAGGAAAGATGACACGGGTAAAGCAGTGGATATTGCCTATGTGGACTTCAGTAAGGTCTTTGACAAGGTTCCACACGGAAGGTTAGTTAGGAAGGTTCAGTCGGTAGGTATTAATATTGAAGTAGTAAAATGGATTCAACAGTGGCTGGGTGGGAGATGCCAGAGAGTAGTGGTGATAACTGTTTGTCAGGTTGGAGGCCGGTGACTAGTGGTGTGCCTCAGGGATCTGTACTGGGTCCAATGTTGTTTGTCATATACATTAATGATCTGGATGATGGGGTGGTAAATTGGATTAGTAAGTATGCAGATGATACTAAGATAGGTGGCATTGTGGATAATGAGATAGGTTTTCAAAGCTTGCAGAGAGATTTAGGCCAGTTAGAAGAGTGGGCTGAAAGATGGCAGATGGAGTTTAATGCTGATAAGTGTGAGGTGCTACATCTTGATAGGAATAAATCAAAATAGGACATACATGGTAAATGGTATGGCATTGAAGAATGCAGTACAACAGAGTGATCTAGGAATAATGGTGCATAGTTCCCTGAAGGTGGAATCTCATGTGGATAGGGTCGTGAAGAAAGCTTTTGGTATGCTGGCATTTATAAATCAGAGCATTGAGTATAGGAGTTGGGATGTAATGTTAAAATTGTACAAGGCATTGGTAAGGCCGAATTTGGAGTATTGTGTACAGTTCTGGTCACTGAATTATAGGAAAGATGTCAACAAAATAGAGAGAGTACAGAGGAGATTTACTAGAATGCTACCTGGGTTTCAGCACCTAAGTTACAGAGAAAGGTTGAACAAGTTAGGTCTTTATTTTTTGGAGCGTAGAAGGTTGAGGGGGGACTTGATAGAGGTATTTAAAATTATGAGGGGGATAGATAGAGTTGACGTGGATAAGCTTTTTCAATTGAGAGTAGGGGAGATTCAAACAAGAGGACATGAGTTGAGAGTTAGGGGACAAAAGTTTAGGGGTAACACAAGGGGAAATTTTTTTACTCAGAGAGTGGTAGCTGTGTGGAACAAGCTTCCAGTAGAAGTGGTAGAGGCAGGTTCGGTATTGTCATTTAAAGTAAAATTGGATAGGTATATGGACAGGAAAGGAATGGAGGGTTATGGGCTGAGTGCAGGTCGGTGGGACTAGGTGAGAGTAAGCATTTGGCATGTACTAGAAGGGCCGAGATGGCCTGTTTCCATGCTGTAATTGTTATATGGTTATAAGTTATACGGTTAAAGCAAAAGAAAAGGCTTGAGTCGAGAGTGGGTAGTGGACCTCTGGAAAATGATGCTGAAAGGATAGCAATGGGTAACAAAAAAAATAGACGAATTTAACAAGTACATTGCTAGTGCCTTCATTGTGTAAGAAATTCACTACGCCAGAAAATCAAGAGTGTCAGAGCAGAAGAGAGTGTAGTTATTACTGGTCTTAAGGTAGTTACCTGGACCAGATGATCTACACTCTCGTGTTCTGAAAGGGGGGCTGAAAAAACTGTGAAGGCATTAGTGGTGATCTTTCAAGAATCACTAAATTCTTGAATGGTTCTGGACAACTGGAAAATTGCAAATGTCATTCCACTCACTCAGAAGGGAGGAGAAAAAAAGACAGGAAATTATAGACCTGAATTCCATAGTTAGGAAGATGTTGGCATCCTTTAAGCATAAGGTTTCGGCGTACTTGAAGGCAGATGATAAAATAGGCCAAAGTCTTCAGTTAGCCTAAATTAGCATTTTGTGAGCAGTTTTAGACCATAAGACATAGGAGCAGAATTTGGCATTCAGCCAATGACCTCTGCTCCGTCAATCCATCATGGCTGATTTAATAGGCCCTCTCAACCTCATTCTCCTGCTTTATCCCTGTCATATTTGATGCCCTCAGTAATCAAGAACCTATCAACTGCCACCTTAAATATACAGAATGACCTGACCAGCACACGTCTGTGGCAATGAATTCCACAGATTCACCAGTCCTAATAAGCTAACCCTTTCATTCCTGGGATCATTCTCGTGCACCTGCTCTGGACTCACTCCAAAGACAGCACATCCTTTCTTCAGTAAGAGGCCCAAAAATGCTCACAATACTCCAAATGTGGTCTGACCAATAACTTATAAAGCCTCAGCATTACATCCTCGCTTTTGTATCCTAGTCCTCCCGAAATGAATGCTAACATTGTATTTGCCTTCCTTACCACCGACTCAACCTGCAAGTTAACCTTCAGAGAATCCTGCATGAGGACTCGAAAGTCCCTTTGCACTTCTGATTTTTGAATTTTCTCCCCTTTTAGAAAATAGTCTAAACCTTTATTCCTTCTGGCAAAGTTTAAGACTATGCAGTTCTTTACACTATGTTCCATTTGCCACTTCTTTGCACATTCCCCTAATCTGCCCAAGTCCTTCTGCAGACATCCTGCTTCCTTCACACCACCTGCCCCTCCACCTATCTTCCTATCATCTGCAAACTTGGTCACAAAGCTATCAATTCCATCATCCAAATCACTGACATATAACATGAAAAGAAGTGGTCCAAACATCAACCCCTGCAGCACACCACTAGTCACAAGCAGCCAAACAGAAAAGGCCCCTTTACTTGGCTCCTGCCAATCAGCCAATTTTCTATCCATGCTAATGCCTTTCCTGTAACACCATGGGCTCTTACCTTGTTAAAAAGCTTCATGTGTGGCACCTTGTCAAAGGCTTTTTGAAAACCCAAATAAACAACTAGAATCTGGCTCCTTTGGCTATCCTACCTGATATTTCCTCGAAGAATTCCAGCAGATTTGTCAGGCAAGATTTCCCTTTTAGAAAACCATGCTGACTTAGGCCTATTTTATCATATGCTTCCAAATACTCCAAAACCTTATCCTTAATAGTAGGCGCCAACACCTTCCCAACCATTGTCAGGCTAACTGGCAAAACCTTATCCTTAATAGTAGGCGCCAACACCTTCCCAACCATTGTCAGGCTAACTGGCAAAACCTTATCTTTAATAGTAGGCTCCAACACCTTCCCAACCATTGTCAGGCTAACTGGCAAAACCTTATCCTTAATAGTAGGCTCCAACACCTTCCCAACCATTGTCAGGCTAACTGGCAAAACCTTATCCTTAATAGTAGGCGCCAACACCTTCCCAACCATTGTCAGGCTAACTGGCAAAACCTTATCCTTAATAGTAGGCGCCAACACCTTCCCAACCATTGTCAGGCTAACTGGCAAAACCTTATCCTTAATAGTAGGCGCCAACACCTTCCCAACCATTGTCAGGCTAACTGGCCTACAACTTATTTTCTTCTGCATTCCTCCCTTCTTAAAGAGCCAGTGACATTTGCAATTTTGCATTTCTCAGGAACCATTCCAGAGTCTAGTGATTCTTGAAAGATCATTACTAATGCCTCCACGATCTCTTCAGCCACCTCTTTCTGAACCGTGGGGTATAATCCATCTTGTCCAGGTGACTTCAGACTTTTCAGCTTCCAAAGCACTTTCTCCATAGTAATAGCAATGGCACTCATTTCTGTCCCCTTGCATTTCAGGCATTCTGCTGGTGTCTTGCATTCTGCAGTGTGAAGACTGACGCAATATACTTCTTAATTTCATCCTCCATTTCTTTGTCCCCCACTACTACCTCTCCAGCATCAGTTTCCAGCAGTCTTGATGTTCACTCTGGTCTCTCTTCTACTCTATATATATCTGAAAAGAACTTTCTGGATCCTCTTTTACATTACTGGTTAGCTTATCATATTTCAACTTTTCTCTCTTAATGCCTGTTTAGTTGTCTTCTGTTGGTTTTTTAAGGCTTCCAATTCTCTACCTCTCTTGGGATCCAGCACCAACTTGATTTTCACTCTTCTATCTCCCAATGTAATTTGTAACCCACACGCTGGTTACTATTCGGAAGCCTGTATTTATCTTCCATCAGGGTCTTTTTACCTTCGCCTTTTTTTTAACTCCACCCACAAGGATTCTATATCTTCCAATCCTATGTCACCTCTTCCTAAGGATTTGATTTAAATTTTTACCAACAGAGCCACCCAACCTCTTCTGCCTACCTACCTGTCCTTTCGATAGAATGTGTATCCTTGATTGTTAAGCTCCCACCTATGATCTTCTTTCAGCCACAACACAGATGTCCACAATGTCATACAGTACCTGCCAATCTCTATCTGCACTACAAGATCATCTACCTTATTCTGTATACTAGGTGCATTCAAATATACCATCTTCAGTCCTGTATTCATCACAATCTTTGATTTTGACCCCTTGTTACACTTTTAACATCCCATTGGCTGCAATTCTGTCTCACAATCTGCTTGTCTTTCCTCACCATAATTTTGGGCCCCTTATCTATGAAAGGATGTGCTGACATTGGAAAGGGTCGAGATGAAGTTCACAAAGATGATTCAGGAAATTAAAAGTTTAGTGTATGAGGAGTGTTTGATATCTGTGGGCTTGAATGGGGGTGGGGGGTAGAGGATCTTAATGAAACCTATCACATTTTGAGAGGAGAAAGGGTGTAGAGAACATGGTCCCCATTGTGGAGGAATTTAGAATCAGAGAGGACAGCCTCAGAATAGGAAGAACTTCCCTTAGAATAGAGATCAGGAGGAATTTCTAGAGCAGATGATGGTTAACCTGTGGAATTCATTGCCACAGCACGCTGCAGAGGCCAAGTCATTACGTATATTTAAAGCAGAGGTTAATAGGTTCATAATTAGTCAGGATGTCAAAGGTTACAAGGAGAAGACAGGAAAACGTGGTTTCGAGGGATAATAAAAGATGGAGCAGACTCATGGTCCACATGGCCTAATTCTGCTCCTAGGTCTTGTAGACTTTCTCTCAAATGGATGAGGCCCACCTAAATCCATTTCCTTCACCTACCTCACCCTCACAAACTTATGCAACAGATGTTTACTAAGCAAAAATTGAGCTAATGTAAGGATTCATAGGGCCAGGCAGCATCTGTGGAGAGAAATGGACTGTCAGCAATTGTCAAGATGAAAAGTGTCGAACCAAAATGCTGACTGTCCATTTCCCTCTACAGATAATGCCTAACACACTGTTTTCCTGCAGCAGCTCTATTTTTGCTCCAGGTTTCAACATCTTGTGCCTCCAGGAGTCTACTGATTTATTAATTGAGATACAGTGCAGAATAGGCCCAACCAGCCCTTTAAACCACACCGCCCAGCAATCCCCCAATTTAATCCTAGTGTATCCCGGGACAATTTACAATGACCAATTAACCTATCAGGATTGTGGGAGGAAACCAGAGCACCCAGAGAAAATCCACATGGTCACAGGGAGAACGTACAAACTCCTTACAGGCTGCAGCAGGAATTGAACCCAGGTTGCCTCTAATATAAAGTGTTGTACCAACCACTACACTACACTAATCTGATCTAATGATCCAATTCATCAAACTTCCTGCTTCTAAGGGAAGAGGTCCAGGTTTATACTATCGGTTCCACAAGCACAAATATTCAACTGGAAACAAGAGAAAATCTGAAGATGCTGGAAATCCAAGCAACACACACAAAACCTGGAAGAACTCAGCAGGCTAGAGAGCATCTATGGAAAAGAGTACAGTCGACACTTCAGGCTGGAGAGAAAAAGACGAGGAGTCAGTGTAAGAAGGTGGGGGAGGGGAGGAAGAAATACAAGGTCTAGGTAATGGGTGAAACCAGTGGGGGGGGGGGGGGGTGGCGGGGTGAAGTAAAGAGCTGGGAAGTTGAGATAAATCTTTGTGGTTATTTGTTATATGTGCTCCTATATACTAGTCCAAACCAGACAACTTGAGCAGAAGTATTTTATGATTTGCAAGGCTGACAATAGAAGACTTGCACTTTTTCTCGTATTTCATAACATAGAGGGAGGATCTCCAACCCATCAAGTCTGTGCCAGTTCATGAGCAATCCCATTCTCCCACATGGAGACCCAAGAAACTGAAGGTGTTGGAATTTGAAGCAACGACGTTTTGGAAGAACTCAGTACAGCATCTGCAAGAAGTTGTTGATGTTTCAGACTAAAACCCTCCATGACGACATTATGATGCAATTTCAAAACAAAATGACAGCTCCTCTCCTCCTACAGATGCTGCTCAACCCACTGAGTTTCTTCAGCAGTTTGACAGTTATTTCATTTTCCCAGGTAATTCTCTGTAACCTATTCCCCACTTTGATTCTCCTGATTTTACCACCATCCACCTACATCAGGAACAAAGAACCTACAAACCAACAGGTCTTAGGGATGTGTGAGGAAACCCATGCAGTTACAGGGGTAAATGTACAGTATAAACTTCACATTTACAGCACTGGAATTCAGATGTAACTGGGGTCCCTGAGCAGTGTGGCATAGCTCTGGAGCAGTGAATTCATTAGGTTGATTTTATAATGTAAATATGGCTAAAAAAAAAAGGGAATGAAAGGAAGACACAGTGGAGTAGCTGGTAGAAGTTTAAAGAAAGAGTGGCTTAAAAGAAATATTTTAAAATTAGAAGTTGCAATTACACAGAACCTTTTAGATTCTTGGAACAAATCAAAGTACCTCCACTCACTTTCAGTGAGTCCCCACCATTCTGCAGGAAAATCCAACAGCCAAACGATTCTTATCCTTATGCAAATCCCACAAGAAGCTGAAATAACTGACCAAATCTTCTCATTTGGTGGAGCTTTGACAGTGAATGTTGCCCAGAACACAGAGCTATGTGTCCAACAGTTGAGAAACATGCCTCCTGTACTGTAGAGACATGTCTTTCTATATTATATTCAGACAAGACTACCAAGTGAGTCTAGGTGACACAGCCAATTACAAAGATGTAATGTGATGTAGAATTACATCTTATGAAGACAGTCCCAATAAAGGTGAAGGAGCTGAGAGTAAACTACTGAACCTCAGTTGCTGTCTCTTGCCCATGCGTACCTTTTGTTGACCAATAACGAAGCAGCCCTAAAGCTGGTCATGGAGGTGTCCATGGCCCACACCATAATGCGCTCCAGATGGAGGAGGCGAGCTGCTCCTACAGGGAAACAAAAAGCAAAGGTCAGGGCATTGAGATCAGGATATCTCCCACTGACAGTCAACCCAATACAATCACATACAGGTACATGAAGTTTCAGACCTGAAATGGCTAAACACCAAGACTTTGAGTTCCTTTCCATTAATCTGGTTAACTGAAACTACGGTACCACCACTGCTAACCTACCTACTCAATGACAATGACTGCCCTGCTGAGATGGTGAGTTTCTAGAAATTAAGAAATGATCCCAATTGATCCACACTTGCCGGACACCAACCTCCTGAAACAGGAACACCACACTCAGTTCTATCACAGAAAGAAATTAAGGCAAGAACTGAGATAGAACCTTAAGCATCTCAAGAGTCTCCTTGGGAAATGCAACACTTCCAATCTCTTCAAAGGGAGCAGTGGAAAACAACAAATGGGGTGCTGAGCCTTCCGAACAGTCCACACCCCTGCCCGAAAAGCACCTCTGATGTTCCACTGTACCCTTAGCAGCCACATCAGAAACAGAGTGGAAGCAAGTCATCCATTAACCAGGGGACTGCCTAGAACTGGCTATACTACCGTATCGTTCTTCATGGTCCACATTTGCTGCAGTCACAGTTGCAAGAAAAAGTTTGTGAACCCTTTGCAATTACCTGGTTTTCTGCATTAATTACTCGTAAAATGTGGTCTGATCTTTGTCTAACTCACAACAATAGACAAACTCAATCTGCCTAAATAATACAAACAATTCAATTTCTTCTCATCAATACTGAGTACACCATTTAAAATATCACAGTCTAGGTTCTATCAAAGTATGTGAAACCTAGGGGTATGCCTTCTACATAGCTATTTGTTCCAATCAATGAGATGAGATTGGAGGTATGGGTCACAGACCCATAAAATGACGATGTCAGGCTACTAACAGAGCTTACTCTTCTCAAGAAAGGTCTGTTTATGTGCACCATGTCTTGATCAAAACAACCCCCAGAGGACCTTAGAAGAAGAACTGTACAGATGCATGGCTATAAAAGTATTTCTAAAGACCTGAGTGTTCATCAGTCTGCAGTAAGAGAAACTGTCAACAAATGTAGGAAATTCAATACTGTTGCTATTCTCCCTTGAAGTGGGAGTGCTGCAAAGATCACACCACGAGCACAATGTGCAATGCTGAAGGTGGTGAAAAAGAACCCAAGGGTAACAGCAAAAGACCTGCAGAAATCTTTAGAACTTGCTAAAGTCTCTGTTCAAGTGTCCACAATAAGAAAAAATACTGAAGAAGAATGGCATCCATGGAAAGACACCACTGCTCTCCAAAAAAATACACTGTGGCACTTCAGGTTTGCAAAAGACCACCTGGATGTTCCACAATGCTTCTGGGACAACATTCTGTGGACAGATGAGACAAAAGTTGAACTTTCTGGCAGAAATGCACATTGCAATGTTCGGAGGAAAAAGGCGCACCAACACCAAAACCTCATCCTAACCGTAAAGCATGGTGGAAGGAGCATCATGGTTTTGGGGCTGCTTTGTTGCCTCAGGGCCTGGACAACTTGCAATCGTTGGGGGAACAATGAATTCAAAATTGCATAAAGACATTTTATAGGAGAACATTAGGGTAGCGGTCCCTCACCTGAGCTTAATAGAAGCTGGTTGATGCAATAAGACGATGATCCAAAACACAAGAGTAGTCAACAGAAATGGATTAAAAGAAGAACCATTCTTTTAATGGAAAATCAGAAGATGTAGGTGCTGGAATGGCCAAGTCAGAGGCCACACCTTAACCCAATTGAGATGCTGTGTCAAGCCCTGAAGAGGGCTGTTCATGCAAGGTATCCCAGAAATATTGATGAACTGAAACAGTTTTGTATGGAGGAATGGTCTGAAATTCCTTCTTGGCATTGTGGGAGTCTGATAAGCAGCTACAGGAAACGATTGGTGGAGGTTATTGTTACTAAAGGGGGTTTACCAGTTAAATAAAGGGTTCACATATTTTGTCCAGCCTGGACTATGTATGATTAAATAATGTGTTTTAATAAAGACTTAAAAGTATAATTGTTTCTGTGTTATTAGTTTAAGCAATTGTGTTTCTCTATTATTGTGACTTAGATGAAGATCAGACCACATTTTATGAGTAATAAATGCAGAAAACAGGTAACTGCAAAGGGTTCACACACTTTTTCTTGCAACTGTATATCAATTTACTCAATTTAGTAACACTTCTTCACAATTTAATACTTCCATCTAGACTACTTATGCTGTCCACCTCTGTATTCTGTAAACCTAGGTAAGGGAATAGAAACCCATGTATTCAAGTTGTATAATCTTTCAGAGACATAGTCACAGCTAAGCCACGTGGTATCTGCTTATAATCTCTAGTTTGCCTTTTGATCAACCAATTTCTGAGCCACTTCAATTCCATAAACTTCAACTCTGGCTAAATTTCCCTAATTGAAGATCTCAGAAAACACTTGCTTCAAGTCCATAAAAGTCACATCATTAGATAACCTCACACTGCTTCCAAAGAAACCAGATTCTTCAGGCATGCTCAGACATTATTTGAAAACAGAATCTCCAAACAATATTAAAACAGATGTCTGGCTGACAGGTCCACGTTTCCTGCTCTCCTCTCTCAACTTTCATAAAACGCGGAATGGTAAACATAACTTTCCAAAATTAAGAGAACTTTTAAAAACTATACTAAGGCACCTTCAATGTTCTCAACTAATGTTTTAAAGGCTATGAAGAAGATGCTGTGACCTTGGGGGATTTGTCACATTTAAGAACTTACTTTTTTTGTTTTCATTGCTGTTATTTTATTTAGTTCCTCAACCTGCTTCAGGTATTGGTTTTCTTATACTACCCTGCATACCATTTTCATTTCCATAATAAAATGAAAGGCAGCCAACATTCAATACACTCCATGATACATCACACAACTCCACATTTTTGCTAACAGTGCATTGTTTTGAGGTCTTGTAAACTTTTCCTCACGGTCCCTTTCTACAGCTTGCTACGTTTTCTTTTGCTGTTTATTGTGCCTCTCCCAGATACCAGTATCCACTAAGTGGTCTTGGCCTTTAACTTCACTCCATCCCTTATTGCATTATTCATCCATTCCTGTTGTTTGGGCAGTAAGATCAAGATTTCATCTCTTTAAGGCAGGGATTCCCAACCTGGGATCTACAGACCCCTTGGTTAATGATAAGGGTCAATGGCATAATAAAGGTTGGGAACCCTGCAAGGTTCTCTTTCACATTCAGCTTGTTTTTGAAGATATCTTTCTGATCTACCAAATAACCCAGTACAAAAGCATAGGTAGGGTCAGTCTCTTCCCGAGGGTAGAAGTGGCAAAAGCAAATATGATAGTGGTTTTTAAGGGGGATTTAAACATACGTTGGAGGAATATGGATTGTGTGCAGGCAGATGGGATCCATTTCATGTGGCTGAAGGGTCTGTTCCTGCACTCCAGTGTTCAATGTTCTGTAAAATTTTCTCTGCCTCATTGTACAGAAGTCAGCAGTACCCAAATTGATTCTTGCCAGTGGTTTAAAGCTTTACACAAACTTAATCTCATTATCATTAAGAGATAAATGATCAGCCAGTCTAAGGTCGTAAACTAAATTTGTCATGTTACTCATTACTAAATCTAACTTGCCAGTCCTTTTGGTTAGAGTTAAGAAATAATTATTGCTGCAGCAAACAGTCTTACACAATCTCCAGACACCTGTTACCTTTCAGAAATAAGCTAGTCTTCTGATTAGCAGAAACCATAGAAATCTTGAAAGAACCTTATATTATAACCATATAACAATTACAGCATGGAAACAGGCCATCTTGGCCCTTCTAGTCCGTGCCGAACGCTTACTCTCACCTAGTCCCACCTACCTGCACTCAGCCCATAACCCTCCATTCCTTTCCTGTCCATATATCTATCCAATTTTTTTTTTAAACTGACAAAATCGAACCTGCCTCTACTACTTCTACTGGAAGCTCGTTCCACACAGCTACCACTCTCTGAGTAAAAAAATTCCCCCTTGTGTTACCCCCTAAACTTTTGTCCCATAACTCTCAACTCATGTCCTCTTGTTTGAATCTCCCCTACTCTCAATGGAAAAAGCCTATCCACGTCAACTCTATCTATCCCCCTCATAATTTTAAATACCTCTATCAATTCCCCCCTCAACTTTCTACGCTCCAAAGAATAAAGACCTAACTGTTCAACCTTTCTCTGTAACTTAGGTGCTGAAATCCAGGTAACATTCTAGTAAATCTCCTCTGTACTCTCTCTATTTTGTTGACATCTTTCCTATAATTCAGTGACCAGAACTGTACACAATACTCCAAATTCGGCCTTACCAATGCCTTGTACAATTTTAACATTACATCCCAACTCTTATACTCAATGCTCTGATTTATAAAGGCCAGCATACCAAAAGCTTTCTTCACCACCCTATCCACATGAGATTCCACCTTCAGGGAACTATGCACCATTATTCCTAGATCACTCTGTTCTACAACTGTGCAAATATTCTGCAATTGTGTTCTGTAATTTCATAGCAGTTACCAGTGTTCCTTTTTTTTTAAATGCAGCTCCATCATCTTAACTCCTTTTCCATTTCTTCTCTTGGGCTCCTCTAGCTAGTTACCTCTGAAATAGCCACTTCAGTGAAGGAGTCATAATGCACAGAAATACGGTAGGTCCTTCACCCACCCTTGTCTATACTGACCATCAAATTCCCATCCACACTAATAACATTTGATCTAAAGACTTTGTCTTGGCATTTTAATTGTGTGTCTCAGACACTTAAAAGTTGTGTAAGTCTGACTCCACCACCCCTCAGGCAGGGCATTCCAAACACCCTCTGCATGAAAGACACCTCTAACATGGAGAAAAGATAACCATCTACCATAAGCATGCCCATGATAATTCTGTACACTTTTATCAGATCCTTCTTTAGTCAAATCTGCTCAAGGAAAACAAACCTAGCCTATTTTCTCCTAATAACTGAAACATTCCATCCTCTTGGTGAATCTCCTGACTATCATCCATACTGTGGTGACCAAAACTGGACACAATATTCCATGTGGCCTCACCAAAGTTTTATAAAACTGTACTAAGACATCCCTGCTTTTACATTCTTTGCCTCAGTGAATGAAGACAAGCATGCTTTCTTTATCACCTTAACTACCTGTTCTGCCACCTTTAGGATCCTTGAACTTGTACACCAAGATCCCTCTGCTCTTCAATACTCTCAGGGCCCTATCTTTCATTACACTTCTCCTAGTTCTATTAGATGTCCCAAAAGGCATCACTTTACATTAATCAGGATTAAAGTCCATCTGCCTCCATACTGCCTAATTTGCCAGCTGATCAATATCACCTTATAGATTGTGACTATCCTCCTCAAAATCCACAGTGGACGGGTGGCTTTCCCACATCAGTCCACAGGTTTGGGATGGGAACCTCGTATCATGAAGCTTTCTGCTGGGATGGTATCAGACCTTGTAGCTCTGACCTTCCACAGGAAAGCCAGCAATCCTGCCTGGGGCTCTCTGATCTGCTGGAAGCTGGCCAGAAGTATACACTCATGGGCACATGCAAGACAAAACCTACAACATGGACATGAAAGCCATGAGTTAAAGAATACCAAATTCAGCCAAAGCAGTTGGATGCACATTGAGTAATAGAATGAGGAGGCAAGAGACAAAAAAAACCACAACTGAACAAAGGCAGCAAATTTAGGATGGGGACGGAAGGTGGGATAAGGTGGACAAGGTCACAGCGTTGGTCCTCACAGCGTTTCTGTGACCCAGATGCAAATGCAGATTTTCCCATATAATATACTTAATAGTTAAAATGATCAGGTTCATCACTTGCCCACAGGAATAAGAGCAGAAATACGTGGTTCTTAATTTGAATCTTGACCTTCCTAAATTTTTTTTTGAGGACATCATCAACACAGTAAGAGAAGTCACTGGATGCAGTATATCTGAACTTTTTAGAAAGTCTGTGATAAGGTGCCAAAATTACCGTACATGTGATGAAGTGATTAATAGACAAGAGTGGTCTAAGTTGGGGTAACAGCTAGAAAACAGTGAAAGATTTTTACAGGATTTTTCAAGGAGGTTATCAAGAAAGTTGATGACGGAAAGGCAAAGGATGTTGTCTACATGACTTTAGTTAGGCTGTTTACTAAACCCTGCATGAGAGGCTGGTCAAGAAAATTCAGTCACTTGTCATTCAGGATGAGGTAGTAAATTGGATTCAACATTGGCTTTGTGGAAGAAGCCAGAGAGTAGTAATAGATGGTTGCCTGTGACTAGTGGGGAATCAGTGCTGGGACCATTGTTGTTTGTCATGTATATTAATCTAGATCAGGGGCTCCCAATCTGGGGTTAACAGACCCCTCTGTTAATGGTAGGGGTCTATCGCATTAAAAAAAAGTTGGGAATCCTTGATCTAGATGATAATGTTCCAAAACAATATTAAATGTTACATGGAAATATTTGTATTTTGTTAAAGAACACGTTAAGTAATAGACCACTTTTCAAATAAAACTTCATTATTTTGTAGGTATATAGCCCAGTGCGTGAGTAAATGAAGATAACAAACAAGTGCGAAAGAACTGTGGCAAGTTCTCCAAGATGCCTGGAACAACCTATCAGCTGTTTTACTTATAAAACTGCACAACACTGTACCTAAGAGAATTAATGAAGTTTTGAAGGCAAAGGGTGGTCACACCAAATATTGATTTGATTTAGTCTTTTACTGTTTACTACTGTTTTTTTTTTAATTCATTACTTTTGAAAGCACATTCACTTTACAGATTGTTTTTACCTGTGCTTAAAACTTTTGCACAGTACTGTATACAAAATTCTGAGTGGTATAGATAGAGTTAATGCAAGCATGCCTTTTCTACTGAGGTTGGGTGAGACAAGAACCAGAGGTCTTAGGTTAAGGGTGAATGGTGAAGTATTTAAGGGGAAATTTCTTCACTCGGGGGTGACGCGAGTGTGGAATGAGCTGCCAGTGGAAGTGGTGAATGTGGGTTTGATTGCAACACTTAAGGGAAGCTTGGATAAGGTATGGAGGGCCATGGTCCAGATGGGACTAAGCAGAATAACCGTTCAGCACAGACTAGACTAGCCAATTTCTGTGCTGTAGTGCTCCATAATTCTTATTTCTTTCAAGGTGATTAGTGGTGTGCCACCGGGTTCTGTATTGAGGCTCAGGTTGGCTCACAGCCTGCAACAATGAGGTAACCAAGTGTAACATACCCAAGTTTACTGATGATGGTAAAGATGAAACAGGGCCTGGGTTGCAAGGAAAATGCACAACGTTCAAGGGAATATAAAGAGACTAAATGACAAGACATCCTCTCTGGTAGAGGAAAATAGAAAGGCAAAATATTTTCTGAATAGTGAGAGTTAAAAGGTGTTGGCTGTTAAGGGAGACCTGGGTGACCTTGTAAACAAATCACTAAACATCAACATAACACCAAACTCAAATGCTGGCTACTTCGCCGGCTCAGGGAGCTTACTGTTGCACTCATCCCCACTGTCTGCAACCCCAAGCACAAATGCCAAGGTCACAGTGGAAGAACTTTACAACAGCACTAGCTCTCTTCAGACAATGGTCTGGATGGTCTCTTCATCCTGGCAGATGTTCAAGGAGGCTATCACTAACGGAGAAGACACAGGCTTCGAGAAATATACCTCATCAAGTGTGTAGACAATGTTGGTACATCAACAACAGTCGTCTGACAGCCCAAATACGAGCCTGGCTGAATGCAGACAGGCACACCCTATTAAAAGCTTGGGATGCTGACTCCAAGGCTGGTGATAGAACAGTTCTCAAAGCAGCCAGGAGAAACCTCATCTTAAGCACCAAGAGGTCAAAGTCTGCCTACACACAGAAAGTTCAGAACACCTGTTTGAATACGATCCCTGGCACATTTGGCAGGGCATCAAGGGCATTAGACTACACAAGGATAAACAGTGTCAACTGTACCAATGCTCCCTCCCTGACACTCTAACCAACTTTTATGCACAATTCGAAGCATGCAACTCAATGGCGGCCATGAAAGCTACCTCCTTGCAACAGTAGCAGACACGAGAAGGACACTGAACAGTCAACCCCTGTAAGTCTGTCGGGCCAGGCAGCATCCCAAGCCAAGTACTCAAGGAGAGTGCATACCAACTTACTGACAATTTAATGGACATCTTCAACACTTCAGTCATCCAGGTTGCTGTCCCCACATGCTTCCAATTGTAATGTTAAGAACTTAGCATCTCGTAGGCCTCTTGTGACCCTGGCTATTTTGTAAAGGTCATAGCAGCTAAGACTTTGAAAAAAAGTATAGAAGCACAAATGTTTTCTTATAAGATGAGCTGAGCGGGTGACATCATCCTTGGAATGCAACCTGTGCTTAACTTCAGTTCTTGTTTAGAGTAACTTGTATCATTGCTTGATTAATTGCTGTGGCTATTTCAAGGGCAGAGGCTTTGAATGGTAAGCCTGTGCCTGTCTGTATCTTGGCATAGTGGCAATTAAAACTGTTATACGAACAATTTATGACTGATAAAGTTAACAATACTCATCTGTAACAGAAACTAAGGGGGTGTGTACACATCTATCTGTGTACGTGACTGCATGTATATAAAAAGAACTGTATTTGCTTCAGAAGCTGGAGACCTCCGAAGCAGCCTCTAAGAGAGTGTTTAAGGAGGGTTCTCTTGGGTAACTTGATAATAAAGAGTTAAAGTTACATTCACCGTAGTACGTGGTGTCTTTGCATCAGGTAGATCGAAAGAAATTTACAACCATCCTCCTTGTACCGAAGAAGCCCACACCTTCAGAAATCAATGACTACCACCTGATGGCACTGATACCAATCATCATGGAGTGCTTTGAACAGCTGATAATGGCACATATCAAAACGCCATTCCTGTCACATTGGACACTCAGTGACAGAACCGCTCTACAACAGAAGGCGTATCACCTTGACCTGACACACCTAGAAAGCAAGGATACTTATGTCAGAATGCTGATTCTGAATCAGCATTCAAAACTATTGTCCCACACACCTTGATGAACAAATTCCTACTCCTCAGTCTAAATACATCACTGTGCAACTGAGTGTTCGATTTTCTAATGAACAGACTTCAGATAGCGAGAAGTCACAACCACTCCACCCTCCCCATCATCTTCAACATGGGTGTCTGCTAAGGCTTTCCATTGCTGTACACTCTGGTCACATGTGACTGCATGGCCAAACCTCTAAGCAATCACATCAAGTTCACCAAGGACATGAAAATGGTAGGGCTAATCACCAACAACAATGAGACAACCTGCAGAGAGGAAATGGAAGAGCTTGAGACCTGGTCCAAGCAAATAACCTCTTCCTTAATGTCAGCAAAACAAAGGAGATGGTTATCAACTTCAGGAGAACTTGTACCACTCACATCCCCCTTTACATGGGTGTCAGAGCAGTGGAAACATCACACAAGACTCCTCATGGTCCCAGAACACATCCTTCACAGACAAGAAAGCTCAGCAATGCTTCCACTTTCTGAAGAGAGCTGGACTTCGCACATCCATACTATCATTTTTCAGATGTACAGCAGAGAGCATCCTGACGAGCTTCATCACTGCTTGGTTATGAAAACTGCACTGCAGTGGACATGAAGGCACTATAAAACAGGTAGTAAACTCTGCCCAACTCATCACCAGCATCAGCCTGTCCATCATTAAGGACATACATTTAAAAAAAGGTGCTGGAAAAGGGCCAGTAACCGCATGAAGGATCCCACCCACCCTGCTCATGGACTATTTGTCCCACTCCCCACAGGGAGTAAGTTTATGTAACATCCACATCAGACTCAAAAACAATTACTTCCCCAAGCAGCAAGGCTTCTCAACACCCTCACCCACCAACTCCACCACTACTTTATTACTTCTTGTCAATCACCCTAGCGTCACTTTAATGGGTATATATATTATCATATGTAATCGTACTTATGTTTTTATTATTATTGTGGTCTTTATCTTTTATGGGTTTTTAATGCTGTATCAGATCAATTATTTCATTCTCCTTTACACTTATGTAAAGAAAATGACATTAAAGAATCTTGAATTAGGATTGTTGACTTATTCTGTAATGGGATTTGAATAAAAACAATTAACACAAAGCTCTAGTAAAGCCAGACCTGGACAGTCTATAGTGTTAGGGTCATAGAACCATAGAGTAATACAGCACTGAAAAAGAACCTTTGACCCAACTCGTCCATGTCCATCAAAGTATCCACCTAAGCGAGTTCCATTTGCCCCTGCCCCATTTGGCCCATCTTTTTACCCAAAAAATAGTTGCTACTGAGGGAGAGCTGCTAAGGCTTTGGGTGCTGGGTTGGTGGGTTTGTCACAAGGAAGGGAACCATAGAACATTACAGCACAGAAACTGCTTTCTCAGTTTACAAATAAAAAGATACAAAATTCTTAGTGACTTGACAGAGTTGATGAGAAAATGATAGAGGCATCAAGGGAACAGTGAGATGGTGAGATTGCACTGTAGACCAGCATAGACTCAAGTAACCAAATTGCCTCCTTCCACTTCACAAAATATCAAACTGTGTTTAGACTGAACTACCCAACTATTCCAAGATAATTTTCATTATCTCTGCTTTAACTATAACATCGTTATCTAATTCTCTTAAAGTATGTTCAAACCATCAGTCACAAATTATGTGATTGTCTATTTGTTCTCTGTGGTAATTATTCACAGCTGTATGATTACATCATTATTCAGTCAAGAACTTTCTCCTTGTTATCTCTGCTTCTGGCCCTTGCTGTGTTCATTGAGATTACCAATTTCCCAGATTATGATGGTTAATACATTTCAAATAGCGATCTCATACTGCAGTTTGGTAGTTGTGAAACACCTTTGATGCAAGAACCTAAGAAGCAGTGGGAGAAGGCCATTCAGCCCCTTCAAGTCTACTCTGCTATTGAATAAGTATTCAAGAGCTCAAATAAAAGAGGATCTTGGGAAGACTAGGATTTTATTCCTTGGAGTGTAGGAGGTGTATATAATTATGAGGAACAGAAATAGAATGAATGTAGTCTGTCTCTCAGGGAAAGGGAATTATAAATTAGAGGGCATGGTTTAAGGTGATAGAGGGAAAGATTTCAAAGGGCAGGTGGTCAGCTTAACACAGATTGATCAGAATCACATTTACTATCACTGACACATGTGAAATATGTTTTGCAGCAGTACATTGCAATACATAATAAAAAAAGCTATACAATAGGATATACAATTAAAAATTAAATAAGTTGTGCAAAAAGAAAACATAAAAGAAAGATGAAAGTAGTGCTCATGGCTTCACTGTCCATTCAGAAATCTGATGCCGAAGGGGAAGAAGCTGTTCCTAAAATGTCGAGTGTGTCTTCAGGCTCCTGTACCACCTCCTCAATGGTAGCAATGAGAAGAGGACATGTCCTGGGTGATGGGAGTCCTTAATGACAGATCCCACCTTTTTGGAGATGTTCTGGATGCTGGGGAGGCTACTGCATATGATGGAGTGGACTGAGTTTGCAACTTTCTGCAGCTTTTCCCAATCCTGTGCAAGTTTTGATGCAACCACGTAGAAGGCTGTCCACAGTACATCAGTAGAAATTTGCAAGAGCCTTTGATGACATACCAACTCTTCTCAAACCGTTGCTGCACCTGCTTGGTAAGTGTATTAATATGCTGGTCCCAGGATAAACCTTCAAAGATGTTAACACCCAAGAATTTGAAACAGCTCACTCTTTCCACTGCTGATACCACAATGAAGTTGAAGTTCCTTCAACTTCTCCTTCCCAGCCCACAATCAATTTCTTGGTCTTACTGACGTTAAGTGCACCACTGAAGTAGCTGATTTATCTCACTCCTGTATGCTTCTTTGCCCAACAGCTGAAATTCTGTCAACAATAGTTATATCATCAGAAAATTTATAAATGCTATTTGAGATCTGGTGAAGATGGTGCCAGCAAACTATTCTCCAGGCAACATCCTTCAAATAGCCAAGCTCTTTACCATTATTTCACTTTCTCTTTTTTGTCTTGGGTTTCAGAAACCGTTGGAGCCTGTGGCTTACAGTTTGGAATCTGATTGAATATTTAGTGCTCAGTTACCCCCAGAGATAACTGAGAGCACAAGCTGCCTCATGAAGAAGACCATGAGGTCACGAAGAACTCCATTTCGAAGTGTCAATGAAGAGTGAAGCATCGAGGCAGATGCAGGAGGCCAGCACTCGTTTCCCACCAAGGCCACGGGTCGACAGCTGTCGGTAGCGGGGTCAGTGGTGTATGGGCCCAGCATGACAGTCGCTCTTCACAGAAGAACTGAGTTTGTCCTGCCACCCTCTTCAATGTCGACAGAAGGATGTTTTCAAAATTCCAAGAGTTATGTAATGATTAGACTGCAGTTTATTTTGGTCTCTTTCAGTTTTCAGTGCTTTCTTTCTTGTTGCTGATTAGCGGTTGGACAATGTTATTTTTTTGTGCAAGGGAGGAGTTGGGGATTTGGGGTCTGATGTTCTGCTGCTATTCTTCTGTGTGAGTGATCTGTTAGTTTTTGGTGTCTGAGAGAGGGGGCTGGGGGATTTGATGCTAGTGTCGCTGTTCCTTTCTACGAGTGAAGGGGTTGTGGGTTTTATTGCTATTGTCACTGTTTTTTTGTGAGGGAGGGTTTGCATTTCTTTTTCATGTGGGGGGGTTGTCTTCTTCAAAAACAAAAACAAGTTTTTTTTTCAGTATTTCATGGCTATCTAGAGAAGACAAACATCAGTTGCATACTTTGACAATAAAGTATACCTTTGAACCTTTGAGCTGTGCCTTGGCACACAATCATTAGTGTAGAGAGCACAACAGCAGGCTACATCCTCGAGCTGCACCAGTGCTGACTGTCAGCAAGATGTTATTTTTCATCTGTACTGTGATCTCCCGGTGAGGAAGTCAAGGATCCTGTTGCAGAGTGAGATAGAGGCCCAGGTTTTGAAGTATGTTGGTTGGTACCGAGGGTATGATGGTGTTGAATGCTGAACTGTAATCAATAAATAGCAGTCTGGTGTAAGTATTACTATTGTCCAGGTGATTCAAGGCTGGGTGGAGAGCCAGAGCGATTGCATCCGCTACAGATCTATTGTGGTGACAGGCGAATTGCAACAGGTTAATGTCCTTCCTTAGGCAGAAGTTAATTTTGGCCATGACTGACCAAGAAAGCACTTCATCACAGTAGACGTGAATGCAGTCGGGCAATAGTTGAAGTAAATCAACATGTACAAACAAGCTGGATGAACTCAGCAGGTCGGGCAGCATCCGTTGAAATGAGCAGTCAACGTTTCGGGCCGAGACCCTTCGTCAGGTCTTGGCCCGAAATGTTGACTGCTCATTTCAACGGATGCTGCCCGACCTGAGTTCATCCAGCTTGTTTGACGTGTTGATTTGACCACAGCATTTGCAGTGTACTTTGTGTTTAATAGTTGAGGCAGCTAACCATGCTCTTCTAGGGTACTGGTATGACCGTCACCATTTTGAAGCCTGTCGGAACAGCAGTGAAAGAATGATTTCCTTTAACACTTCTGCCAGCTGGTTGGAATGGGTTTTCAGAGCCCTGTCAGGTAGACCATCAAAGTTTTATGCCTTGCGAGGGTTCACCCTCATGAAAGATATTCTGATGTCAGTCTCTGAGACATTTCACAGGATCACCAGATGCCGCAGGGATTTTCACCAGTCTAATTTTATTCTCCCTTTCAAAGCATGCATAGAAGGCATTTAACCTGTCTTGGAGTGAAGCATCACAGCCACTCACAGTGCTGGGTTTTATCTTGTAGGAAGCAATGGCCCACAAACCCTGCCAGTGCTGACCCACATCCAATTCCATCTCTAACCTCAATCGGAATTATTTTCTTGCTCTTAAAATAGACTTCTTGTGTAGTTCTGGATTCTCAATCCTGAATGCACTGTTCTACTGTGCAAAAATGCCACAGATCCCGCCCTCAGCAGACTACGAATCTCCTGGTTGATCCATGGCTTTTGATTTGGGTATGACCGGTGTGTTCTAGAGCACACACACTCATCCACATAGGTCTTGATGAAGTAGATGACAACTGCAGCATATTCATTCAGATTCGAAGATGAATGCCTGAATATTGTTCAGTCCACCAACTCAAACTAGTCCTGTAAGCTCTCCTCTGCCTCCCCTGACCATATATACCTTCTTGGTCCTTACTACTGTTGCTGCAATCTTTAGTCTCTGCCAACTCGCCAGCAGCAGAATTACAGCCAGATGATCAGACTTTCTACATACAATGGACACCTGGATTGAGCTGCCAGACAGAGGTTGAGGGTGTAACATTTAAGACACTTAGACAGATACATGGATAGAAAAGAGTTAGAGGTCCATGGATTTTCTTAAAACTATCTTAACGTAATTATATACGACATGATCTATCTCAATAGTGTATTGTGAAGGGTTAATATGCCTGCCAATTGAAAGCCAGTTCCTCCGCACTGGTTGCCGACTGACCCATTGAAAGGATGTAGCAATTCTCTCCCACTGGCTGCTTTTTGTGCCACAGCACTGGCCTCCAGTTCCGGGCATTCAGGGGTAAAATAATAGCACAAGCAAGAGCATCGGTCTCTACTCACTACCCTTCAGGCTGGTTCATGACCAGAGCTGACTTTTACCTAAAACCAGCATGAAAAAGTCCTGACCTAACTACTCTGCATTGGCTTTCTGTATCTTTTAGAATTGATTTTAAAGTTGTCTTACTTGTTTTTAAAGCTCTTAATGGCCTGGAACCAGAACATAAAAGGTTTTGTTTTATAACCCTGTTCAAACTCTCAGGTCTTCTTCCACTGGTCTCTTAAATTTAAACAAGCTCTCTCAAAAGATCATTGGCAGGTCTCCTTTCCTGAACCACAGTCCTAAACTGTGGAATGCAATACCTAAAGCTATAAGGGATAGAGACCTAACTGCCGCTTTTAAACACCTACTCAAAACCTACATTTTGAATCTTGCTTTTAACTAACACCTTTTTGTCTTTTATTTGCACTTCATCCCATTGTGAAGTACTTTGAACTACATTACCTTTGTCTATAAATAAGTTATTATTATTTGTTTGGTGTCTCTAAATCTGTACTCGGAGTCCAAAAGAATGAGGACAGATTTCATTGAAAGCAGAGACAGAGTGGGCAGGGAAAGGATGTTTCATCAGCAGGATGTCAGGGCACTGCCTTAGAATAAAGGAAAGTCCCTTTGAAACGGAGGTGAGCTGGGAGTTTTTTCAGCAGGAGGGTGATGAATCTGTGGAAATCATTCGCAGAGAGGAAAGTGGAGGCCAAGTCACCGAGTGTACTTGAGGCAGAGAATGTCAGGTTGTTGATTGGTGAGAAGCCGGGGAAATAGGGTTGTTAAAACTCAGGCTTGATTGAATGGTGAGGCAGACTCAATGGCGTAATTCTGCTCTTACATTTCAGTCCTAACAGACTTGTGCTTCATTTTGAGACCGTGCCCCCTAATTCTACCATCTGCTGCAAGGCGAGAACACCCCACGCGTGTCCGGGCCCCGACACACTGCCCCTGCCGCCCACCCGGCCTCTACTCACGGGCCATCCTGGTCATCACGTTCTTGGGGGCGCGGTCCCTCCGGCGGCATCGCGGCTTCTCCTCGCTGTCCGGCTGCGCCACCATCAGCTTCTTGAGCCGCTCGATCCTCTCGGGGTCGGAGGCAGCCCGCGCTGCACGGCGGCCGCCGCGGGTTCGGGCCGGGGCCGGGGCCGGGCCCGGGGTGCGGGCGCGGGACCGCCGCTGCAGGAACGACTCGTACTCGGCCACGTTGTTAAAAGTGCGCACGGACGGGAAGGGCAGTGGCGGCGGCCGCGGGCTGTACAACGCCAGGTACGGGTCGAAGTGCGGGGAGCTGACGTCAAGCAGCCCCCCGTCCACATCCTCGTCAGGCTCGCTCTCACCTGCCGCCGCCGACCCCGGCCCGCTCCGGGGCTCCGCCATCTTCTCACAGCTCCCGCTCTCGCTCTGCAGCCTGGGTAATCGGCCCTCGGTGGAATAGAGCACTTTCTAAGCCGCCATCTTTAAATTGCAGGCGTTATGCATTATATTTTCAGTACTGTAATGCCTGCCTTCTGCAAGCCAGACAGGTCGTCTAATTCTAGAGACATGAGTCTACAGCGGAAGTATATTAACGTGGTAAAAATTATATTTAAAATTAATACCACGTGGTAACGTGGTAAAAGGGTTTCGTGCTGAGACCCTTCGGGACTAGAAAGGAACGAAGACTAAAAGACTGGGAATCTAGGAGGAGGAGGATAGCTGGAGGTTAATGGGTGAAACCAGGTGGGTAGTAAAGATAGAACCGGAAAATAGGGAATCTGATAGGAGAGGAGTGGTGATCATAGGAGGACCAGTGGGAGCTGATAGGCAGGTAAGAGGCCAGAGTGAGGAATATAGGGGAGAGGAAGGGATTTTTTTTTAAAAAGGGATAACATGTTAAAATGGATATTCGTACCTTCAGGCTGGAGGTTACCCAGACAGAATACAAGATATTGCTCCTCCACCCTGAGGGTGACCTCATCGTGACGCAAGCAGAGAGTGTGGTTCGACATGTCGGAATGAAAAACGGAATTAAAATGTACGGCTACCTGGAGGTCTGCTTTTGGCGGATGGAGAGGAGGTGCTCAATGAAACAGTCCCCACATTTACGACGGGTCTCCCCATTATAGATGAGGGTGCATCGAGAGCAGGAGCAGCAGAGCACAATAGACAACCCCAGTAGATTCACAGGTGAAGTGTTGCCTCAACTGGAGGGGAGGGCTGTTTGGGGCCCTGAATGGAGGTGAGAGGGGAGGTGTATGGGCCGCTTGTAGGGATAGTGCCGGGAGGGAGAGACGAATGGACACGGGAATCATGGAGGGAGCGATCCCTCAGAAAGCGTAGGGAAATTATAAATATTTTATGTATCTGATAGAAATTATAAAGACTATATTATGAGAAGCATAGAGTAGACAAAGTCGAAATGCATGTATTTAAGGTGAACGAAAAAAGTTCAAGGGAGATGTGTGGAGCAAGCTCTCAAGGTGTGAGCAAAGGTGCTCGATAAAGCGCCTCCCCCCATCCCCATCAAAGTTGGGTCTCACGTTGGGAGCACCGCATGCCGTTGACGAGCCCAACACAGTATCAGTGAACTGCTACCTCACCTGACAGCAGTTTGAGGCAGTGAATGGGGATGAGGGAGGAGGTGAATGGGCAGCATTATGTTGCAACTCCAGAAATTAGTCGAAACAGGAGGCTGAAATACCTGCTTTCTTTTAGTCAGGCCTTCAGATGTGGTAGCGTAATGATGCATGCCGTTCCATTCACTTACTTAGTTAATTACAGGTTATATCTATCAAACAACGAAAGAATTCTTAAATATTGCTGAAATATTAAATACACTACACTCCAACCCGTACCTGCAAGGCTTCACTCTGGTGAGACTTGTGGCTGTGAAACAATCTCAGGTTCTCAGTCTCCTCGGTGGTGATGGTAGACGTTGACTTTGAACACTTTTCTTCTTTAACAATTTACTCTGATCTCCTCAACTGGTTGATGTTATTTTTTGCAACTCCGAAGCCAATAATAACATCAATTGAATCAAATCTAATTGAAAGGAAACCACGGAGAGTCCAGAATGCAAGTCTAACTTCGTTTTTTTTTACAATAAGTGAGGTGTGCACGTATCACATGGAAGCGTGATTTTACTTTTTGTTTTGAAAATGTCTTATTTGGGTTTACTAATACCACCAAATCTCATAGGGATCATTTCTTTATCATAACTTTTTTGTTAATTTACAGCAAATTTTATATCCATAAATGCAAATACAGCAATAAGAAAGCTTCATTTATATTTTTACGTCAGACTTCAAGCTATACGTTAATACTCTGAAAACTTCCTATTACCAGAAAGCTGTAAAGACTGTACAAATTTGTCAACGTTTCGGGTTATCTGTAAATGCTTCTGTTTTGTGACTCCTTTTAGATGTAGTTCCTTCTGTCCAACAATATTTAGAGTGGATTTTCTTGTTTATTTGTATATTTAAAGTTATTAGTTATAGATTTGTTGCTGCTTATGTGCGAGTCCCTGGCTTTGTTAGCATATGTTTAGTGTTTCTGTTTTTGTTTGTGTTCAACAAAAATAAAGTAAAAAAAAAACATGGAAGCGTGATGACATATGTAATTCAGGTAGTTTGTACGTAACCATAATAAATCACATAAACGAAGAATTCTTAATCAAAAGACATATTTACAAAATTACTCAACTCTGACATATTAAATACACAACAGGTGTATCTCCGCTGTGTAGACTGATCCCCTTCTGTTCTTGATCTTTCCAAGTACCCACTTTTGATCACCTCTGTGGCCCGCGTCGGGACTGTTTGTCCGGGAGTAAAATATCGAACCTCCTTGTTTGAGGAGCCCTCAATTTGTCTCGGCTGTTTGTCTTGCATAATCTTTCTGAGACTGGCTTTGAGGAGCACGAGCCCATGTATAGCATAAATGGGGAGTGGATGTTTATGGACTGTGCAGCAGTGGGGGTATGCAAGCAGAAAATTGCCGAGTTTCTGATCGGTGTCGGTGTAGTGCGTTCCCTAAATTCTGGATGAAACTTTCCGCCAAAGCACTTGTTGGTGCGTGGTACGGTGCAGATGTAATATGTCTTATTCCATTCATTTCCAACAATGACAAACTGTGGTCCATTGTCACTAGTGTTCTGGAACGGCGGTTCTAGAGAAGAAGCTTCTCAACAATTCTGTGTGCGAGGATGTAGTGGGGGCTCTTGGGAACACTTCTAGTCACATTGTAATGCATCCACAACTACAAAGAAATGGCTAAATCCACATGAATCCTCTCCCTGTGCAAAGCCGGCCGTTCCTAAGGACGGAGAGGCGCTGCTCTTGACATCGTCCGGAAGTGTATATAGGCACGGTCGATCAGGGCCAGGGAATTGAAAGTTGAGCAGATCGAGAGCGTGAGAAGCGTCGCGGATGTAAGTGGGAAGGGACGAAACTAAGAGGGATAAAATGGAGTTGAGGTATGAGGACTCGAGTTCAGTGAGGCAGAAGCAGGCAGAGACAATTGGCCTACCTGGTCAGTCATTTTGATCACTCATCAACAGAATTAAGTTAGGTTCCACACAGTAGGCTTATTCAGAAAGTCAGAAGGCATGGGATCCAGGGAAATTTGGCCAGGTGGATTCAGAATTGGCTTGCCTGCAGAAAGCAGAGGCTCGTTGTGGAGGGAGTACATTCGAATTGGAGGGTTGTGACTAGCGGTGTCCCACAAGGATCGGTTCTGGGACCTCTTCGTGATTTTTATTAACGACCTGGATGTGGGGGTAGAAGGTGGGTTGGCAAGTTTGCCGACATCCACCGATCCCTGAAAGTTGCCTCACAGGTAGATGGGATAGTTAAGAAAGCTTATGGGGTGTTAGCTTTCGTAAGTTGAGGGATAGAGTTTAAAAGTCGCGAAGTAATGATGCAGCTCTATAGAACTCTGGTTACTTTGAGTAATGTGGAAGCACTATAGGAAGGATGTGGAAGCATTGGAAAGGGTACAGAAGAGATTTACCAGGATGCTGCCTGGTTTAGAGAGTATGCATTATGATCAGAGATTAAGGGAGCTAGGGCATTACTCTTGGAGAGGAGGTTGAGAGGAGACATGATAGAGGGTTACAAGATATTAAGGGGAATAGACAGAGTGGACAGCCAGCGCCTCTTCCCCAGGGCATCACTGCTCAGTACAAGAGGACATGGCTTTAAGGTAAGGGGAGGGAAGTTCAAGGGGGATATTAGAGGAAGGTTTTTCACTCAGAGAGTGGTTGGTGCGTGGAATGCACTGCCTGAGTCAGTGGTGGAGGCAGATACACCAGTGAAATTTAAGAGACTACTAGACAGGTATATGGAGGAATTTAAGGTGGGGGTTATATGGGAGGCAGGGTTTAAGGGTCAGCACAACATTGTGGGCCAAAGGGCCTGTACTATGCTGTACTATTCTATGTACCTCACTACGCAACCCAATTAATCGATGCTCGCGCTATACTGTCTCTACACAAACCAACAAATTAGAAAATGAATTCTACTGTCCTTATTGTACCAATACTCACTCAGACCCCTTTTCCAATTTATAACACCGAAATGGGGGATCTCCGATGGCCAGACGATCGGCCCTCCTTCTCCCAGCTCCTAACCGGAGGGTGGGGGGGGGTGCTCCTTGCGATGGTGGTCTCTGCAGAGAGTTATCACTGTCTTGTATCTGAAAACCTCTGCTTTTATATTCATTCCTTACACATTTAAATGTTGCCTTTCAGTGTTGTTGGCTACGAGTCATTTAACTGACCTTTAACACCTTATTGGCTCTGCACCAAACCGACATCCATTTACTGCCCTTCTTCCGCAAATGGCAACTGGCAATTTATGGCTTTTTTAAAAAATCAATTACAAAACCAGTAACCGGTTTGAATCACTCAAGACACACATAGATCCCAACAGTCACACAGCTTCACATTATATTTAACCAAATAACACCGCAGAAATAACTTGTTATTTGGAAATGATCTCTAGTCCAGCAGATTACCTGTTGCATCATTGTGTCTACTTTAGAACATCAATCAAACCAAGCAACTTCACTTCAAAAAAAATGGAGGACGCAGGGCAACCTCAAAATGACGGCATCCATTCTTTTGACCTCATGGCAAGAACAAAGACAATTGGTTATCTGTGTCCACTGTCATTAACCCATTCGAGTTCAACATTTTCTGCTATATCCAATGGTCAGGTTTGTGGATATTGGGTAGGAGATACAAATGAACACTGTGGGGTAAGGGAGCTAGGGGTTGGTGGTAGTGGATGGGAGATCTCCAGAGTTGATGATGGTGTGCGAGACAATGGCCTGATAGTTCTGAGAGGGGTCCTTTTCAAGGGAAAAGTAAGAGGTGTCTAAGGCTACGTCCACACTAGACCAATTTTGAAAACCCGGTTTTGCGTAAAAACGATAGGCGTCCACACTAAGTGTTTTTAAAAATAGCTCCGTCCACATTAAAATGGATATTTCGGTGAATCTCCTCCTACTGCGCATGTGCAGGACACATCTACAGAAAACAAGCGACATGTTTGGTGTTGAATCTCGCCGTGAAAGACTTGCTACGCGTTTGTTCAGTTAGACTAGAAAAACTTAAACGGTGGACAGCTGTTGGCTCTCGCACAGGAGGACTTAAAACAAAAAAGAACAAATACTGGGGCGTATGGAGGCAACCGACAGGGAGTTCACGGACAGTATGACACGGCTGACGACAAACATTGAAAAACTGACGAACTCTGTTGCATTAATAAAGCCCCTTGTTAAATGTATAAAACATATCTGCATCGGTGTTATCTTGTATTTCCATACAATGTTACATTAAGCTGTTACATATCTATTGTCAGAGAAGTACTTGCATAAATAGGTAAACCACCTTCATACCAGCAAGGACAGAAAACAGGGCAAAGTGAGTATACTTATTTATTCAGTAAGTTATGGGTCAAAGTATTTGGTGAGTACATTTCTAACTTCTGGCTTGTCTCATTGCCATCTGTTCTGAAATTGTTAGGTTTCGTTCAGGAAAACAATGAAATGGCGCGTTGCTGTCACCATCTGTTCCCGCACGGCATGACAGCGGTTTTTAGATTTCTCCAGTTACCCCGTCCACATTGCTCCGGCCAATCCGGTGTTTTCAAAATCACACACTCTGGAGAGCGTTTCTGAAATTCTCCATTTTCGGGTGACGAAAATGCCGTTTTAGTGTGGATGGAGGGTAAATACGAAGAGAAAAAGCTTCGCTTACGGATTTATCCGGTGTAGTGTGGACGTAGCCTGAGAGTTGCCATCTAGCCTCAGCGAAGTAGGGGTCAAAACAGCTTCTCTGTGTGCAGGTTTGATGGGGAGCTTAGTTTTGATGTGGAAAAAGGAATGCTGAAGTCAAGACGGTTGATGCTTTGTTGGTAATTAGAGATTAAAAGATCTGCAGCAGGTAGAAGACCAGAGCCAGGTGTCCAAGAAGAGGAAGGGATTGGAGATGGAAGAAGGGGTCATTGGTATGGGTTGGAGAATTCTTGCCAAAGAAGTAGGCTAGGAGAAGCAGGCAACAGAAGGGTTCTGCATTGTGGTGGGTGCTGAACTCACTGAGGTGTAGGTAAAGCTGAAAAAAGGTAAGGCCCTTGCTGAGGACAGAACACTCCACTCAAAGAGGGGAAAGTGAAGGTCAGAGAGAATGGTGAAGATGCAGCAGGGATTACTGCTGGGATCGGGGGTGGGGGAGAGCGAGGAAGAGAAGAGTGTTGGAGGCTTCAGGGAAGAGGGAGGGTTGGGTTACATAGAAAACCTACACCACAATACAGGCCTGTCGGCCCACGATGCTGTGCCAAACATGTACTTATTTTAGAAATTACCTAGGGTTGCTCAAAGCCCTCTATTTTTCTAAGTTCCGTGTACCTATCCAGCAGACTCTTAAAACACCCTATGGTATCCGCCTCCACCACCGTCGCTGGCAGCCCATTCTGTGCACTCACCACCTTCTGTATATAAAAAAAAAACTTGCCCCTGACATCTCCTCCATACCTACTTCCAAGCACCTTAAAACTGTGCCCTCTTGTGTTAGCTGTTTCAGCCCTGGGAAAAAGCCTCTGATCCACACGATCAACGCCTCTCATCATCTTAAACACCTATCAGGTCACCTCTCATCTTCTGTGGGCCGAGTTCACTCAACCTATTCTCATAGGGTATGCTCCCCAATCCAGGCAACATCCTTGTAAATCTTCTCTGAACCCTTTCTAAAGTTTCCACATCCTTCCTGTAGTGAGGTGACCAGAACTGAGCACAGTACTCCAAGTGGGGTCTGACCAGGGTCCTGTAAAGCTGCAACATTACCATTGTACAGGGAAGTTAGGGAGGGAGGAAGATGGAGTCTGAGGACTGAATTGATGGGGGAGCCTGAGAGCCCTGGTTTGGGGAGTAGAGACCAGGAACTCAGTGGCAGTGAGAAAGCTTTTGGCCTGGAACTGAAGGCAGTTGAGGCCACATAACAGTGGTTGGGAGATGACCCGGGTCATTGGAACTGGAATTAGCAACAGTGGTGTAGGAGCCACGTATCCTGTACTGCATTTATTGTGTCTATTATGGTAACTAGTCACATTAGTGGGGGTGTGGTAAAACAAAAGGGAATTAAGTTTTGTATTCTTGCTTATTTCTTAGCATTTTGAGGCTTGGGACCATGGAAGTTATATCTTTGCTGACCACTTCAAGGTTGTATATTTGTTAATGAAGGATAAAGGATTTGACTCTTTGGAATGATCATTGGAGCTCAGAGTGAGTCATGCATGTATAACAACTCCATCTGGGGTCACAGGCTGGCAGCAATTGTTTTGTTTTGATTTGGATCAATAATTGCTGCTACAAATAGGTTCTAGAGATATCCAGGTTCATCAGAACCAGATTTGGAGTCAGTGAGATCCAAGATTAGGAGTCGATGGCTGAGTGGGAGGGCGTAGGGGTCACAGTCTGGAGATGGCTGATCTTCTGATCCCTCCTGGACAAAGGGAAGGAGAAAATCTAGTGGTTGAAGGCATAGATCCAGTGAAGGATGAAATGACAGAGGCCCAAATCTGTGGCCTCACCAGGATTCCTATCTGGACTAGACTAGAGGGCATGTCTTATGAAGATGGGTTGAATGGGCTAGGGCTTTTCTACTTGGAGCAAGGGGGGGGGGGGGGGGGAAGTTGGCTTGATAGAGGTGTACATATAATAAGATAGTTAGTGGATAGCCAAGGTGGAAATTACTAATACAAAGGAACATAATTTTAATGCTGATGGAAGGAAAGTAAGGTGGTGGGGGGGGGGGGAATGTCAGAAGTAATTTCTTTTTAAATACACAGAGTGCTGTGTGTGTGCAATGCTCTAACATGGTTGTTAGCAGAGCTAGATACATTAGGAGCATTTAAGAAACACTTAAATAAGCGCATGAATGATAGAAAAATGGGAGGGCTGTATAGGAAAGAATGGTTTAAATTGACCTTTGCAAAATGTTAAAACAAGGCCCTGTTATTTTTTAAACTGTGAAATAGATAAGCCAGCTCCAAATGCCCAGTTTGAGATCAGACAGTTTTAACTAATACTGCATACTAAAAATCATACTTAAAATAGTTAACCAACTTTCACGATACAAAAAGACTTATTTTAATGAAAATTGTCAAAACATCTGCAGTGAAATGGTAAAACATTAAGAGGATATCTATACATTCAACTGTAACTGGAATCAGGGCACCACCCCACATTTTGCAGTCTCTTCCAAAAATACTTATCCTTAGCATTCATTTATTAGCCAAAGAGGAATTCCTATTTCTGCTTGCATACTATCCAGTGTACTTCATTGAAGTTCCACATGTCAATGTTGGAAGCAGGCTGTGTTAGGATGCACCCTCCTTTCCAAAAATGTAGCAGATTAATACCAAAAATGACCACCTGCGCAAGATACCCATGGCATCAGTACAGTACTTGTGAATAAACTTCAAGAGTTATGGGAAGCAAAGCTTTCAGTCTAGCTATTCTCAGCAAGGATCTCCAAATGTTCTTCCCAAAATCCATCTCCAATTATATCTACATGTAACGGGAGAACTTTATTGCGAGTCCTTTTAACCACGACATTTCTCCCCTCAGGTGTAGCAGGAGTTATGATCAGTTTATCAGTAGCTTCTTCAACCTTGGGGGGGGGGGGAGAAAAACATCAAAATAAAATTAAGTTGGGGAAAAAACATGCATTTTCTTTAGCAATGGTAAAATTTTTAGTTTTGCAAACATATAATGTCTGAATTTCATCCCAAATATGTAATACAATGTTTAATATGTAACACAAGCAAAGAATATTTATATCCAACAAGATTGTCCTACTTAAAGATAAATTTCACTTTATGAATTCACTGTAAGGACTGTCAATTTGCAACTTCCAACAACTGAAAGCAGCTGGTAAGAGTGTGGCAATAGTGGGTCAAACAGAAGTATTATTGTCCTTTTTAAAATACATCTATGATCACAGGACCCTGTTGGACATTAAGCGAGTTGCTTGATGGTGGAGAAACTGAAGGATCTGGACTTCATACAAATTGCGCTGCTGCCTGCAACAGAGGCAGACGAGTCAGTGTGTGAAGATGGTGGGCAGTCTCATAGCAAGTGATCATCTTGGTCAATTTTGTTGTGTTCACAAGACCCTGCTGGAAATTGTTAATGTGGAATGCTGCAAGTCTGATTCACTGATTTATTGGTGGGTGGCAGGGGAGCTGCATGGCCTCGGTCACATCGAGGACTAGGCCTCAAGCAGTGATGTCACCTCTTCACAGCTTCCATGCTGCAGTCAGTGCTGCCCCCAGTGTTCGCTCGGCAGAAGACAAGCTGTATTGTGTTCGACTGCAGATTGCTATGTTAATGGACTCGGTCTTGGACTATATATTTTTTTTTGTGCGACTAATATTTTGTACGTGCTTGCTACAACATTTATGAACTCAGGGTTTTGGACTTTATTTATTTGTGAGACTGATCATTTGTATGTGCTTGCTATCTTACATGGGGGCGATTGAGTCCTGGGCTGGATGTCCTGCTCACTTAAGAAAGGCGAAGCGGGGGGGGGGGGGGGCGCGTCATGTGATGACGTAGGGTCGAGACGTTGGAAATCCAGCTCCCTCGTAAAAAGTAATGAAATAGGGTTTAAATGAAGAAGAGTTAACAAATATCTATTAGAAACTATTTATAAGTAACTCGGGATTATCTTTTGATATGGCTCCTAAATTGAAACAGAAGAAAGCTACTACTTCGAAGACTGCGCAAATCGGTGGGGAAAAAGGCCTAACCGTTTCGGCGAAGCATCGGACTCAAGTTGGATCTCCTCCCGGCGAAGTGCATGGCACTTCTGATGATGAGGGGAAGGAATTTGCAGCAATGTCGGCGGTCTCTAAGAAGAAACGGAAGGAACGCATGCGCGAAAGTATGTATGGAAAGATATCAACAAAACTACAAATCCCAACTACGGCTGGAAGTGAAATTGGATCTGGATCGGAAGTAGAAATAGACTCTTTGGGAAATTCGGAGGAGGAAGAAGAGGAAAAGAAGAAAGAGATTAAAGGAGACATAAAAGATATCCTGATATATATGACGAATGAATTAAAAACTATAAGAACAGATATGATGAAAGAATCAAAAGCTACAAGAATAGATATGACGAATGAATTAAAAGCTACAAGAATAGATATAAAAAGGATACAGAATACACTTGATAATGTGGTGGAAAAACAAAAGAAGATGGAGAAGGAAGTTAAAGATGGAAGTAAAAGTGGAAGAAAATACTGAAAAAATAGAAAATGATAATCTTGTCTGGACAGCAGAAAGAAAACGGATGTTTGAAAAAATGGATACGCTTGAGAACTCTAGTAGACGAAATAATATTAAAATTGTTGGTCTTATGGAAGGTACAGAGGGAGAAAATCCAATAAAATTCTTTCAAGATTGGATTCCGAAAATTTTGGAAATGAAAGAAGGAAGTCAAGTAATTGAAATTGAAAGAGCACATAGAGCTTTAAGACCAAGATCTCAACAAGATCAAAATCCAAGATCAATTTTGATAAAATGCTTAAGGTATCAAGATAAAGAAATGATCTTGAAGGCAGCTACTCAGGGTGCTAAAAAGAGAAATGGGCCATTGATAATTGAAGGGAAAAGAGTTTTTTTTTATCCAGACATAAGTTACGATCTTCTGAAGAGGTGGAAAGAATTTAATCCAGTGAAAAAATCTTTATGGGAAAAGGGTTATAAATTTTTATTGAGCTACCCAGCAAAATTGATAATTTTCCTGGAAAATGGAGAAAGAAGTTTTTTTGTTGACTACCGGAAAGCGGAGAAATTTGTACAAGAACTACCTGATGTTCATGAAGAGGACTAAAGAATTATAGAAATGAAATGGACTAATGATGAAGATTGAAACAAGGTTGGACTTGAAGGACATTTATAAAGAAAAAATAGTCGAGGAGAATTAATTGGGAGTAGAGACATTAATTATTTTCTTTTTTTTCCTTCATTGATATATATTTTTATTTCTTTTTGCAGGGGAGCTGGAGGAGCTCCTGATCGATGGCTGCGAGTTTCACGTGTACAATCATGGCGACTGCCATGATCCGTAAAATGGGGGGGGGGGGTAATGTTGTGTTCTTTTTATTCGCAACATTAGTGGGGGGGTATTTCGGTTTTTTTTTCTTATATATTAGTTATCTTATTTATATTTTTCTTCTTTTTTGCCTGGATGGTTGGGGAGAGACTCATAGCAACATGGAGAATTTTAAAGAGTTCCCAAGGTATTATGAATGATTAATTTGCTTAATTTATTAAGTTTTAATGTTAATGGAATTAATGGACCTGTGAAAAGAAAAAGAGTTTTAACATATATTAAGAAAATGAAAGGAGACATAGCTTTTTTACAAGAAACGCATTTAACAGAAACAGAACATAAGAAATTAAAGAGAGATTGGGTTGGAAATGTTATTGCAGCTCCATTTAATTCAAAATCAAGAGGAGTTGCAATTTTGGTTAATAAATCTTTACCAATTAAAATACAAAATGTAATAGTTGATTCTGGGGGGAGATATGTAATTATACATTGTCAAATTTTTTCAGAATTATGGACTTTTATGAATATTTATGCACCAAATGAAAATGATGCAAAATTCATACAAGAAGTTTTTTTGAAATTGGCTGATGCACATGATAAAATATTAATAGGTGGAGATTTTAATTTTTGTTTGGATCCAGTTTTGGATAGGTCAACTAAAGTTGCTACAAAATCAAAAGTAACAAAATTAACTTTATTATTAATGAAAGATTTAAACCTGATTGATATATGGAGAAAAATTAATCCAAGAGAAAGAGATTATTCATTTTATTCAAATAGACAAAACTTACTCAAGGATTGATTTTTTTTTACTATCAAAAAATATTCAAGATAGAGTGAAAAGTGTGGAATATAAAGCAAGAATACTGTCAGATCATTCTCCCTTGATAATGACAATGATAATGATGGATAAGGAGGAATCGATTGGATTCGATAAGGAGGAATGGATAAGGATGGAGATTTAATTCAATTCTATTAAAATGTCAAGATTTTTGTGATTTTATGAAAAAACAAATTCAATTTTTTTGGATACAAATTTACATTCAGTAGAGGATAAAACTGTATTATGGGAAGCGATGAAAGCATATTTAAGGGGTCAGATTATAAGTTATACATCTAAAATTAAGAAGGAATACGCAGCAGAAATAGATCAGTTGGAAAAAGATATTATAAAGTTAGAAAAAGAATCTCAAAGACACATGACAGAAGAAAAACGAAGACAACTTGTTAATAAAAAACTACAATATAATACACTCCAGACATATCGTACAGAAAAAGTAATTATGAGAACTAAACAGAAATATTATGAATTAGGTGAAAGATCACATAAAATTCTTGCTTGGCAGTTGAAAACAGAACAGGTTTCTAAAACAATAAATGCAATTAGAACAAGTGTAAATAAGGTTACTTATAAGCCTTTAGAAATTAATGAAACTTTAAAAATTTTTTACACTGAACTATATCAATCAGAATCAAAAAATAAGATTGCTGAGATAGATAAATTTTTATCACAAATAACCCTTCCAAAATTAAATTTGGAAGAACAGAAAGGATTAGATATGCCCTTTACATTAAAAGAGGTTGAAGAAGCTTTAGGATCACTTCAGAGTAATAAATCTCCAGGAGAAGATGGCTTTCCTCCTGAGTTTTATAAAAAATTTAAAGATTTATTAATTCCTCCTTTTATGGAATTAATATATCAAGTGGAAAGAATGCATAAACTCCCACAATCTTTTTTAACAGCGATCATAACTGTATTGCCAAAAAAAGATAGAGATCCTTTAAAACCAGCATCATTTAGGCCTATTTCTTTATTGAATACAGATTATAAAATAATAGCAAAAATTTTATCTAATAGAATATCTAAATATTTACCAAAAATAATACATATGGACCAAACAGGTTTTATTAAAAATAGACAATCAATGGATAATATAACCCGGTTAATTAGTATAATTCATTTGGCACAAAAAAGAGAGGAAATGAGTGTGGCAGTTGCTTTGGATGCAGAAAAAGCATTTGATAGATTGGAATGGGATTTTTTATTTAAGGTATTGGAAAAATATGAATTAGGAAAATCTTTTATACAATGGATTAAAATTTTAAATACTAATCCTCAAGCTAAAGTAGTTACAAATGGTCAGATTTCAACACCATTTTGTTTAACGAGGTCAACTAGACAAGGCTGCCCACTATCACCTACTTTATTTGTATTGGCAATAGAACCATTAGCTGAATTAATTAGAACAGATTCAGATATTGGAGGCTTTAGAGTTAATCAAGAAGAATATAAGATTAACTTATTTGCTGATGATGTTTTGATTTACTTAACAAACCCATTGCAATCTTTGCAAAGATTATCTTTTAGATTGGAAGAATATGGAGAAGTATCGGGTTATAAAGTAAATTGGGATAAAAGTGAAATTTTACCCCTTACCAAAGGAAATTATAATCAATGTAGATTAGCAACTCAATTTCGATGGTCAATAAATGGGATAAAATATTTAGGTATTAGAGTTAATGATGATGTAAAAAATTTACATAAACAAAATTATTTGCCATTATTAAAAAAAATAAAAGAGGATCTTGATAAATGGATGATGTTACCAATAACATTAATAGGTAGAGTTAATGCTGTAAAAATGAATATATTTCCTAGATTGAAATATTTATTTCAAACTTTACCAATACAATTACCTCAGAAGTTTTTTCAAGAACTGAATAAATATGTAAGGAAATTTCTTTGGAAAGGAAAGATGTCAAGAATATCATTGGAAAAATTGACATGTAAATTTGATTTAGGAGGGTTACAACTTCCAAACTTTAAGAATTATTATAAAGCAAATCAACTTAGATTTATTGCGTCTTTTTTTGATGAAGAAAAACCGGCATGGATTAGAATAGAATTAGATAAGATAGGAGAAAATATACCAGAAGATTTTATATATAAATGGGAATCCAAATGGATACGGGGAAAAAAAGAATCTCCTATATTAAGACATTTGATTGATTTATGGAATAAGGTAAATATGGACGATGAGATAAAGAAATCTTTATTAGCAAAAAGGACTTTAATTCAAAATAGGCTTATTCCTTTTACAATGGATAATAAACTTTTACATAATTGGTTTCAAAAGGGGATTAAATATATAGGTGACTGTTTTGAAGGAGGTATATTGATGTCGTTTGATCAATTAAAAAATAAATATAAAATATCAAATAACACTCTTTTCTGTTATTTTCAATTAAAAGCCTATTTACGAGAAAAGCTGGGACAAACAATGTTGATGCCAAAACCTAGTGAAATAGAAATATTAATTCAGAAAGGAAAAATTAAAAAATTTACATCTTGTATGTATAATTTGATTCAAAAGCAGACAATTAAATTAGGAATTCATAAATCAAGACAAAAATGGGAATCTGATCTGAATGTTAAAATTGATGGAAAAAATTGGTCAAGATTATGTTCTGATAGTATGAGAAATACAATAAATGTTCGACTTAGATTAATACAATATAATTTTTTACATCAATTATATATAACACCACAGAAAATAGATTAAATTCAAATATGTCTGACCAATGTTTTCGATGTAAACAAGAAATTGGTACTTTTTTACATTCTACTTGGTCTTGTTTTAAAATTCAATCATTTTGGATTAATTTAAGACTTTTATTGGAACAAATTATTGGAGTACAACTCCCATATAGTCCATTATTATTTTTATTAGGAGACATTGAAGGGACAATAACGAAATTTAAACTGAATTAGTATCAGAAAAAATTTATAAAAATTGCTTTGGCAGTAGCCAAAAAAGTTATCGCAGTTACTTGGAAATCTGATTTAAATTTAACTATGGATCGTTGGAATAATGAAATACATAGTTGTATTCCACTTGAAAAAATTACGTATAATCTAAGAAATGAATATGATATATTTTTGAAAATTTGGTCACCATACTTACAAAAGATAGGATTAGATACATAGGTCCTTTGAAGATAAAATTATAGTAATTGGGGAAAGTGAAAATAAATATCAAAATTATTTTGAACTCCATGGAGCATGTGGGGATCCTCCGATATCCAGGCAATCTTTCTTCTCTTTTTTTTTTCTCTTTCTTTAGATAAGGGTTAAGGGGGGGAGGGTTAATATCATTTTTCTTACTATTTTATTCTTTGTAATCTCTAAAATTCAATAAATAAATAATATTTAAAAAAAGAAAGGCGAAGCGCCTCCCATAGCCTCTCCTTTCCAGGTGTAGCGATTGCCACAAGACCAGGCTGGAGGTTATTCACATATGGCCTCTCCTGTGATAGCAATGCCTTCACGAGGCGTCCGTGTCCAGCGGTATAACTGGGTGGGCAGGTTGGGTTCAATAGCCTAGGCTGGCAGCATGCCAAGGAAAAGTCCAACTCTTGATTCCAAACTCGGGTAGATGGACCTAGTTAGCCTTGCCAGACAATCTGTCTGGAAGGAAAACTCTGATACTCAACCTACAGCCTTGGTAGACTATTTCTTACACTGGTAACTTAAAGAGAAGACCCTCACAATGATTAGAATTCTTCAATTTTATAGTTTAATTAACTATCTTAGAAGCAAAATCACTATTTTAAAGTATGAAATGCTGCAGCCCATTTCCATACAGCAAATCCCCACCTATATTGTAAAAGATAGAGCTTACGCAAGAAAATAAAACAATTGGTGTTTGTGACGTCTTCTGTCCTCAAGGTAATTCAAAATTTTTCTGTGCAAGTTTTGGCACCATATACACAAGCAATTTGTATACAATATCAGACTGATTGTGGAACATTAACGTGAGGTAATTTAGATTTATTTTTTTTTAAATGGGACTATAAACGAGAATCTAGAAATTGAGGTGGGGGGAGTTGGGGTGGGTGGGCAATGGGGCAATATAGCTCAAGATAAGGAGTTGCCCAATTTGAGAAGGAATTTCTTTTTGATTCAAGGTCTCCAAGTCTCTATAATTCACAGCCTAGAGTTGTAGCTTCTGAAAGGAGAAACACAAGGTTTTGGGGAAAGCAGAGTTAAACAAAGATTATCCATGCTCTTATCCAGTGGTGCAATATGTTCTCTGCCAATGATTTTTGTTTTAAAGAAACAAATAATACAGAGCATGTCCATTCACCTTTTGCACATTTCCTCTGCTGGATTTATGGAGCTCCAGTACATAATCCAATGCAAGAAGCCAGAACAGTTAGCAGTGAACTTTAAAGGCTGTAGAATGATATTCACAGTAGCAGAAGTAGATTTTTTTTTTGTTTGGAGTGCAATGGAAAGTTTCAAATATTCTAAACCCAGAGCCTTACAAGTGATTAACAAACAAAAAAATAAATTTCACCAATTACTTTGATCTTACAAATAGGATAAACAGCCAACAGCCAATGTTGGAATGGTAATATGGTTGATATTCCAAGTTTATACTACAGTCCTCACCTTTTGCCATATCAGTACAGTTCCTTTCCTAAACATTTCAGGCTCGGTATTATAATTAATACTGAACTCCGAAAACAAAATCTCATTTTTGTCTCCTGCAACAGTGCCCTGTACACAGAAAAAAAGTTCACATTACATTTTTTTAAAAAACTTCATACATATCAATTACTTTTGGTAACAATCCTTTTGCAGAACTGAATCCTACAAATGAAAACAAGCTGCTTTTGGTCATGATAAATAAAGAGCAAGGTGCTGTCAAAGAGGGAAGGGCAACAAAAAAAACTGCTTAAGGAACTCAGTAGATCAGGCAGGATCTAAGAGAAATGGACAGTTGATGTTTCTGAACCATTTCTGTGTTTCCTTTCTCCCTCCAGATTCCAACATTTGCAGTCTTTTGCAACACCAAGGGAACATCTTATTTTGCTCTGAAAATAAGATCATACCAAAGTAAAATAATACAAATGGAAAATTAGAAAGAAAATATCCCATCTACACAGCAGGCCAGGCAGCAACTATGGAGGAAGAGGGAAGTTAAAAAATCAGGCCATTCATCACAACTGAAAATATATTTATAATATTTTACATGCACAGGAAGTAGAAGGATAAGACTATTTTAAAATTTTGGTTCAAGAATAAAGGGAAGAGTTACGAAACAAGTTTACAAAAGGCTGATAAAGGGAAAGTACAAGGTGATTAACAGGTTCATTATCTGAAATTATGCTCAAAGCAACATTCCTAATGAAAAGATGGGCCACTATTGTTCAAGCTAACAATGACTCTACACCATTCCCATGAAACCAAGGACCGAGAAGTTAGAGTACAAGTGGAACAAAGACTTAAACTGGCAGATGATCCAAAGCTCCATGTCACAAGATATTGCTCCACAAAGCAAATGCCAGTGAGAGTCACTCTGATAGTGTGGAAGCACCACAGTATGATAGATTGGGTCTTCATTGGCAAGGTTGTTTGGATAGAAAAGGGTGAGGAATCTGCTTGCTAAGACTGGACTGATTTAGATCTGGTGGAGGCTTAGCAACAGTTCAAAGGGGAGGGACAGATTCAAATAATTTACCTGATTTAAGCTAAGTGTATTTATTCTAGAGAAATTAGTTCTGAAAAGGATTTGATAATGCAATTTTTAAAGTATTTTGAATATTTGTTAATGTCAGAGATTCACAAATACTTAAACTATTTAATTCCAGTCCAGTAGGCCCTATGTCTATGCTGGTGGTATTGGCAAATGGACTTCAGCACAAGAAATCCTGGGTTCGAATCCAGCTGGCTCCTTGTATGCTTAACATCCGTGCTAGGTTGAGCATCGAGCTACAACTCGTCCTTGTAAAACGGACAAACGCTACAGAAATGGCAAGGTCGCTACTTGATGCGCCAAATAGGTGCTGGGAGGAACTTTGAACCAACAGGTCCATAGCTTAAATGACTATCAAAGTATTGGAGTTGCAATCAGAAGCTCAGAACCAATCAAGTAGGACCATTTAATCCTGGAGCTAATAACAATGGAAAGAACATTGCCAAATAAGCATACTTGCAGGAAATTATCAAGCCCAGAATTTTCCAGCCCAGAGTTTGAAATGTATACATAAATACATGTTTAACTGCTAAATAAAACAAATGATCCCTAGCCAAATCACGGCACAAGTTAGAATACATACCTTCAGCCTCACTTCAGCTTCGCTATTAGACAAACCACCTTGCTGCACAAGGGCCCAGAACGTTGTGTTATAAAGATTATTGATGTGACCTATTAATGAAAGTGAGTATTAATTGAATTCTATGTAAAAACAGAAATTATGCAGCTTTGCAAAGAACACATAGCAAAAAGTTCAATTAAGGAACCTACAAGCTCTCTACTGAATAGTGCTAAGGGACCAAAATCCTACCAACTGGAAGCAAATTTAACAATTTTACAATTGTTACAATTTTACAATTAAGTTCACTTCAGCATCAAATTTATATGTCCTACATGATGTGAAATTTATTGTTTTGCAGCATCGATATAATGCAGAGACATAAAATTGCTATGAATAAACAATGCAAAAAAAAATAATGAGGTAGTGCTCGTTGACTGTTCTAAAATCTGATGGCAGAGGAGAAAAAGCCGTTTCTGAATAGCTAAGTGTGGGTCTTCCTCACTGATGGTAGTAACGAGAATGCTGAAGGTGCTTAATGATGGACACCACCTTCTCGAGGAACCACCTCTTGAAGATGTCCTGATGGTGGGGAGTGCTGTGCCTGTGATGGAGCAACTGAAGCTTCTTGCAATTCTGTGCATTGGAGCCCCCATACCAGGGTGTAATGTAACCAGAGTGCTTTCCACCACACATCTTGAGAAATCTGCCAGTCCTTGGTGGTTGACTGGTAGGAGACAGCGACTGGGAATAATTTCTGGTTAGCTGCCTGTGACTAGTGGTGTTCCACAGGGGCTGGTGTTGGGACCACTTCTTTTTATGCTGTATATCAATGATTTAGATGATGGAATAGATGGCTTTGTTGACATTTGCAGATGATATGAAGATTGGTGGAGGGGCAGTTAGTGTTGAGGAAACAGATAGACTGCAGAAGGCCTTAGACAGATTAAGTTGAGAGTGGCAAATAAAATACAACGTTGGAAAATGCATGGTCATGCACTTTGTTAGTAGAAATAAATGTGCAGTCTATTTTCTAAATGGGGAGAAAATTCAAAAATCTGAGATGCAAATGGACTTGGGACTTGCAGAACACCCTAAACTTGCAGGTAGAGTCATTGGTGAGGAGACAAATGCAATTATTTGCATTCATTTCAAGAGGTCTAGAATACAAGAGCAGGGATCTGATGCTGAGGCTTTACAAGGCACTGCTGAGGGCTCACATTTGAGTATTGTGAACAGTTCTGGGCTCCTCACCTAAGAAGAGATGTGCTGTCATTGGAGAGGGTTCAGAGGTGGTTTATAAGGATGATTCCGGGAATGAAAGGGTTATCATACGAGGAATGCTTGATGGCTCTGGATCTGTACTCACTGGAATTTAGAAGGATGAGGGAGTATCTATTGTTGATACAATAGGGAGTTGAGGGAGTATTCGAATGTTGAAAGGCCTACACTACAGATGTGGAAAGGATGTTTCCCATGGTGGGAAAGTCTTGGACAAGAGAGCACAGCCTCAGGATTGAGGGGTGTCCAACTAAAACAGATACAGAGAAATTTCTTTCGCCAGAGGGTGGTGAACTTGTGGTATTTATTACCACCAGCAACTGTGGAGGCTGGGTTGTTGGGTGTACTGGGTGCTTGATAGGTTCTTGATTGGACACAGCATCAAAGGTTACAGGGAGTGGGATTAACGAGGCAAAAAGAGGATCAGACACGATTGAATGGTGGAGCAAACTCGATGGTCAAATGGCCTAATTGTGCATCTCTGTCTTATGGACATGATAAATCTCCTCAAACTCCTAACAAAGTAAAGCAACTGGCATCCCTTCATGATTGCATCAATGTGTTGAGACCAGGACAGATCCTCTGTGATGCTGATATCCAGGAGCTTAAAGCTGCTCATGCTTTCCATGTTAACTACTCAATGAAGACTGGAGCATTTTCTCTTGACTTCCCCTTCCTGAATTCCAAAATCAATTCCTTGGTCTTGCTGAAACTGACACATGATCTTAAAAACAAAACAAAAAAAGTCTCCTAGTTTGTACTGTCATGTCTTGTCTGTTGGGCCTGCAATTAGGGGACTAAACTGGCCAACTCCAAATGCAACACAGCATTATTGTAAAGGCAAGTTGTCTCAGACATGCTGTATTCATCACACACACACAGCCATATGCACAAGTCAACGTCCCCACTCACCATAAAATAGAACTACCATGCCAGTTAATTCATTCACAAGCTCTATTCATGGCTCACATGAACAATGGCAACCCAGAGGGTTTGTCTCACTGCTGTGCTATATATTTACAAAGTAACACACATACAAAATGATGGCAGAGCCCAGCAGGCCAGACAGCATCTATGAAAAAGAGTAAACCATCAACATTTCGGACTGAGACCCTTCATCAGGACTGGAAAGAAAGAGGAGGAAAGGAAAGGAAGAGAATATATTTTGCAAGGTCCTTTCAGACACTGGGGAGTGACAGTATTTTAGAATGGTCCAAAATATATTTAGCCTTAAACTGTTGAACCAGAGATTGAGAAGCATTAAAAAAAATACATATTAAACTACAAATAGAAAACAGTCTGTTTCTTACAGTCAGCCTGTCTCCAGCTTAGGTAGTCACGGAGATTCTGGTTGCTGGGATACAGAACAACTCTCCCATCAAACCCAGGTGGAAATAAGAGAGGCTCATCTTTAAAGAAATCTTTCCAGTAGAAAACAAAGCTGGAAGAAAACTGGGAGACCACATGGCTTATGTATTTGCTGTTGGAAGAGAGGAGAGGTAAATTAATCAAACATAAATAACTTTTAGTCACTGTTTGACCATTTTTAGTTAACATTAAGTTCTTTAAAATGAATAGGTAGACCTAGGGTTTCAGTAACCTAATATATAGCCTTAGTAATCCAATGTGATTAGCATGTGAAACTTGCCACACACTGATGAATCAGAGGTACTTAGAGAAGTAAATGAGAGACAAAGGTACAGAAGATATGGAGCTTCTGGGAGGAGATTTGTGGATTATAAGCACCTCCTTGAATCACTAAGCCAATCAGTCCATGGTTCAGATACAACGCAAATTGAATCAAACAGATCCCGAGTTAGATGCCTGCCTTATGCAGAGTTATCTACACCCTGTTTTTGTGGGTTCAGTTTCTCTCAAAGTTGAGAGAAAAACCAGTTGCTAGGAAGCACAGTAATTTGTGCTAGGAAACAGGATGCCTAATTATTAAGGGTGGTTTAACGGCTTGGTTCAATGGTTCAGAATCACTTGAATGAGGATCAGGGTGACATAGTAATTAGTAAAAATTTAATTCATTTAATCTTGCATCATAAAGTGCATGTCCTATCAAAATCCAATTCACATAGCACTGTCCATCAAGCATTCTAAAATAACTTCAAAGAGGTAATTTTAGTATAAGGGAAACAACCCATCAGTCCATTAATTTTATCTCAACTGTCAAAGTATTTGGTGGCAACAGAGGAACTGGAAAGGTGAAGTTATAAAACAAATCAGCTTCATATCCCTAAACAGATGAAGGGATGAGAGAAGTTTTTAAAAAGGATGATTAAATGATTTCAGTTTCTCTTGTTCTACTCTATAATCTTGATCAGGGAAGATGAAAACAGATAAAATTTAAGATAGCTGTTCATGGATGCATTTGTACATAGATAACAGTTCAGATATACTGAACTCCATCCTTCAAAATACTGTTGAAGTTCAAGGTATATTGAAAATAAATTCATTATTGGGGACTAAAAGGAATACAGATCTAAGGTAGGTCAATGGAATTAACAAATGAACCAGTAATGAACTAACTGAATGGCAAACAACCTAAGAGGTTCGCTTACCCCACTTCTTATAATTCCTGCTTTTCAACAGGAAAATCTTAAAAGTTGTGTCTTCTACTTACTAAGTTGTTAACTCATAGAAACTTTTCCTCACCGAGTTCATCAAAAACTTAATAATGAATACCATCAGATCCCTTTAATCTCCCTAGAAAAAGCTCTCATCTCTCAAGTTTCTCCTCCTGTTTTTGGAACTTGGATTTGATAAAGATGCATTATTTTTCACTTTAACACTTGGGATCCGATTAACTTTTTTTGATGCTGTGAACAAAGCCAGGTTAGCTCCCAGCCTCTCTGCAAATTGCACCTTGCTCTTCTCTTGAACCAGTTACTTCTCTTTTTGAAGACAAAGCTATATTCATCACTTTGGCCATATGCAATTACAATGTCATTCAGTTCTTCCATGACAGTCGTTGCGCACTTGGTCATCAAATGAAGGGCTCGCTCATCATTGGGCTTTTTAAAACCATGCCGATCTGCAAATCTGTAATCATAAAATAAATACAAGAACTGCTAAAATACTGGGTTCTTGAAACAGCAATAACCCTGTTCACACACTAGAATGAATATACAATGTAAACACACTTGTTAAGGCTGCAAAATGTTTGGAACTATTCCAAGCACAAAAAGAGAAGCACTAATTCGGGAACAAAATAATCTCGAAAATGGGTTACTAAAATAATTGCTCGCGGTTTGGAGTGCTGACCGAATTGTCACAGGACAATTTACAATGACCAATCAACCTACCAACCGGTACATCTTCGGACCATGGGAGGAAACCGAAGCACCTGGAGGAAACCCAAGCAGCCACGGAAAGAACATACAAACTTCTTGCAGGCAGTGGCGGGAAATGAACCCAGGTCACTGGTACTGTAAAGCATTGTGCTAATGACTATGCTACCATGCCACAGCAAGTAAATGGGGATAGCAACTTAAAGAGAACAAGCTAGGTGACATCTTATTTAGATGTTAGTATTGTGCAATAAGAATTAATTGGTAATCTTATGCTAAAGTATTCTCTGGGGAAGAGTGATCCAAATATGATAGAAACAACAGGCTCAAGGAAAGCTTCTATCCTACTGTTATCAGACTATTGAACAGTCGCCTTGTCCCCTCAAACCTCAATCTACCTCACTATGGCACCTTATTACTTACTTGCTAACACAGCACTTTTTCTGTATCATTTTATTCTGCATTCTATTACCATTTCCCTTTGTACTACCTCAATGCACTGAGGTGATTAAATGAACTGTATAAAATAGCATGCTGATTAATGTTTTTCCACTGTATTTCAATGCCTGTGACAATTATAAACCAGTTTACCAATGTTGACTGAGAGTGATGTGGTTATGTCTTGAGTCTTAAAATTAAACAGAGCCAATCAGATTGACTGGACTAGACTGGGAAATTTGATTTAACTAAATAAGTAAGTAGCTGCATACATTGAGAATAGTTCAAGCATTTTTAAGAAACAAGAACTCCACCAGAAATGTCTAGGAATTATTAGAGAAGTATTGCTTCAGCTTAAAAGAAAATTATATATTCCGAAGAGTCATAAGCCTGGATGTCAGGATAAATTTTCTTTTATTCGCAGATGACTAAGAAACTAATAAAGGAAAAAATAGAAATTGGCATGAAAAATTAAACAAAATGCAAGTAATTTTACACATTGGTATCACAGAAAAAGAGCAACAGAAGTCTACTGTTTACAGGCAGATATAGGTGGGAATTATGGGAAACACAAATGACAAAAGTTAAATTTTACACCTGCTGTTCAGAAGACAGGAGAAACAAAATAAATTATAGACAACCAAAACGGTCTAATGAAAATGAGAAAATTAATGAGGGATTAATGAGTTAATCCCAGCAAATTGAACTTGTGTTAAACCCATCATGAACTTGGGTTAGTCAATGAAATGTACTGTGCAGTATATGCAGTGCTATGTTATATAAAGACTACAGAGGCTCTGTGGAGTGTGCAGAGGTGATAACAGAAATGATGGCAATACGTAGCCAGAAGGAATGAACAGGTTGAGCCATTCATCCTGAGAAAAAGCTGGAGAGTGACCAAGTGAAGGTCTTTAAAATTATGAAATATTCATATAGAGTAGATACAGAGAGATTATTTGAACTTGTGGAGAAGAATTCCATCAATAGGGAATTCAGGAGAAACTTTACCCAAAAAGTATTGGGAATAAATAACTTGGGAACATGGAGTGGTTGAAGGGAATAGCATAAATCCATTTAAGAAAAAGCTGAACAATTATAAGAGGTAGAAGGGGAGATGGGGTTACACTGAAAAATTTAGGTAAGAATAGTTGTATAGAGATGAACTGGAGCATACACACTAACATGGACAGAATGATCCATTTCTGTGTAATAAATCCTATGACCTGATGCCCTACATCTTAATGGTTTACTACAGGTATTCAGAGACAAATTTCCACACTTCCCTGTATTCCACAATAATTCTTGTGGTTCAAAACCTAGTAAAGATGCTGGCATGGAATAGTGGGACAGTCCCAAAGGCTAAATAACCAAGAGTCAATGCCAGCAAGCATAGTATTGATGGCTGACAGGACTTGATGCAAGATAGGTTATAAACAACAGTTGACTGAAGCAGTTGAATTCATGGATTACACAAATCCTAAATGCATTCGAGGATTTTAACTACAGTTTAGCAACATCTATTGTACAAATATTTGCTGTCTACTCACTTGTGAAAATTTCGGCCATCTAGTCGAACCACAACCCAGCAGTTTTGTAGACAAGTATCATCTGCTTCAAAGTTACGAACATATTCAAATTTACTTTTAGCCATAGTTCTGCATGTAGTTGGAGGAATAACCTTAAGGAAAAAATGTTTAACTTCGCTGGTTCTCCTACAACACCTGGAAAGACCAACTTGAACAGCAGCTCTTGATAGTCGACCCAAGGATGAACTATACAGCATTAGGCACCCTGAATAACAAAGTTGATTGTCAGTCTCTGAGACAAAGTTTCAAGTTTAATTTTGTTCAGTTACAACACCAAGCAATTTGTATAAAGTGCTTTCCACAACAATAAACAACATACCTAATGTTTCACCTAAAATAACAGCATGCATGTCTGGGTCTATAATTGCATGTGCATCAAGTCCTACATTCCAATTTAGTTATTTTGACAAGCTGATACTTTCTCCAAATTGGGGTTGTTGGGGGGTGGAGTGGAATGTAAACTATGCATCTTATTTGGAATACCAAACCCTTTCCTTTACACATAGAGGTGAGACATGCTAATTTCTTAAACACACAGTTTTGCTTAATGTCATTGAACAGGAAAAGAAAGTAATCTACATATAAAGAGAACAGAGAAAATTGGAACAGTAATTTCTTCAGGGACAACAGACGAGATGCAATCATGGACCCTCTTAAACATGCTTCCACCCATGAAAAATCAGACTGACAAACCCTTATTTCAAAGGAAGATGATGACTCATTTACTGGCCAATCATTATTTGTGGAATAAATTGATTACAAGATGTAATTTCTTTTATACCAAACATGAAGACTGGAAACCATGCCACGAATAAAAATGAAAAACAATCACTGAAAGATTCTTTGCCACAAATCAAGCAATAAAAACAAAAAAAAATACAGATTATGGAAATACAAAATAAAAGAAAATGCTGGAAACACTCAACAAGATGAATAATATTATCTCTTACTAAGTGAAACTAACTGACATTAGTGACGACAAGACTTCACTCCAGATGAGCTCAAAACTTGTCAAAACATGGACAAACCCCACAACCCCCAATAACCCTGTGATTTTAGTCTCCGAAGCCCATGCCAGAGCATTGTTCAGGAGGATGAACCCACAGAAAGCATCCACCCCAGATGAGGTACCTGGCTGAGTACTAAAGACCTGTGCTGTCAACTGGCTGGAGTGTTCACCGATATCTTTAACCTATTGCCTTGGCAGTCTGAGATACAGGTGGCCCCCATTTTTCAAACGTTTGCTTTACGACAGCTCGCTGTTATGAAAAACCTATTTTAGTATCTGTTTTTGCTAACCAAAGAGGATTTTCGCTTTTACAAAAAAAAGACATCCACTTTATACTTGTGTTTACCCCAAGAAAGACTACCATGACCGTGAAGCCTTGTGCGGGCAGTTGTGTGCCTATGCGTGTACATGCGTATGCATGTACGTACGTAAGCACGTAAGTGCGTAGGCGTGTACAAGATTTTCCCCCCTCCAAATCGATTTTGGCTCGCTATCACGAGGAAATCTGCAGATGCTGGAAATTCAAGCAACACACACAAAATGCTGGTGGAACGCAGCAGGCCAGGCAGCATCGATAGGGAGAAGCACAGACAATAGACAGTACTTGGTACAATGATGTGCTGATATGGTGTTAGGAGTGGCTTCGTAGACAGCAAAGGAGTGGATGATTTTTTCACTTCAGCGTTGTCTGTTGTTCATTAAAATAAATCAGCTGGGGTTTGATATTAGCCAGATGAATAAGTAGTTCAGTTGGGGGGAGGGCAAGGTGCAGAGGGGTGGGTCAAAGCAGTTTTCCACTCATAGTATTATATACAGTGCCCAGGAAACGTATTCAACCCTCCCCCTTTTGGAAGTTTTCAAGTTTTATAGTTTTACAACATTGAATCACAATGGATTTAATTTGGCTTTTTTAACACTAATCAACAGAAAAAGACTCCTTCCTGTCAAAGTGAAAACAGATCTATACAAAGTGATCTAAATTAATTACAAATATAAAACAAAAAAATTGATTGCACAAGTATTCACCCCTTTAATATGACATACACAATCGTCACTGGCGCTGCCAGCTGGTTTTAGAAATCACACAATTAGTTAAATGGGGATCACCTGTGTGCAATAAAGATGTTTCAATTGATTGGGAGTAAAAATACACCAGTAGCGAGAAGGTCCAACTGCTGCTGCGGCGGGTCTGGCTGGAGCTGGGTTCGGAGTTGGTGCATGTGTGAAAGTGGTTTGGAACTTGTTGAGGGAAAGAGAGTGGGGAAGGAGTAGGAATTGCTGGGAGGGGGTTGCCTGGGTCTGGTAATGGCAGACAAGGTGAGAGGAGGGGCTGAGGGAAAGAGAGTGGAGAAGGATAGGGATTTGGGATCAGAGGTAGGCAGCGGGGAGAAATGGATTATTGTGAAGGGAGAAATAAAGGGAATAAGGAGATAGTGAGGGGATGGATGAATGAAAACCGAGACAAAGGGAATAAAAGATTAAGAAATGGCAATGAAGAGAGTTCTGAAAGTGAGGAAGATGAACAAGTTCAGAGAGGAGGTGTTGTCATAATTAGGTTTAATGAGAAGGTGCAAGGACACATGAAGAAAATTAACCCGTTTGTGCTAACAACAACTCTGGCAAATAAGATAGGGGAAATAGTATTTGCAAAAGTCCTTAATGGTGGCAATCTATTGGTAAGATGTGTGAATGAGGAACAACTTGAGAAAGCACTCAAGCTAAAAGAGATAGGAAAATGCAAGGTGGAATATACAGGGAGGGTGGGAGCACAAAATGGTGGTTGTAAAGGAGTGATCACGGGTGTACCAATGAGTATAAACATGGAAGAGTTGAAAAGGAATATCAAAGGGGGGAAGTAATTAATGTTCTAAGACTGAAAACAACAAAGGAGGGAATGAAAAAGGAAAGTGAAACAGTATTGATTGAATTTGAAGAAGAAAGAGTTCCAAGGAAAGTGTTCCTGGGTTTCATGAGTTACCCAGTAAGGGTATATGTGCCAAAGCCACTGAGGTGCTATAATTGTCAAAGGTTTGGACACATAGCTAAAAACTGTAAAAGGCAGAGGAGATGTGCTAGATGTGGGGATGATCATGAATATGGAAAGTGCGGAACAGGAGTCCAACCAAAATGCTGTAATTGTGGAGGAGCTCATAATGTGGCGTACAGTGGGTGTGAGGTTATGAGACGGGAGAATAAAATCAAGAAATAAGAGTGTAAAGAAAGATCACTTATGCAGAAGCTGTAAGAATGTCAAGAGAACAGAATAATGCTCCTAATAACCAGAGAGTAATAGGGATGCAAGAGATGCAGCGAAGAGTAAATGACAGGATTTATGTGGGGGAAAAAAGCTCTAGTAACATTCATTGCAGGAGTCATTAATAGTACGGCAGAGATAAAGTCAAAAAATGACAAAATTCAGCTGGTGGTCAAAGCAGCAGTAAACCATTTAGGGTTAGTAGGACTGACATGGGAAGAAGTGAGGGAGAACCTCACTAATCAGTCAAGCCAGGAAATGTCATAGGTTGGTTAGTACTCATTATGGTCATTCTTTTGCAACGGAATGCAAGGAGTTTACTGGCCAATGGCCAGGAATTTAAGGACTTTATTAAGGAAATGATTGTAAAACCGGATGTAGTGTGTATTCAGGAAACTTGGTTGAAACCAGCTTTAGACTTTGTGGTACATGGGTATACAATGATAAGATAGAAATCTAGGGGGAGGAGGAGGTTGTGCTATGTTAATCAAGCAAGGTATACCGTATAGAGTACTGGAAAAAGGAGACGATCAGGAATACATAGTGGTGGAAATATGGGAGAGAGGGGAGGGAGTGGTTATAATTAACTACTACAATCCATGTAAAAGGTTGGATTTGGACAGCCTACTAAGGATACAAGGACAAAATAGACAAAGTAGTGTGGTGTGCAGATTTCAATGCTCACAGCACAATATGGGGGGATCCGATTACAGATTCAAATGGAACGGTAATTGAAGATTTGATGGAAGAAAGGGATTTGGTATGTATGAATGATGGTAGAGGAACAAGGATAAACCTAACAACAGGAACTGAATCGGTATTAGATATTACGTTAGTGTCTGGCATTAGTAACTGGGGAGTTTGGACTGCTTCAACAGTAGGCAGTGATCACTACCCAGTTTTATGTTCAGTGGGTGAGAGTTGAAATAAGACCAGGCGGGGGAGTCCCAAAGTGGGTGTTTGGAAAAGCAGATTGGGGTAAGTTCCAGAAGTTAAGTGAAGAAGCATTGACAAAGATTGACATTTCTGGAGATATAGATGAATTAAACAGTCAGGTGACTTCAGCAATTATTATGGTAGCAGAAGGATCAATACCCAGGAGTAAAAATAGGATGAATAGAAAACTAGTGCCATGGTGGACAAAGGAATGTTGTCAGGCTGTAAAAAACAGAAATACAGCATTCAGGCTAGTTAAAAGAACCCATAATATGCAGCATTTGATTCAATATAAGAAGGCACAGGCAGTGGTGAGAAGAACTATACATCAAGCTAAAAGGGCAAGTTGGAGGAGTTTTTGCAACAAAATAGGAAGAACGACGCCTGTGGGAGAGGTATGGGGAATGATTAAGAGGATGGGGGGGAGATAGAAGGGATTGGGAGTATCTAGTAATGATATCTGAGGAAGAAACAGCAGTCTCCAGCAGGGATAAGGCTGAGATCATGGCCAAGTCATTTGTAAAGATACATAGTTCAGAAAATTTGTCTGAAGAAGGGAGAAGGAGAAGGGAAAGAACAATGAGTCAATACCCAGGTGTGTTAAACAGGAGGAAAGAAACATGATATAATTGATGATCCATTTACTTTGGCAGAAATGGTGAGAGCAATAAAGAGATCGAGACCAACCTCCCCAGGGAAAGATCTAATATGCTATGTTATGCTAAAAAATCTAGGAGAAGGAGCGCTCTTGAAGTTACTGCTTTTTTATAACAGAGTGTGGGAGGAGGGAAGATTACCAAGTGCATGGAAAGAAGCAGTAGTAATTCCAATAAGGAAACCTGGCAAGGATCCGTCAAAACCCACTAGCTACAGGCCAATAGCACTAACATCAAATATATGTAAGGTAATGGAAAGGATGATAACTGAAAGGTTATCATATGATCTTGAGAAGAGAGGAATGCTGGCAAGTTATCAGAGTGGTTTTAGGAAGGGAAGGAATTCCATGGACTCAGTGATAAGGTTAGAGACTGAAATAAGAAAGGCCCAGACAAATAAAGAATCAGTAGCTGCACTGTTTTTTGACATTGAAAAAGCCTATGATATGATGTGGAAGGAAGGATTATTAATTAAACTGCACAAGATGGGGTTTGGAGGGAGAGTTTTTATTTGGTAGAAGATTTATTTGGGGAGATTTATTTGGGGAGATTTTTTGTTTGGTAGAAAAATTCAAGTTCGGATTGGATCAGAATTATCAAAACAGTACATAGTGGGAAATGGCACACCTCAGGGTAGTGTGATTAGCCCATTACTTTTCATCATTATGATCAATGATGTCTTCACAAAGGTACCAGTGGATATAGGTAGGTCACTGTTTGCAGATGATGGGGCCTTGTGGAAAAGAGGCAGGAACACGGAGCATATAATCAGGAAACTACAAGGAGCAATTGATGAAGTGGTAGAGTGGGGTTATGATTGGGGATGTAGATTTTCAGTGGAAAAAACTCAAACTGTATTTTTCACTAGGAAAAGAATTGAAGTAGGGAAGAAGTTAAGGATGTATGGGATTGAATTAGAAAGGGTTGGATCATTTAAATTTCTGGGAGTTATATTTGATTCACAATTAACATGGGCAGACCATATCAGGAAAGTTGAGGAGAAATGTAAAAAAGTAATAAACGTGATGAGATGTTTGACTGGTAGGGAATGGGGAGCAAGTTGTTCAGCATTAAAGAGAATGTATGTAGCTTTAGTAAGATCTGTGTTGGATTATGGAAGTGTAGCATATGGATCAGCAGCTAGGTCTCTTATAAGGAAACTGGATGTGATTCAGGCTCAAGTTTTGAGAGTGTGCAGTGGGGCTTTTAAAACATCACCAGTATCAGCCCTGCAGGTAGAAATGGGAATAATGCCTTTGGAATTAAGAAGGATGGAATTGATGGCAAACTACTGGGTTAATTTGCAAGGACACAATGATTCTCACCCTGCTAAAGGAGTGTTGCAGGAGTCCTGGGAAAATGGGAGGTTTCAGAGGGAAAACTTTAGTTGGGTAGGGAATGATATTGCAAGATCATGTGGAGTGTTTGATCTAAGGATAAGTCCTTCAGTAATTTATCCGGTTGTAGCTCCATGGAAGCTGGTATGGCCTGATGTAGACTGGCATTTGTTAGAGGTAAAAAGGAAAGTATAAAACTGATTTGGTAAGTGCATTTAGCTGTCATGTGATGGAAAAGTATAGTGATTATACTCAGGTCTATACAGATGGTGCTAAGGAACCTGAGACAGGAGTGACAGGGTTTGGGGTGGCTATACCAGCAAAAGCAATTGCAATCAGCAGAAGAACATCTGATAAGTTAGCGGTGTATACAGTGGAGATGATGGCAGTATTGGTTGCGTTGGGTGGAGAAAACTAAACTAGTCAAAGCGTTGATATGCTCAGATTCATCTTCAGTACTAGCAAGTTTAAGGTCTTCTCACTCAAACAGCCGGCAAGATATTACTTCATGAAGTCCTTCAGTCAGTCACAAGAGTTGCAAATCAGGGAGGTCAGGTTAAATTTCTATGGGTTCCAGCTCATGTAGGAGTGAAGGGCAATGAAAGGGTGGATGAGTTGGCAAAGAGGGCAATAAAGAAAGAAAATATAGAAATGCACATTAGTATCAGTAAAGCAGAGGTTAAGTGTGTAATCTGGGAAAAAATTAACCAAATGTGGCAAGAAAGATGGGACAGGGAGGGGAAAGGGAGGCATTTATATCAAATACAAAAAAGTGTTGCAGGTACTAGGGTAGGAAGTAGATACAGAAGAGAGGAAATTGTGTGGACTAGGTTAAGGCTGGGGCACTGTGCACTAAACCAAACATTGAAATTGATAGGGAAACACCAGACAGGATTGTGTGCGGAATGTCAGGAAGAGGAGTCAGTAGAACATGTAGTTCTGAGTTGCAGGAAGTATGGGATACAGAGAGATGATGAGAATTAATCTAAGGGAATTGGGGGTGCAGGAATTCACATTAAAAGGGTTGCTGGGCATGGGTGAGAGAACACAGGTCAGGGTATTTTTAGCTTTCTTAAGGGGTACAGGGTTTTTTTATAGGATATGATGGATAAACAGAAATAGGGTACTAGGATGGGGAGGATAAAGTGTAGGTTAGGGTATGTGTATGTTTGCGATTGGGTGAAGGGATTTAGAATGCGAGTCCATCGCATACTCCAGAACAGAAGGAGGTGGTAATGCACCATTAAGCTGGGTGGCAACTGCCGTGAAAAGAGCGAGAGAGAGAGAGAGAGAGAGAGAGAGAGAGAGAGAGAGATCCAACTGCTGGTGAGTCAGTATCCTGGCAAAAACTACACCATGAAGACAAAAGAACACGCCAAGCAACTCTGAAAAGTCAGGAGATGGATGCAAAAAAATCTTTGAAGTCACTGAATATCCCTTGGAGTACAGTTAAGTCAATTATTAAGGAATGGAAAGAATATGGCACAGCTGTAAATCCATCTACAACAGGTCATCCTCAAAAACTGAGTGACCATGCAAGAGGGAAAGAGTGAGGGAGGCTACCAAGAGACCTATAACAACTCTGGAGGAATTACAAGCTTCAGTGGCTGAGATGGGAGACACTGCGCATACAACTGTTACTCGGGTAGTTCACCAGTTGTAGCTTTATGGGAGAGCCACTGTTGAAGAAAAGTCACATGAAATCTCAGCTAGAGTTTGCCAGTAGGCACGTGGGAGACTCTGAAGTCAGCTGGAAGAAGGTTCTGGGGATGATGAAACCAAAATTGAGCTTTTTGGTCATCAGATTAAACGCTATGTTTAACACAAGCCAAACACCACACATCAAAAACACACCATCACACCCTGAAGCTTGGTGGTGGCTGCATCATGCTATGGGGATGCTTCAGTGCAGCAGGCTTGTGACGGTAGAAGGTAAAATGAATGCAGCAAAATACAGGGAAATCCTGATTCATTCTGCAAGAGGGCTGCAACTTGGGAGAAGATTTGTTTTCCAGCAAGACAATGACCCCCAAACATAAAGCCAAAGCTATTTAGGAATGGCTTAAAGCAACAAAGTTAATATCCTGTAGTTGCTAAGTCAGAGTCTAGACCTCAATCCAATTGAGAATTTATGGCTGGACTTGAAAAAAGCTGTTCACTCATGGTTCCCATGCAACCTAATGGAGCTTGAGTAGTTTTGTAAAGACAAATAGATAAAAATAGCAAATGTCCAGATCTGCAGGGCTGATAGATACCTATGCACACAGACTCAAGGCTGTAATTGCTGCCACAATGAATCTACTAAAGACAGATTTGAAGGGGGTGAATACTTATGCAATCAATTAATTTGTGCTTTATATCAGTAATTAATTTAGATCACTTTAACACCAGTCTTTTTCTGTTGATCAGTGTCAAAAAAGACAAATTAAATCCACTGTGATTCAATATTGTAAAACAATAAAACTTGAACTTCGGAGGGGGGGGGGGAAGAAGAATACTTTGTATGGGCAGTGTAGTTATACAATACAGAAGCAGGCCTATGCAAATAAAAACTATTTATACAAAAGCCTGAAAGCACGTACCACCAAGCTCAAGGACACTGTTGCCAGACTCTTGAACGGAGCTTTTGTGCAAGAAGATCTCTTGACCCTCGTTATGATCTTACACTTCATCTTTTACCTACATTGCACTTCTCTCGGTAGCTTTTACACTTTATTCTGCACTCCCTTATTCTAGCCCAATGCACGGTATAACATTTTGACCTCACTGACCTCATCAACTCTGGAGAACTCCCATCCACTGTCACCAAACTCAGTTCCCTTACACACACAGCTCACTTCTACTGTTAGCTACTCCGACCTCAATACACTGTGATATCCGTAAGTGCGATGGCTGAACGAGGCCGCAGGGAAGAAAACTGACGGAAATTCTGCACGAGACTAGTCAAGATGAGAATAGCAACACTACGGCAACAAAAACACTTTATTCTTTTGACCCACTGTAAGAATGTAACAAATTGGCAAACAGGAACCAGTGCCCACCAGGTATTTACAACTGTAAACAAAACAAGGTGTCCTGAAACCATCTCTAGTGGGAACACCTGGAGAGTTTCATTTTGTATCGCCTCTGCCAGCAGGGGACCGAAACCTGCTGGAGTAACTCAGTGGGCCGAACTGCATCCATTGGGTGGGTAACAGCTTTCAAAGTTTCGGGGCGAGACCCTGCATGGAGAGGGAAAGCTGATCAGATCAGCACGGATTTACCTGACACCACAACTCGCATGCCCGCCCCTCTCCCTATCCAGGCTTGGCCCGTCCAAGCTTACCGCGGTCTCATATTGCAGACCTCCCGCTCCCGGCGCCGCTCTCACCTCCTCCGGGACGCGACAGGACGCGACCTGCGTGCGCCGCGATCGGAATCACGCGCAGGCCTCACGCAGCGCGCGGCCACTATGGGCGGAACCACGCTCACAGAGGGTACAATCATCCCACGAAACATACACAAACAAATTATATAGGCGCAAACGCCAATAAATTAACTCGTAAAATTGAATTATTTAATAATTATTTATTTGTTTTCCATGTGCTGTTTAAAACCTTGTCCTTTCGCTCTATTCCGTCAAAAATATTAATTTTCTCCCTCGAGCTAGCAGAACCCAGTAACCAGGAGGTGACGCCCACCACCCGGTGGCTCAACCTCTTTGTTACGTAATCGGCAGGGGCCCCGCCCCCTCATCGCAACGTCACTCGCCCTCCGGACTGTGACGCTGCTGCGAGACACGTGCTGGGCCAATGATTTTTCAAAAAAGTTCGATCCGTTTGTTAGTAACGAAACAAACTTTAATAAAAGGGCGAGTGAGTGTTGAGTGAAGAAGGATCCCATTGACTGAGATCACAATAAAATAATGATCACAATGGAGGCATCTCCGAATAAAGCAATCCAGGTAAAAGGGGAGGCAGAGAAAAGACATTGCAGGTGAAATACGGTACTGACAAACTTGGCAAACACAAAACTTAATCCTTTAAAAAGAAATGAGGGTAAAATGGGGCAATTTTGCTCCAGCCATCTCACCTCAATCCTTTGGTGCCCAATACAACATTTGGCCTTTCTTCTGCTATTATATGAAATAATAATTTGTAAACTTAATATTTGATGGTGTCATCAGGGGATGAGAGTCACCTAAAAAGTTGTCAAGACCTGGTGGATGGTCTCAACCCATTTTTTTAAGTCAAGTGGCTGCTTTATATTTTGCATTTCAGTCATACGTTATTACAGAATGATTATTTTTTTTAGATTTTGTGCACTAGGACTTAACACATTTTATTTTTATCTACCCTTGTCCCAGGACAACAGAAAAAGTAAATCAATTATGTACCAAGGTTGTAGATACAAAGTGCATTGGGTTACTGCACGATGTGCACTTTTATACAGGCTATAGGGATTCTTTAATGTTAATAGAGAAAGGAAAATTTTTGCAGTGTTTCGTGGAATTTACATTAGAAAACGTGTGCAATGTTTGGATAGTGTTAAGTATTGGCAGGTGTTAAACCTGAGTCTATATTAACAAATTATAATGTAGAGAACTGAGAGCTATTACACTGCCAACGACCTGGGTTCAATTCCCACTGTTATCTGTAAGGAGTTTGTATGTTTCCCCCCCCAAGACCTCATGATTTCCTCTGGGTGTTCTGGTTTCCTCCCATACTTCAAAGACTTATGGGTTAGTAGGTTAATTGGGCAGCACGGGCTCAGTGGGCTGGGAGAGCCATGTATCATGTTATGTTTCTATAGAGGATAATGGAGCAAAAAAAAGCCAAACTATTGGAGGAACTCAGCAGGTGAAGCAGCATCATTGGGGGAGGGGAGGGGTTGTTGATGTTTCAGCTAAAACCTGCATGGTGACATTCGTCTGCAATGTTTCTGGACTTGTTGAGTTCCACCAGTTGTTTATTTTCTCCAGGTTCCAGCATCTGCAGCTCCCTGTTTCTTCACGAGAATAATGACTCACTTATGAATGTTGGTGCTAAACTTTAGTCCCATTTAAAAAGTATTAATACATTAGCAGATTTAATTGATTTATCTGGTATCTGAACCCTGATTGGAAAGAGTATAATTCAATGAATGTCAGCAGTACTACTGCTTTTCTCTGCTCTGGATATCCTACAGGCATTGTCAGGATGCTCCGTACATTTAAGGTGGGACGACAGGCTCATGAGGGATAATCAATTGTGATGTAAGCATTGCAAATTTATTGAGTGATAATCTGCATTTGATTACCAGAAGATCAGACAGTTAGTGGCAATTTGGCATTTCATATTGCTGACATTCTTATGTTTTATGTGGAAAAGAGGTGCAGATGAACCTAGGACAAGCTTACGTAAGAACTGTCAAGGTAAAGTTATATGATTCATATTCTAGTGTAATTCAGATCACATTGAAAATTTGAAATCAATACCATACTTTGGGTAGTATTTAGGTTTTTAATTCCTTTCGCATTTTTTCTTTTCTCAAAAGCATGCTGCTTTTGAAATGCAAACATCTTAATCTGTTTTTCTTAATTGTGGCATCCCTGCTTCTGGCATTTGTAGGTTCAAGAATCTTAAGGGTTTTGTACTTTATTATTAATTTAATCCTGAAATAAGTGCCAGTAAAACTTGCTTATAGATGTTTTCATTTAGTACCATATTTTTCAGTCTTGTACATGGGAAAAAAACTTCTCAGATGAGTTGGCTTCCGTGAAAAATGTGCTCGCAGGGAAATTAGAGCAGGCACTTCCAGCCATGAAGCCATTTGTGCATGAAGCATTTATCACATGGAAAGCATGTTTCATGGTGTGTACCCTTAATATGTTGGACACTAATTTAAACCAGGCTTTGGTCAGTCATAACAGAAGCATTTTTTCATAGCATTGTATTCTATGGAGGAATATGGTTCAAATAACCTCCCAATGAATTTACAAAACTTCTTTAGTCTGTAGCCAGACACATTGGACATTAATTCTGAATCCTTCTCCAGCTGACTGAAGCATCCATTCCCATTACTACATTTTAAACCTCACTGTGGTGCCTCTGTAATTGGTCCATCACATGTTCTACATACATTGACAACAGAGCAGGGTGGATATGTCAGTATACCCTAAAGGAGGAAAGTAATATGGGCTCCCATCTGTAGACCCTGACTCTGAGTGAAAAGGGAGTCATGTTGCCAAGTTGAATCTCTGAGGAGCTGTGTCCCCAAAATATAAAGCTTTTGATGCCTGTGTAGACAATTCTTCATGGACAGTTTCAACCATATACCTGTGTCTGGATTCTTCTGCCCAAGAAAGTAAAGAACACTCTCATCGTAAAGTTTCCAGCCCCTGGATCACTTCTAGATAGTGCCAATGAACAATGCGAACCAAGGGTGACATCCTGCAGACAGTACACAAAACTATTTCTTTACTACTTCTTTTAAATACAATTCTACTAACAAGCTGCATGTGATTGGAACCTCTGATTTACCTGTGATGGTGTGTTTTTGGGCCGATTGAGCGATCTGGCACTTTGCTTTCTCTAAGGGAGTTTGGTGAGGCTGGGAGCGGAGTGTGCAGTGTGAGATGGGGCTCAAGCCCATGATCTACTCCATTGCTTCTCTCCAATTGAGGGGTCGAGGATGTGAGCCTATGATTGACTCCATTGCTTCTCTCCAATTGAGGGGTCGAGGGTGTGTGCCTATGATTGACTCCATTGCTTCTCTCCAATTGAGGGGTCGAGGGTTGAGAGCCCATGATTGACTCCATTACTTCTCTCCAATTGAGGGGTCGAGGGTTGAGAGCCCATGATTGACTCCATTACTTCTCTCCAATTGAGGGTTCGAGGGTGTGAGCCTATGATTGACTCCATTGCTTCTTTCTGATTGAGGGTTCGAGGGTGAGAGCCCATGATTGACTCCATTGCTTCTCACCATTTGAGGGGTCAAGGGTGTGAGCCCATGATTGATTCCATTGCTTCTCTCCAATTGAGGGGTCGAGGGTTGAGAGCCCATGATTGACTCCATTACTTCTCTCCAATTGAGGGGTCGAGGGTTGAGAGCCCATGATTGACTCCATTACTTCTCTCCAATTGAGGGTTCGAGGGTGTGAGCCTATGATTGACTCCATTGCTTCTTTCTGATTGAGGGGTCGAGGGTGAGAGCCCATGATTGACTCCATTGCTTCTCACCATTTGAGGGGTCAAGGGTGTGAGCCCATGATTGATTCCATCGCTTCCCACCAATTGAGGGGTCAAGTAAGGTTGAAACCGATAAAGGCAAGCGCAGAGGATGGGTTGGTGTTCAGTGCCATCTGCCTACGTTTGACCGGTCTTCCTCCCCCTCTTGCTAGCTGCTGTTGTGGGGAAGCCTTGGGTTCCAAGATGCAAGGATTGATTGGTGAGGTTTTGGACTCTTTTTCTGGGGGACTTTGGAGTTCGATGCAGACCATTTTATTTGCCACGGGAATTCACCTCTGTCCTTATATTCGGTGTCTACATTCCCTCCAGCGCTAATGCTAAGGAGGCGCTCTGTGAACTGTACAGGGCTATTAGCGAACTGCAGAATGCACATCCTTCTGGTCTGTTTATTGTTGCCGGTGATTTTAACCACGCAAAACGTAAGTCAGTGCTCCCCAAATTCCATCAGAATGTGCACTTTGCAACGAGGGGGAGAACGCGTTGGACCTGGTTTACACAAACATCCCCGACATGTACCGGGCAGAGCTCCGCCCCCACCTCGGATACTCAGACCACATCTCTGTTATGCTAATCCCAGCATACAGACGGCTCGTCAGGCGCTCCAGACCAGTTCAGAAGCAGGTGAAAACCTGGCCAGCAGGAGCTTCAAGACTGCTTTGAGCACACTGACTGGCACATGTTCAGGGAGGCTGCAACCGATGGCAACTCTATCAACTTAGAGGAGCACACAGCATCAGTGACCAGCTACATCAGCAAGTGCATTGATGATGTTACTCTGTCCAAGACCATCACTATACGCACTGACCAGAAGCCATGGATGACCGCGGAGGCACGTGCGCTGCTGAGGTCCCGCGACTCTGCCTTCAGAGCAGACGACAAGGCAGCTCTAACAACAGCAAGGGCCAAACTGACCCGAGCCATCAGAGGGGCAAAGCGTGCACACGCCCAGCTAATCCACAGCCACTTCCAGGACAGCGGCCACACGCAGTGCATGTGTAAGAACATCCAGGACATCACCAATTACAAGACAACATCACCTGACTGTGCAGGTGATGCCTCCCTCCCAGATGCGCTGAATAACTTCTACGCCCGGTTTGAGGCGGAAAATGACGTGGTGACAAGGAAGTCCACCCCTCTTACAAATGACGAGGTGCTGTGTCTCACCGTGGTCGACATGAGAAGAACCCTGTGCAGGGTCAACCCACGGAAGGCTTCTGGACCAGACAACATCCCTGGTAGAGTGCTCAGAGGATGTGCAGACCAGCTAGCAGATGTTCTCACTGACATCTTCAACATCTCCCTGAGCAGCGCCACCATTCCAACGTGCTTCAAGGCCGCCACCATCATCCCCCTGCCGAAGAAGTCTTCAGTGTCCTGCCTAAATGACTACCGTCCCGTTGCAGTCACATCCATCATCATGAAATGTTTCAAGAGGTTCGTCATGAGGCATATCAAGACCCTGCTGCCTCCCTCACTGGACCCCCTGCAGTTTGCGTACCGTCCCAACCGCTCAACAGATGACGCCATTGCTACCACCCTCCACCTGGCCCTAACCCACCTGGACAAAAAAGACACATACGTTCGGATGCTGTTCATAGACTTCAGTTCAGCATTCAACACAATCATCCCTCAGAAACTGATTGGAAAGCTGAGCCTACCGGGCCTGAACACCTCCCTCTGCAACTGAATCCTAGACTTCCTGACTGGGAGACCTCAGTCAGTCCAGATCGGGAGCAGCATCTCCAACACCATCACACTGAGCACGGGGGCTCCCCAGGGCTGTGTGCTCAGTCCACTGCTGTTCACTCTGCTGACCCACGACTGTGCTGCAACACACAGCTCGAACCACATCATCAAGTTCACCAATGACACGACCATGGTGGGTCTCATCAGCAAGAACGATGAGTCAGCTTACAGAGAGAAGGTGCAGCGGCTAACGGACTGGTGCAGAGCCAACAACCAGTCTCTGAATGTGTACAAAACAAAAGGGATGCTTGTTGACTTCAGGAGGGCACGGAGCGACCATTCCCTGCTGAACATCGACGGCTCCTCGGTAGAGATCGTAAAGAGCACCAAGTTTCTTGGTGTTCACCTGACGGAGAATCTCACCTGGTCCCTCAACACCAGCTCCATAGCAAAGAAAGCCCAGCAGCGTCTCTACTTTCTGCAAAGGCTGAGGAAAGTCCATCTCCCACCCCCCATCCTCATCACATTCTACAGGGGTAGTATTGAGAGTATCCTGAGCAGCTGCATCACTGCCTGGTTCGGAAATTGCACCATCTCGGATCGCAAGACCCTGCTGCGGATAGTGAGGTCAGCTAAGAAGATCATCGGGGTCTCTCTTCTCACCATCACGGACATTTACACTACACGCTATATCCGCAAAGGAAACAGCATTATGAAGGACCCCATGCACCCCTCATACAATCTCTTCTCCCTGCTGCCATCTGGGAAAAGGCTACGAAGCATTCAGGCTCTCATGACCAGACTATGTAACAGTTTCTTCCCCCAAGCTATCAGACTTCTCAATACCCGAAGCCTGGACTGACACCTTGCCCTATTGTCCTGTTTATTATTTATTGTAATGTCTACACTGTTTTTGTGCACTTCATGCAGTCCTGTGTAGGTCTGTAGTCTAGTGTAGCTTTCTCTGTGTTGTTTTTTTACGTAGTTCAGTCTAGTTTTTGTACTGTGTCATGAAACGTTGTCTCATTTTTACTATGTGCTGTACCAGCAGTTATGGTCGAAATGACAATAGAAGTGACTTGACTGGACTTGACGTAATGTGCATGTATTACTGGATTCTGGTTGTTACTACCTTTTATGGTTTTGAGTGGTTTGATCGGGAAGATTGGTGAGACGAGGTGCTTTGGTGAAGACTGGCTCTGTGGCCTGCGCTCGATTACTGGCACTGAACTGAGTTGAACTAACCTGGATATTCCTGGACTTCTGGTTTGATGTTTGATACTCAAAGTGTTGTTCCTTTGCTCTTTGCCGTTTGCACAATTTGTTCTTTTTTCATGCGTTGGATGTTTGATGTTTTCTAGGAAGAGGTTCCATAGTGTTTCTTTGTTTCTTGTCTGCCTGCAGGAAGATGAAATTTGATCTTTGAACTTATAAGATGGCTTTGGCTGGTCTGTGCTCTTTCTCATTGTTTGTCGCTCACTCTAGTATTAGGGATGGAACCATTGATGCTCTCTCTATTGAAAAATAAAAGTCCACATTTTCCCTGCTAATGGCAATCAGGCTTAGTGAGGGCTGAGCTTTCAGAGCATTGTGGGATCCTCATGGTGATCAACTTCACTTGTGTGCTTCATGAAACACAAGGGGAACCACTGCTGCTTACATAAACCTACCCATGTGAAGAACTCACACCTCTTTCTTTTTTCAGCAAACTGCGTGGCTGAAAAACCCATATTTCATACACGGCAAGTCCGAGGGCTGGGTCATTAAGGATAGTGGTGGCCCCTCCCTTCCATGACTTTAAATTTCTGCACAATTCAGTGAATTCAGAACACCGTTACATAGAAGCATGGTACCACAAGGAGACTTGTGTACAGGACCAATCCATTTCTTAAAATGAGATCATACTGTGTTTCATAGTTTGCCTCCTTCGCAATCTAGCCAGTAAGAACACTTTGCCTTGTCCAAGGCCACCCAGCACAGGAAAGGGAGGCACTGAAGCTAATTGCAGCACATTAATATGTTTGTGGCAAATCAAAATCATGTTTATTATCACTGAAATATGTCAACAGATTTGTTGTTTTGTGGCAGCAGTACAGTGCAAGACATAAAATTACTGTTACAAAAATAAATAGTGTAAAAAACAAATAACGAGGTGGTTTATAGGTTTATGGAGTGTTCAGAAATCTGTTCGAGGAGGAAAAATTACTTATAAAGCATTAAGCATAGGTCTTCAGACTCCTGTAACTCTTCCTCAAAGGTACTAACTCAAAGAAGACTTTAACATTGCATGTTGCCTTCTTGAGGTATTGCCTCCTGAGGATGTGCTTGATAGCAGGGAAGATTCCTCTGTGATGGATCTGTTTAAGTCTACCACCCTCTGTAGTCTCTCACAATCCTGTACATTAAAGGCTCCATTACCTGTCAGAGTGCTCTCCACTATACAGTGCATCTGCCTGGTATAGAGACTCCAAGGGGCAGGATCAAAAGAGGCCACAGAGGTTTGTAGACTTAGCCAACTCCATCATGGGCACAACCTTCCCTACCTACCTAGGACAGGGGAATGGTAGGGGAGCATAAACAAAATTGTAGTACCCCGACAGAATCTGGCCTGGCCAAACAAATTGTATTACTGTTGTGGGAGGGGCTCACATACACCAGACAAATGCAGGCTTGAAGTTGAAACTTGAAGAAAATGCAACAAGACAGGACATAGAAAGAGCATGGTGGGCTGACAAAAATAAATGGACTATGCAGTAAAGCAAAAAAGATAAACAGTCAAGTTGCAATTTCAAAAAGCTCATATACCAGTAGCGGCATGCTGTTGATGAAAAATCTGAGAATGATAAGAGTGACACAGGAATGAGTAGCCTTGAGATTTACAATGCGAAAGTTAATGAGACAAGCAATATGACTTACATCAAAAGTGAACAGCAAATTAATTAAAATGGAATTGGACAGTGGTTTGGCTGTTTGGCTGTTTCAGTCATTCCACAAAATGAGTTTGAATGAAATTTCAAAGATATCCAACTAACAGCTTACACTGGAGAAAGATAACTCCTGTGGAAGTGGTGGAAACGATGTTTGTATCAGTGAAAGACAACAACCAACAAGCCACCTTGGGCGTGTATGTAGTAACAAAAGGTGGACCAGCATTGTGATGACACGATTGGCTGAGACAGATCCATTCACCAATTGCATGCCGCATCCCCTGCAATATAGTCAACTGAAAGCAAATTAAGAAAGGCACTGGATGATGCCACAGCAGTGTTCAAGGATGGCTTTGGAAAACTCGAATTACATCAAAGGTAAAAGTGTTAAAGGAAAATGCAACACAAAAGTTTTACAAAGCCCATCCAGTTCCTTACATATCTATGACAAAATAGCCAGTAAGCTAGATTACATGGAAGCTGAAGGAATTCTTTCCAAAGTTGAGTGGAGCCTATGGGCAACTCCAGTGGTCCTAGTAGCCAATAAAAATGGGTCTGTCAGGATCTGTGATTTAAGGTCACTATCAACCCAGTACAGAGAGCAGATCAATATCCTCTGCCCATGATAGTTAGGCAGGGGGGAATGTTGTGTACTTAATATTTCAGTTTCATGTTTTTCTTTCAATTAGTTTTATGTTTTTGGATTTACAAACATGACAGAATCAATTAAAGTTTTGAAAGAAAAGTAGATGTGCACTAAGGGAAGCAACTTTCAGGCCTACTGGAAATGGGAATGAAAGAACTGTTGAACAAATAATGGGCTAACTGGCTTCTTTGTGTGATTCTGCTCCAGTCTTTTTCCATGACCACAAAAATGATCTTTTTATATGAGGTTGTACTTTGTATTTCGGAAGTTCAGATGGATTCTGCTTCCACACCCTTACAAATCTTAGTAATTTTATGTATTATCCCTTACTTCTACTGTGTTTTGTTTTGCCCATTATTTAAATCTGTTACCAACTCAATTGGTGGTGGAAACAAATTCTCTATATCTCTTTCATCGGAAACCTCATAATTTTAAATGCTTTAAAATCAACTTTAATATTCTCTGCTGGATGGAGGACAATTTCAGTATTTCCAGTCTCACTGCATTCTTCAGGTAAACTTTCATTAGATTCTTATAATAGTTTGATTTTGATTGTACTGCCTTTCCATGTTGTAATCCTACAGTACTAAATTTCACATTAATCTAAATGAATTTCCTTCTGCTACTCTCTGTACATTTCACCAGGTTATCATATCTACTTATCACTCAATTCATTATTTACTATGTTGCTGAATCTTGTATCATTGGTAAGCTTCATAACTATCCACTCTAAGTCTAAGTTCAGGTTACTGATATTAATGCTGCTTCTTTCCAGTTGAATAAATATTCATTCACCACAATGTCTCCTATTACCCAAGTCACAGCCAGCTTTTCAAGTTCAAGTTTAATTATCATTCAACCATACATGGATACCTATGAATACAGCCAAACAAAACAGTGTTACTCCAGGGCCAAGGTACAAAACACAGTACCACCAGTCACACACAGCACATATAAGATAGTATAAGATAGATACAGTCGCACAAAAAAGTATGAAGTCCATGAATGTTGCAGTTGTCTGTAATGGAACACTATACAGCTTGTCTTCTGCTGAGCGCACAATGGAAAGGTGCACCACACCTCGCTCCAGGACAACTGCAAACAGCTGATATTGTGGCTTAAGGCCTAATCCTCACTACGAATGAGGCCAAGCAGCTTCCCCTGCTGCCTGCACAATGCAAGGCACATATAGAACATATAAGATAGCAGCTAAACAGAATCACATACACAAAAAATAAAATCCAAGTCCCCAAGACCATGAATGTTGCAGCAGTCTGCAGTCAAATTAAGCTTGTCTAATGCGAATGAACACTGGAGGCAGCACCTACACCTCTGGCACCGATTCTGATGCTTCTCCCTTGGATGGTTGCAAACAGGCAACACTGCAGCTTGAGGCCTAGACTTTGCTACTACCGAGACCACGCAAGTTCCCCGCCATCTGCACCCACCATTCGCCAATAAACCAGTAACAAGAATCGCGACTAAGACAAGTCACTCGCTATTAGTCCGCACACCGTCTTCGTGCACCAACTCTAATGCCTGTGTAGCAGGGAGCAGGACAGTCTGCACCAAGTCCAGCTCCACATTTTTGTTCCACAAGCTTCCATTATTGAAAGTTATTATGGTACTTTATCAATTGGCTTTAGAATGTTCATACAGTGGATGAGGAAAAAATTTGCTTAAGCAAGCTCACTGCCTCTTGGCTTAATGTGCATTAGCAACTTTGTTTTCTGATAGGTGCCAATTGTCATTTATATTTGAGCTGATGTCCACAAGAAGTTTCATCCTTCTGCTGACTTGGCAAAAGTTTGCCAATTTCTGTTACTGCTCTGTAGAAATAATTTGGAGTTTTGTAAAGTATTCAGTTGCACTTTCCAGGTTCTATGATTTTAACATAGAAACAGAATTCCTTCTAAGTTATAACATTATTAAAATGTCATTGTAATGATCATTCAACAATGTTAAAGTCAAGCAAAATTTTCAAGTGTTGTAGAGCATATTTACTACAATAAAGTAAATATATATTTCTGTAATTTGTTGGACAGTTACAAAGATGGAGAACATTTACCAAGAAAATCATTCCCAGTAGATGATGGTAAAGAAGTTATATAATGTCACCAGCATGCTGTAACTATACAGCTATTCATTTCATTCACCTAAATTTTAAGTAACATTTAACAGTAATTAGCAGAATACTGAAGATGTTTTATATTCAGATGGTTCAGTCCAAGAAGATATTAATTGAAAGAGTGTGCCCACTCCCTCCCTGACCCCATTATTGAGGTATCTACCAAGAGAAATAGTTTCTTCAGCTTCTCCCATCACAAACAGTTGAAGACAATGGTGACTACACACCTTACTGGCTGGACATTTGAAGACAATGCATACATATGAAATGTACAAACTTCTTTGGCTTAGGAAGTATAAATCAGCAGTCCTGACATTATGGGGAGGGGCAGCAATTCATCTGGTGGGCATGTCATTACTTTCACGGGCACATCGGAATTGTCTTTTAAACATGACAGTGACTCATCTGGATTGAATTCATAATAAAGGAGCAATTGACTAATCATAGCAATTAATCTCTATTAGTTTATCCACGCGATATTGAGAAATAAATGAGGAAAACCCCTCATCAGTCACTGAAGGTGAATGAGCAAGTGCAGCAGGCAGTGAAGAAGGCTAATGGAATGTTGGCCTTTATTACAAAGGGAATTGAGTACAAGAGCAAGGAAATCCTCTTGCATTTGTACAGGGCCCTGGTGAGACCACACCTGGAGTATTGTGTACAGTTTTGGTCTCCAGGGTTAAGGAAGGACATCCTGGCTGTAGAGGAAGTGCAGCGTAGATTCACAAGGTTAATTCCTGGGGTGTCTGGACTGTCTTACACAGAGAGGTTAGAGAGACTGGGCTTGTACATGCTGGGATTAAGGAGATTGAGAGGGGATCTGATTGCAACATATAAGATTATTAAGGGATTGGACAATATAGAGGCAGGAAATATGTTCCAGATGCTGGGAGAGTCCAGTACCAGAGGGCATGGTTTGAGAATAAGGGGTAGGTCATTTAGGACAGAGTTAAGGAAAAACTTCTTCTCCCAAAGAGTTGTGGGGGTCTGGAATGCACTGCCTCGGAAGGCAGTGGAGGCCAATTCTCTGGATGCTTTCAAGAAGGAGCTAGATAGGTATCTTATGGATAGGGGAATCAAGAGATATGGGGACAAGGCAGGAACCGGGTATTGATAGTAGATGATCAGCCATGATCTCAAAATGGCGGTGCAGGCTCGAAGGGCCGAATGGTCTACTTCTGCACCTATTGTCTATTGTCTATTGTAATGGAGAGTCTGGAGAACCATGTCAACAGTCTGCTTTTAATTTCCAAGTGTGTTACACTTACCACTTAAATTATTCATTACTAATTTATTCCAAAATGAAATTTCTGCAGGAAACCCATACTATTTGCAATTTTCATATATAAACTTAGATTTAGTTTACTAAATTAGTAATGATTTGGATGTCATCAGTTGTTTCAAGATGTTTAAATAAAACTTCTTGGAGCAATTCATGTGAGCTGGTGCTATGCTCCACAACATACCTTGTTTTTCAAAGACCTCCAAGTTTGAGTGTCACATCTGGATCATAAATCATGCTATTTATGAGGTCCTACAGTTTATCTTTAGCAAAGGCAGTAACACATTGTTTTTAGGATTTGTGCATCTGTACTCCAACCTATTTTCTCCTTTACTTCTTTTAACCTCATATTGCATTCTTATTAAACAAATAGTATGTGGCTTCCAATTATTCCCACCAAATGTGACACTTGTCTATATTGAAATTGATTTGCACATCTTCATTGATGTAATTTACCTCATTTATTTTATGCAGCATGTATCGTCATTTGCAATTTTTTTACCTGTAACTCCAAATCTTTAATGTAATTTTGTCTATATAAAACAGCATTTCCCATCATTTACTGGTCTGATATGTAATGTTAAGTTTTTTGTTCTATAATAAATTTGCATTAACATTATGCATCCAGCAGTTTTGTTAATGCCACTAACTCCAACATTGAGCCTTTTGATGCATCAACTTGTTTCAGCAATGCCAGTTCATAGCTGATATTGCAAATTATGAAAATATATGCTGCTTTTTTTCTAATGTACAGATTGCTGTCTATTTTGCAAATTAATAAAATGTCTCATTGCAACCTCAGCAAATTAGCACCCATTAGTTTACGGGTAAGGGTTGTATTCAATGAAGTTTGGTAATGTTACAGCTTCTATGACATTATCTGGCATATACACTTATAGTTACAAAAATATAATTTTTGCTATCCTCCCTGTTAATACTGGCAGAAGAATTTACTGCCTAGATTTTATACATATGGTCCAATTAATTCTTTGTACGTTGTTAGAGTATTATATTTTTCTGAATACATTTTTAATTGCAGAAAAATAGTATAATGTATTGTGTTGAAAAGGCATGTTTTATTCTCTTAGGCATATTCTAAAATACCATTAAATGTGAATATTTATGTAGTATTACTAAAGGATCAAAGAAAAAAAACCTGTAATCACACATTCTATAAGTAATCTCTGGACTGAAAGCAAGTATGACTTGAACATCAGGAAAGGTGTAAGGAAACAGGAACATACAGCTCAAGATGGTGCTGCAAGTAGCATCAAATATTCCTGTTTAGGACTGCTACAGCAGAAATCCACAGTCACAGCTGTGGCTATTTCAGTAAGCAGCATCATTTTAAGACGTAAAAAAAATCTATCAATTCTCAAAATTATCAGATGCTGGAGGACTGCAGATTCGGGTCATGATTGTAATTTCCCTTCAAGAAAAAGGAAATGAGGAAAACGTGCTGGTCTGCAAGTATGATTAAAATGCAGAGCAATTAGACCACCACTCATGCTGGTGAAAGTACAGTCTCTGGAAAATAAAAATTGAAGACCTCAGAGCAAGATTGCAGTACCAGAAGGACATCAGGGACTGCTGTTTACATGCAAACATGGTAACATGGTACCCCACCCCTGCCATTTCAGATGCCAAGTTGCAGACCGAGGTCTTCCCCCCACCATTGCAAAGACAGGACAGCTGAGTCTTTTAAAGAGCCAGAGCATGTTTCATGATTAACTCTTTGAGGTGCACGGACAAGAACTGTATCAGTCCTGCTTACCTGACATGGAACATCCAGCAGCAAATGTCGTCCAGTTTATCTGCCAGGGAATTTTCTGTTGTCATCCTGGTAGTGATGTACATTCCAGCCTGGCGAATGTCAGGCAGGCACTGGAGGAACTGAGCACCGTAATCAACAGTCATGAAACAGCACACCCTGGTTCCTTCCCTATCATTGTGCGGGTTTCAACCAGACCAAGTCTCTGACCAGCTACCACCAACATATCCCCTGTGGAACCAGAGAAACCAATGCACTTGACAACTGTTACACCATTATCAAGAACACTTATCGTGCTATACCATGCCTGCAATTTGAAAAGTCTGATCACCTGGTTGTATTTCTACTCCAGGTGTATAGGCAGCATCAGTAGTGAGGACCAAGGTATGGTCAAGGGAGGCAGAGGAACACTGACAGAATGACTTTTGAGACAGTGGGCCAGACAATATTTAGTAGTTAGTAGTTATTCAAATTGAATAAATATGCTACAGTTGGCACCAATCTTACCCAAACCAAAAGCTGTGGATGAACCAGGAGATTCACAGTCTGCTAAGGGGTAGATCTGTGGCATTCAAGTCTGGTGATCCAGAACTATACAAGAAGTCCACAGATGACCTATGGAAGGTAATTCTAAGATTGAAGTTAGTGATAAAATCAGATGCATACTTATTTGGGACAACTCTTAAAGAACAAAAAACAAATTGAGAAAATAGCTTAATTGGGGCAGCAGACGGGTCAGTCATGTGCATTTGTGTGGCTGTTAGACACTACACTGTGCCAGGAGTGAACTGTTGCATCATGTGCTTGTGTTATGTTATCCATTTGGGCCAATAGCTGCCAATTCAAAAAGAAGTTATGTTTGATAATTTTGCCACGAAAAGATTTGATACTAGCCAAAACAATTACCCTTCTTGTACCAAATTAAAAACTGTCTGCCTAACACTACTCATCGACAGCTGGCAGAGATAACTGGAGTGCCAAAATCTACAACTGTATGCTTGATACATCGGCAAGATAAACAGAGAAGAATGGGCATTAGGTCCCAGAATGACAGCATGATGGAAGATTCAATCTTTAGGTATTAATATTGAAGTAGTAAAATGGATTCAACAGTGGCTGGATGGGCGATGCCAGAGAGTAGTGGTGGATAACTGTTTGTCAGGTTGGAGGCCGGTGACTAGCGGTGTGCCTCAAGGATCTGTACTGGGTCCAATGTTGTTTGTCATATACATTAATGATCTGGATGATGGGGTGGTAAATTGGATTAGTAAGTATGCAAATGATACTAAGGTAGGTGGCGTTGTGGATAATGAAGTAGGTTTTCAAAGCTTGCAGAGAGATTTAGGCCAGTTAGTAGAGTGGGCTGAAGGATGGCAGATGGAGTTTAATGCTGATAAGTGTGAGGTGCTACATTTTGGTAGGAATAAATCAAAATAGGACATACATGGTAAATGGTAGGGCATTGAAGAATGCAGTAGAACAGAGTGATCGAGGAATAATGGTGCATAGTTCCCTGAAGGTGGAATCTCATGTGGATAGGGTGGTGAAGAAAGCTTTTGGTATGCTGGCCTTTATAAATCAGAGCATTGAGTATAGGAGTTGGGATGTAATGTTAAAATTGTACAAGGCATTGGTGAGGCCAAATTTGGAGTATTGTGTACAGTTCTGGTCACCGAATTATAGGAAAGATGTCAACAAAACAGAGAAAGTACAGAGGAGATTTACTAGAATGTTACCTGGGTTTCAGCACCTAAGTTACAGAGAAAGGTTGAAGAAGTTAGGTCCTTATTCTTTGGAGCGTAGAAGGTTGAGGGGGGTCTTGATAAAGGTATTTAAAATTATGAGGGGGATAGATAGAGTTGACGTGGATAGGTGTTTTCCATTGAGAGTAGGGGAGATTCAAACGAGGACATGAGTTGAGAGTTGGGGGCAAAAGTTTAGGGGTAACGCGAGGCGGAATTTCTTTACTCAGAGAGTGGCAGCTGTGTGGAACGAGCTTCCAGTAGAAGTGGTAGAGGCAGGTTCGGTATTGTCATTTAAAGTAAAATTGGATAGGTATATGGACAGGAAAGGAATGGAGGGTTATAGGCTGAGTGTGGGTCAGTGGGACTAGGTGAGAGTAAGCATTCAGCATGGACTAGAAGGGCCAAGATGGCTTGTTTTTGTGCTGTAGTTGTTATATGGTTATATGATCCTGATGTTGAAGTGGCCCACAATCAGTGGTTTTCCATTGTAAATGGACGAGGTATACATGTCAGTGGACCAGTGTTAAAAAGTAAATCAGAGGAGCTAGCTAAGAAGCTGGGTCATAAAGGTGTTAAAGCAACAGGTGGTTGGTTGTCTCAATGGAAATGTAGACACAACATTAAATTCAAGGAAGCATGCGGCGAGGAAGGTAGTGCTATAAGTGCAGAGACATGGAAATCTCCAAAACTCCCTGACTTGCTTCAAAAATTTTGTGCAGATGATATCTACAGTGCCAATGAAATAGACCTTTTTATTGTGACATATTGTGTTTGCTACAAATCAAAATTCCATATTAGTGTGCAGTTGTTTCAAATGATCGAGATATACCATCAATAAAAACACAAAATGCTGGCAGAACTCAGCAGGCCAGACAGCATAGAGGTAGTTTCGGGCCGAAACCCTTCATCAGGAGATATACCATCAGATCTTCATATTGCAATTTTAAGAGTGGCCAGTGAAGGAAATAGCATAAACTCACTTTGTCCAATAGTACTGCTGTAAAGTTTCAGTTTTCCAAGGAAAATGGTAATAGTCTCTTTGCATGATATGCGATTGTAGTTTTTTCCTTATAACTGTTTAATAAATTAAGGTTTTCAAATACAAACCCTTCTGATAAGGATTAGATATGGAAAACCTGGCAACCTCTGACAGTCTTTCAGTTGGAATTAGATACAGATGGTTCCCCATTAACATGTAATTATACAACAAAGTACTGTAATCATAATCACTAGCCGGTGGAGCATATTGCAGGATATCCTGGTGTGTCACACCCACCTGCTCGCTGTATAATCAGTGATTTGGGGCTGGATGTGGTATGGAGCTCAGCAGGGTGTGAACGGTGATTTCTGCGTGGTCAAGCAGGAGCAGAGATAACGATCGGCATACATAGGCTAGGCTATTTTGCTGCCTCATTTGCATCATCTAGCATATTTTCCCATTCATTTCATTCAGGGTTCTAATTAAATTACATACATTCATTTCTTTTATATTTATCTATTTCAGTAATATTTCACTAAAATAGTAAACCTATCACGGCCCATTCAAAAACTCCTGTGGCCCCCAGCTTCTTGTTTTTCACTTGTGGCCCCTACGAAATCTGGCCCACTTTGAGAACCACTGCTATACAGCACAGAAAACAGGCACCTTGGCCCAATTTGTTCACGCTTACCAAGTTGCCTAGCTGACTTAGTCCCATTAGTCTGCATGAGGCCTCTATCATTTCCTCTGGCAGATATCTTGTTCCAGATATTCATCAGCCTCTTTGAGGAAGTTGCCTTCAGGTTTCTTTTCAATCTTGATTATAATCTAAATCCTTAAATCTAAACCCTGATGAAGTGTCTTGGACTGAACCATTGACTGTTTATTCCTCTGCAAAGATTCTGCCTGATTTACTGAGTTTCTCTAGCATTTTGTGTGTCTTGTTCAAAATTTCCAGCACCTGCAGGATCTCTTGTGCTCTTTTAAATCTTTGACTTTTTACTTTAAGCCCATGCCTTTTATTTTTGGACTCCCTTAACCTGGGGAAAGTTCTGTGACTTTCACCTTATCGATGTTCCTCATGACTTTTAAGCCTCTGTCCAGTTACCCCTTAGCCTCTTACACTCCATGCAAATCTTTTTTGTACTCTTTCCAGTTTAATGAATTGTTTCTACGGCAGAACTGTACAAAGTAATCCAAATGCAACTTGGTCAATATTTGTAAAGGAATTTTTTTTTAAACTGAAGTAAATAATAGATAACTGTGCAACTAGAATTAGCTAAGTGAATGGTTCATAAGTTTTACATGATTAGACAAGCAATCGAAAACAAGAAACATGAAAGAGACCAGAAATTGGTTTCCATAAGAGACGCAAGATTGGTGGCACTTAGGTTGGATTAATAATCATTTTATGCACATACCTAGTCAATGTCAGATTGTTACCAACAGAAAACCTTCAAGTACTTGCAGGCATATATTGATTATTAGATTATTTAACCCTTTAGTCATTCACCAAATCTACTATTAGGATGTAGTGAGAACGTCAATACTGTGTTCAAAGTAAGTTTATTATCAAAGTATATATATGACATATCAGATTCAGTTTTTTTTAGAGCAATCACAGTAAATACCAGAAATACAGTAGAATCAGTGAAAGACAGGGTGGACAAACAACCTTGTGGATGGCATCCGTTAGTCTCGTGAGACCATGTATCTGCTCCTGGAAAGTCTTGTTTCAGCCTTGCAAGGGCCCAGGCCTGGGGAAGGTTTTATGGAAGACTGGCGGTTGCCCAAGCAGCAAGTCTCCCCTCTCCACGCCACCGATGTTTGGCACCAGTGACGTCGCAGGAGTTGCCAGAACGAGTTGAAGGCAACGTCGGACTGGCTTAGGGACTCCAGCTCCGGATTTGTCCTCAGGGTTTGCTCCTGAAGCCTTTCCCATGAGTGGGTATGGCCGCAAGGCAGCGGAGGTTTGAAATCAGAGTTTTCCCTCTCTTAGATGGACTGCCTTCCCAGGCTGATGAGCTCCACCTACCTGAAGCACTGGTTTTAAGGCACCAGGACCCACCTTCATCCCTTCTCCTGTCAGTAGAAACAGTTCCGCCGGGCTTAGAGGCTAAGCCACACGAGAAGACCAGGAGTTGGACTTGGTTGTCAGAGGCTATTTGAGGTGCACGACATGAGGAGTACTTTTAGCTAGTGGGCGCTTGTCCCCACTACCACTCCTCGGCTTGACAACCGTGGAACCACAAACAACCAACATGCAAATTATCAACAAACTGTAAATATAGAAAGTAAGAAAAATTGAAATAATAATGATATATAATCAAGCACTAAATTTGAGAACATCAGGTGTAGAGTCCTTGAAAATGAATTCAATGGTTGTGAGAACAGTTCAGTGATGGAGCAAGTGAAGTTGAGTGAAGTCATTCCCTCTGGTTCAAGACCCTGATGGTTGAGGGGTAAAGCTGTTTCTGTCCTGGTGATGTGGCTCCTGAAGTCCCTGTGTCTTCTTCCTGATGACAGCAGTGAGAAGAGAGCAGAGTCTGGATGGTGGGGGTCCTTGATGGTAGATGTAGCTTTCTTGTGATAGCACTGCTTGTAGATGTGCTCAATGGTGGGGAGGACTTTTCCTGAAATAGACTGGGCTGTATCCACTACTTTTTGAAGGCTTTTCTATATAAGGGCATTGGGGTGTCCATACCAGCCTGTGATGCAACCAGTCAATATACTTTCCACCACACATCTATAGAAGTTTGTCAAAGTTTAAGATGACATGCTGTATCTTTGCAAACTTCTAAGAAAGTAGAGGTACTGCTGTGCTTTCTTGGTAATGGCATTTACGTGCTGGACCCAGAACAGATCTTATGAAATCAAGGAATTTCTTCATTGATACACTGGGAAGAATTCTAGGGAATAGAGCAGCAAAAATGATTGCAACACTTAGAACCTTTATAGCTGAATGAAGTGTGGCACTCAGAATGTTGGCAAATATACGTAGTCAGGCTATCTAACCTGGAACTAGAGTAACAAGTGCAGAATTAAAGGAAAATTGTTTATCAAAAATTAAAGGATATGTGGAACAAAATTGTAATTCAATTTGTTTATATTATAGTAATGAACTTCAAACCATGCTGGAATAATGTCTGATCAGACCAAGGTTTGAAATGTGTAGATATGTGGACAGAATCATATTATCTAAAGGGTTTCTCGATTGGTGTTGAAGGCCAGAGAAAGATCTGCAGAGCACTCCCTGAAGCAATTGCATGTGGGAAACCCATGATAGAACATTGCACAAGGCTTGTGGAAACAGCATTGATGGCCAGAAGGGACTTTTCTTATTCCATGCTTCTTTATTTACAGATTACGTATGCACCAGTCTGTGAACTTTGGGAGAAATCATCATTAGACATACCCTCCATAGGATCATTTTCAGAATGAATGGCACAACAATCACAGTACCAGAGGACGGTTCCCCTACATTTCTCTGAAGGTGACCTTCAGCTGGCTATATTGGGATAGAAATGGCAACATCTTGGCACAATATGCAGGAGAAATGGCAGATTTGTCGCAAACAAAATTGTGGTTTTCTCCTGTCAATGCTTGTTGTTTGGTCTATGCGACATGGTTTCCTCTGTTAACTATTATGGTACATGGGACCCATTCCATCCTATGGACAGTTACTCCATTCAAGTGATTTTCTCTGCAGACTTGAGTTTGAACTGAAACTTAATTTATTTCTTGTTTAGGTTTTGACTATCTACTTGGACATAACAATATCAGTTACTCCCACAAGCCCTTCCCCCAAGAACACAATAGAATCCTGTTACTGAAAATGAACAAGTGTACAAATCGTCCATGTAGATAAAAGAAATTTTGCTTAAATCTACTTAAATAGTTTTAGGAATTTGGATCAGCATGAACGTTGAAACTATGAAAATATGGATTTTACATTTGCCTGTGTTTATGGGTTTAAATATTGGAATGGATATTGTATAAGTGTGGCAGAAGTACTTGAATCAGAATCAAAATCAGGTTTATTATCACTGGCATATGTCGTGAAATTTGTTGTTATGTGGCAGCAGTAGATTGGAATATAAAATAATAAAAACTGAATTACAATAAGAAAAAATATATATGTATTAAAAAGTTATATTAAATAAGTAGTGCAGAGTAACTGGTGAGGTAGTCTTCACGGGATCAATGTCCATTCAGAAATCAGATGGCAGAGGGGAAGAACTGTTCCTGCATTGAGTGTGTGCTTTCAGGCTCCTGTGCCTCTTCCCTGATAGTTGCAATGAGAAGAGGATATGTCCTGGGTGATGGAGGTCATTAACAATGGATGCTGTCTTTTTTGAGGCATCGCTCCTTAAAGATATTCTGGATACTGGGAAGGCTAGTGCCCATGATGGATATGATTGAGTTTATCTCTGCAGCTCATTTTGATCCTGTGCAGTGAGACTGTGAAGAAATGGAATCTTGAATGATAAAATTTATGTGAAGTTCCATAACGTTGAAATTATTTCTTTAATCATGTAAACATTCTTCCTTATACAGATCCATGGCAAACCACCAGAAATCAGTCTCACTATCACATAGAAAATATAATTATAGAGATGATTTTCAACATTGGTAGAAATATTTGGGTGAGAAGGTGCAAATGGGATGGGGGGGGGTGTTGGATGAAGATTCCTGGGCTATGTTTCTTATTAGTAAAATAGCGACCATTTCACTAATTACAGCCAATAACAAGTGAGAATAAAAGAGCATCATACACAAAATGCCTGAGGAACTCAGCAGGTCCTGCTGAAGGGTCTTGGCCCAAAACATTGACTGTACTTTTTCCATAGATGCTGACTGGCCTGCTTATTTATAAAATAGCAGCATGCGCAGTTCAAATGACAGATTTAACATTTGTTCAGTAATTAGAATAAAATTAGCTTTTTGTATATCTTCCATCCATTACTGTAAAGAGTAAGCCTATGAATGGATTTTTGTAACTCTAGTAAGGTTGAACAATAGATAGTCTTAAATGTTTCTTACTTGCAAAGAACCTACTACAAGGTTTCTTTTGACAGCTGTTACCTCAAACAACTTGATTGTAGAATTCAATGTGGATGCTTTCAGATATTTGAATCAGGCTATTTTTTGTTCAGAGATAGAGAAAAGTTAAGTCAATGGAGTTGAAATTTAGATATAGTCTCAAAAATGACGCAACCTCAGACGGCTTAATGCATGTCTATGTATTCCTGTATTGAGCTAATTTATATTCTACCTTCTTGAACATAAGTTTTCTAGAAGTAGACATACGTCCTTTGAGCTGGTTCAGATTTGGTAAAAAACTTCATTTTAATAGTATAAAATTAATTTAATCACCCCATGCATCTAGTGGATAACTGCTTTAAATATAAAGTTTAAGACTACCTTGCTCACTTTTAATCAAGTTAAGTGGGATCAGAACAGTAAATTAAACTGGCTTATTGCTTCAAGTTCTTTAGTTGTACGTAATAGTCACAAATGACCATTTAAACCTTACATCATTAATGGGACAGAGCCAAAACTTTGAGTCAGAAAACCAAACTGAAGTGTAGCATACTGCCAATGGCTCATCGATAATCACAAATACATAAATATAGGTTGTATTGAAATAATCTTGATGCATAAAAAAGCTCCAAAAGTGGATCCGAAATGTAATATCTGTAAGATACATTAGATATAGGAGCAGAATTAGGCCATTCAGCCCATCAAGCCTGCTCTGCCAATAGTAGTTAATTTTTTTAACCCCTTTCTCCCACCTTCTCCCTAGACTCTGCATTAATGGAAACATGACCTCTATCCAGGTATTCAGTAGATCTCCGTGAGATTCACCCTCATTCGTCAATACCATTGAGTACGGGCCCAGAACCATCAAACACTTCTCATAGTTAAACCTTTCATTCCTTGTATCATGCTTGTAAACCTCCTCTGGATCTTCTCCAGGGCCAGCACATTTTTTCTTCAATTAGTGGCCCAAAATTGCTCACGATATTCTAAATACAGTCTGACCAATGCCTTATAAAATCTTAGTACTACATCCTTGCTTTTCTATTGTACCCCTCAAAATAAATCTTAACATTGTATCTGTCTTTCTTACTATCAACTCAACAGGAATCCTGAGCAAAGTCCTGTTGCATCTCCCATTAACCATGCAAAATAATCCATGATAAATTTCTATTTGTCCTTTTTATCATTCTCTAATAATGGATCACCATGAAGTTTAGCATTCCTTCCTACGTTTCAGAAAGTGATATCAGTATCCTGAGTGTTGCATTTCACATGGTGAAGGTACTCCCACAATGTTCATAGATTTGTAATTTAAAAATTTGGTTCCATTAAGAGTGGAATGATGTAAACCCACATTTTGATGGTGTGTTACTTGACACCAAAGCTCAAGATGATGGGTTTGCCATGCATTTAATTTGTTTTTATTTGTTTTTTAGATGTTAAAATTTATCATTTTGAAGGCCCTTAAAGAAATTTTGGTAATTGTAGCTATATTTGACAAGCAATGGAAGGATTTTATATTTAAAAGCATTGTTAACTGTCTACAGTATGTGTATATCTATCAAAAATAATCCACATCAATTCTATTTGTCACACAGGACAGATGTAATACTTACTAAATTACTAATTGTATTTTTACACTTGCATTCTCCAATTACAATGCTTTCTGCTGAAAAGTTATCAAGAACAGAACCCGGAACCAGAACTTTAACCACATTATTTTATTTGAAAAATGGCATTATAAGTTCCAAACATAAAATAGAACACGAATGCTTAATCAAACAATATATTTACAAGATTACTCAAATACTACTTAAATATTAAATACACAACAGTCCTTCCTGCATAGCTATAAACTCCAACTCAATAGAATTGCATTATTATTATATAATGCAACTACTATGTACAGATATCCACAGCATTGTATATTTTAAATTGTCCCATTCAGGCTGAAAGATTTAATCGCTGTGGAGGATTTCTTACTCTTGTGGGATAATACCTTTCCTAACGAGTGAGATCACTGTGCTTGGCAGATGAGATTTGTGGTTGTGAAAACAATCTCGGCTTCTTCAGCCTCCTCCTTGGTAGTTGTAGGAGTTGTCTCTGAGACTGCAGAAAGTGGTTCTGACAGCGGTAGCAAGCTTTCATCTTCTTCCTTTTTCTTCTTCTAGTTGGTGTATCTTCATCTTGGCAAGGTGCATTTAGTTCACTGGAATATTCTCTTATTAATCCTTCTATTACTCCCTTTACAATCTGATCTCTCCTCTTGGTTCCCTTATTCACAATGTCATCCGATGAATCCTCTGTTTTTGCATTTCCATTGATTCCTTTATTTTGGCCTTCCATTCATCCAGTTGGGTTTTGGTCTTTGCATCTACTTTTACAAGAAGCTTTTTGTCTCCCACTTGAAGTTCATGCAATAACCTTAACGCATGTAGAGTAGATCCTGATTCTTTATACTCACAAAAGCCAAGTACTTGCAACTTTCCTGAATCTCCTTGAACTGTCTTCCAGCTTAAAACCAAGCCACATTTCGCAGGTAACTGCCTGATTAACATATCAGAAGCTTTCTCAGATATCTTGCCTACAAAAGCTGATGTAGTCAGACCAGGGCTTTCATCACTTCCACAGTTTTTCTGGCCAGCAGTGTCCTTTCCTCGTCCAATATGCTTTACAGCCAGAGGCACGGAGGTTGGCACTAATGACTATTCTCTGTTGGGCAACAGTTCACAGTCTACGGCATGGAGACAGTTATTGCATACAAATAGTGGATGGATCTCCAATTATGTTGTAGTTGCCTCAGCCACTCATGTCCCCACAACACTGGTCATCCTGTTTTTACCACAATGTGGCTTCTTGGCTGTTGTATTGCATGGTGGCAAATGTCATTCCCACAGGAGTTATCTTTCCTCCAATATAAGTTCTTAGTTGAATATCTGCAGGCATCAGTTTGATATCGGTGAAATGCCATTCAAGCTCATTTTGTGGAATAACTGAAACAGCTGAACCAGTGCTGAGTTCATTTTAATCAATTTGCCATTCACTTCTGGTGTAAACCATATTGCTTGTCTATTGCCAGTTTTTATATTATAAATCTCCAGGCTACCCAATCCTGTCTCACTCTCATTATCAGCTTTTTCATCAACAGCATGCATATTAGTGTTCTTTCTGAAACTGTTAGCTCTTTTTCTCTTCCTTATGCAGTCCATTTATTTTTGTCTGCCCAACATGCTCTTTGTATGTGCTTTCTTTGTTGCATTTTCTGCAAGTTTCGCAAGATCCAGAAATATAGATCTAACTTCATGTTTAAGTGAGGTGCCCATGTATCACGAAGTCATGTGATAATATATGCAATTCATATATTTATACATATAAACCGTAATGAATTATTTAAAGAACAAAAATACTTAATCAATCAATATATTTACAAAATAACTCACATATTACTTAAATATACAACGATCTCTTCCCTACCAAGGAGTCAAGCTGATGAACCTTTGTTACCTCCTTCATTGGAACCATATGATAAAGTTTATCACAAAAAATTGTATTGACACTTAGCATATTAGTATTCCTAGAAATATCTCTGGGTATTTATATTTATGATTATGTTGAACAATTGGGTGAATAAGCCCTGAAAACTAGGGTTAGGGTTAGGATTTAGACATTTGGCTGCTGTTTTACCGTTTGCCTTTATTATGATTATATTATGCAAACTACCAGTGATGCTGCTGCAATTAAGTTTTCAGTGTTTCTGTGTACACATGTATACATGCGTATGACACCAAACTCGACTACATACGAAATTCACAACATCTGTTAGCATCTACTGGTCCTACTGCTATTGTATTGTCTCCATTATGAGGCTGATTGTTTTGGATGTCAACAATGAGATACTTCCTGTTCCCCTCCATACTGTAGATGCTGTCAGACGTGCTCAGTTCCTCCAGCATTTTGTGTGTGTAGCTTCCTGTTCTATGATGTCTTGCAAACTTCTGTAAACCAAAGCAAAGCTTTTGTGTCTCTTCCAATCCTGGATGTTACAGCTTTTACTGCTCAGCAGATGCATGGATATCAGCTGTGAATCTTTTCAACGCTGACTCTCATTGTGTTCTTCTCAAAACATCTGTACGCATGCAATTTCTAACAAGAGCAACTGTAGGAAAAATTCTAACTGATTTTATTTTTCCCAGCTGTAAGCCTGAGATTTTGATATTAACCGCTTATTATTCGCTGAGGGCTTAGCCTACACATTGCAGTCAAGGAATAGAATCTGGAATCTTTTCGGGGAAATCATTAATGTTCTCTGCTCTGGTGGAACAGTTTCAATCTCTGAAAGCATAAGATAGGTTAAACATTAAAATAATTATAACAATTCTGATTTTCTCCTTAACATGTTCCATTTGTTTTTCAGAGTGAAAATAAATTTGTTTCAGGGTTAAGCTCAAGAAAGGAGTTTAGCAATCAAAATATTGCTGACCAACACATGACTGAAAAGATAAAAATAGAAGATGAGCATTATAAACTTTCTAGTTCCAACAGGGGAACTCAGCAGACTAAAGATTTATTATTCCTGAAGGATCTGAATGGAACAGATAGGTCACAACAAACGGATCTGAAACTTCCGATAACTTTGCACACACTTCCACCTGGAATCAAACTGCAGCTTCAAGGTTCGCCTTCAACCTGTGAAGTGGTCAAATTCACCAAATTACCCGGACCACTAGCAACAAACAATATAAGTGACATTAGATTACAGACACAAGTGGACCCATCCTTGAAGATCAACACTATAAATGTTCCTCTTACCGTGCCTCCTACTGAAGCAGGTACTATCTGTATTAATTAAATAGAATGTATTGTTCACAAGCCTTATATGAACTCAGTATAGTCCTGATGTTAGTCATTTTACAAAGACAGCAGTTTGCTCAGCATCCTACTTTCAGCAATAAATATCCAGGAGCCGTGTATTTGTGGTTATTGTGTAGCAGTTTAAAGCCAAGCAGTGTGAGTGTGCTGGGTTCCTACCTTTTTCGTAAGAACATGGGCAATATTTGCACTAAGGGCCGTGTTAAAGGCATTTTAAAGATTTGTTTGGTGGTGATCTTCTGATATTTATTTAGATAATTATGAACATTTAAGAAACAGATTATTTTCTGAATAATATATGGATTCTAAACATGTTGGAAGAATACAAGCTTAGGAACTGGTTCCAATAGCGCCCATTTTTCACAAGCAAATGCACATGGAAACAATTTGGCTGTGTAGATCACACAACTGAATAATTCAAGGTGGCATCATGTCCAGTGGGAACTTCCATGTATAGATCAGCCACTTGTGCACGTCATTTTCTTGGGTTTATTCGCAAACCTAATGGCATCACGTGTTTGGATGCAATTATGACTGCTGTTGAGCAGTTAGGAAAAATTAGTGTATCACCCAAGATCACCGAATTAAGAGTGAATCCCTGTCCTTTCATGAGCCACACTGCCATTGAGGATAGTGTGTTTAAATGACTGCTCACTCTGATCAGAGGTCTAAATTGATAAGTCCTGAGCAGAATTAGACCATCCGCTCATCAGGTCTGTTCTGCCATGACAATTAGTTTACCTGAACTCCATTCTCCTGCTGTCTTTCCAAAACATTTGGAATACAATTTAAATATACCCAATGACTTGGCTTCCACAGCCATCTCTGGCAATGATTTCCACAGATTCACCACCCTATGGATAAAGAAATTCCTCCTCACCTCTGTTCTAAAAGGATTTCTTTTTATTCTGAGGCTGTGCCCTCTGGTCCTAGATTCTACCACTATGGGAAACATCCTTTCCACATCCACTCTATCTAAGCCTTTCGATATTAAGTAGCCTGCATTTAGATCCTCCTCTCTCCCTCCCCAGCCCTCTAAACTCTAGCAAGTACAGGCTCAGAGCCATCAAACACTCCTCATACATTAACCCTTTAATCCTTGGGATCATTTCATAAATCTCCTCTGGACGCTCTCCAATGCCAGCACCTCCTTCCTTAGGTAAAAGGCCCAAACTGTTCACAATGCTCCAGATGTATTCTGACCAATGCCTTGTAAAGTCTCAGCATTTCCTGCTTTTATATTCTAGTCCTCTTGAAATGAATGCCTCTTGAAAAGAAGGCATTGCATTCACCTTCTTTTCTAATAATTCAACCTGCAAGTTAAAATTTAGGGAATCCTGCAATAGGACTCCCAAGTCTGATTTCTGAATTTGTTCCATATTTACAAAATAGTCTACACATTTATTCCTTCCACCAACGTGCAAGACCATACACTTCCCTGCACTGTATTCCACCTGCCATTTCTTTGCCTATTTTCTGGTTCTGTCCAAGTCCTTCTGCAGACTCCCTGCTTCCTTAATACTACCTCCCCCTCCACCTATCATCTGCAAATTGAGCCACAAAGCCACCGATTCCATCACCCAAATCATTAGCATATAATGTGAAAAGTAGTGAACCCAACAACAGCTCTTGCAGAACACCACTAGTCATCGACAGCCAACCCGAAAAGCCCACTCTTTTGCCTTCTGCCATACAGCCAATCTTCTGTCCATGCTAGTATCATTACTATAGTACCATGAACTCTTGTTTAGCAGTCTCATATGCAGCACTTTGTCAAAAGCCTTCTGGAAATCCAAGTAAACAACATCCACTAACTCTCCTTTGTCTATTCTGTCTGTTATTTCCTCAAGGAGTTCTAACATATCTGTCAGTCAAAATCTCCCCTTAAGGAAATAATACTGACTTCTGTCTGTTCTATTGTGTGCCTCCCAAGTACCCCAAAACCTCATCCTTTAAGAAATGGACTCTGACATCTTGCCAGTCAGGCTAACTGGCCTATAATTTCCTGTCTTTTGCCTCTCTCCCTTCTTAAAGAGCGAAGTGACAGTTACAATTTTCCATTCTATAAGAACCATTCTAGAATCTGGTGATTCTTGAAAGATCATTACAAATGCCTGCACAATCTCTTCAGCCATCTCTTTCAGAACTCCAGGGTGAAGTCCTTCTAGTCTAGGCGACTTACCTGCCTTCAGACCTTTCAGCTTCCCAAGCCACTCTTGCCTCTCTTTTACTCTTTATTTGTATGGAAAAACTTCTGGTATCCTCTTTTATATTATTGGCTAGCTTACCTCCGTATTTAATCTTTTCTCGTTTTATTGCCTCTACGAGGAAACCACATTAGCTTTGCTATAAATGAGCTTTCTCTGCCTACCTTTCAGTATTTGACACCAGAGTATGCTGCTTTACAGTATGCATTATATTTGGTCAAAATGAAATAAAGGGAGAAGCAATATGCAAGACAGCAGTATGCACATCAGCTTATCTGTGAAGAGTTGGAGGAAAATAACAAATTCAATAGCAAGTTCACTTAGCCCAGATTCTTAATAGCTTCCCAATATTCCTATTATTGGATACCTGCATCTCCAGATCCTTTCACTGAAACTGGCAGCTCAGTCCTCATATCAGGAGGAATCTTCTGAACCATTTTCAAAGTATGAATATTTCCACTCTCAGTGAAGTGGTAGTGGTACTCTGTATTTGTGCCTTTAAGTTTTTATTGGTCTTTAAGTGCCTTATTCAGAGTATTTGTAATGAGTGTGAGCCAAACAAGAACGGCAAGACTCTTAACCAATGGGAATGATGACTCTTCATTCAAGTGCTTAGAGTCTCAACCAGGAAGAGTAAATTACAATAAATCTTGTCGAGGAAACTCAACCAACGTTTGAGGTAAAGGCCAGAATTAAGAGAGTGAGATAAAAAGTTAGGTATAATTGAAGGACGGTATGTCAAATGTGTGCATTATTTTAAATCTTTGGCATTCATTAACTGAATCCATACTTAGAGTGAAGTTCTTTGTAATCATCACTCTTTATATTAAAAAATTCAACTTCCTTCAGATTTTCTGATATGTTTATTGGGGTAATAGTATTGTTTTGTTTTGTTTTCAGTATAACTGTTGTTTCAGTGAAGAAATATGACATACTTTACAGCAAGTTCTAGAATTCTGCATTTGACTGTAGATATGCAGATAAGTTTCTATTAAGTTTACTCCAAGTAAGTGGAGGACCCAGTGGCTGATCCAGTCGAGCTGCTCTCCATAGCTCCAGTAATTATGCTTCAATCTTAACCTCCAGTGTTTGTATGTTCTCCCTGTCTACCAAGTGCTTCATTTTCCATTCCAAAGTTGTGACGATTGATTGATTAATCATTTCCTGTAAATTACTACCGGTGTGTAGATGAATGCTAGAATCTGAGGGGAATTGAAGCGAATAAACATAGAATGAATAAATGGGTGCTTGATGATCAGCATGAATTTGGTGCCTATGTCCATGCTGAATGACGCTAGGAAGTGAGTTTTGCCACTAATATCACATCTAGATTTTTATTATGGATCCTTCTAAATTCAGCAGTATTTGAAGAATGTTTATAGATAATGTAAAGGAAGACCTTCATCTTTAAAGAATATCTTTTTTGCAAAGTTAACCTGCTACATCCCAGATTTTGCTTAATGGTTCGACTCACACCATGGATTCTGTTTGTGATTCATTCTCCCTAGGAATTTTAAACAATTGTTATGACTTAATTCTACTTCACTTGTAGGACAAAGACCCAACTCATTACTCAGGATGGGAAAGCACTATAACAGGCATTTTGCAAATCAGGTTGCTTTTCACTAAAAGCTTTGAGCACTTTAATCCCTCGGCTCTACAGCGATGATCTTGGTAATTAAGTGCTACGTCATTTTCACTTCCTGTGATTCTTGCATTGATATGCAATGAATACGTACATCACTTCTGACCCATTGCAAGTATGTGCTTATATTTGGGTTAATTTCAAAGTTCAAAATAAATTTATCTTCAAAGTAGATACACTGTATGTAACCGTATACACCCTGAGATTAATTTTCATGCAGGCATCCTCAGTAAATCCCATAACCATAATAGAATCAATGAAAGACAGAACCAAGAGCTCAGATAACCAGGGTGCAAAAATCAATAACTGCAAACACAAAATGAAAGAATAGAAAGAAATAATAAATAAATGAGCAATAAATATTGAGAACATAAGATGAAAAGTGTTTGAAAGTGAGTTGTTAGGTTGTGGGAACAGTTCAGTGAAGTTATCCCCTCTGTTTAAAGAGCCTGCTGGTTGAGGGGTAATAATTGCTTCTGAATTGGTGGTGTAAGTCCTGAGGCTCTTGTACCTTCTTCCTGATGGCAACAATGAGAAGAGAGTATGACCTGAGTGGAGAGGGTCCCTGATGATAGATGCTGCTTTTCTGGGACAGCGTTCCATGTGAGTGGTAGGGAGGGCTTTACCCGTGATGGACTAGGCCATATCCACTACTTTTTGTAGGCTTTTCCACTGAAGGGCATTGGTGTTTCCACACCAGGCTATGATGCAGCCAGTCAATATACTCTCCACCACATGTCTAAAGAGGTTTTTGAAAATTTTAGATGTTGTGTCGAATCATCACCTATTTCTAAGGAAGTGGAGCTACTGCCGTGCTTTCTTTGTAATTGCATTTATGTGCTGGGCCCAGGACTGACCCTTTGAAATGAAAACACTGATGAATTTAAAGTTGCTGACCCTGTCCAGCTCTGATACCCCAATGAGGACTGGCTCATGGACCTAAGCTTTCCTCCTCTTGAAGTCACTAAACAGCTTCTTGGTCTTGAGCAAGAAAGAGACATTGAGCAAGAGGCTGTTGTTATGACACCACTCAGCTGGATTTTCAACCTCCCTCCTGTATGTCGATTTGTCACCACCTTTGATTTGACCAACAACAGCAAACTTGAATCTGACCTGAAAGCATGTACCACCAGGCTCAAGGACCGCTTCTATCCCACTGTTAACAGACTGTTGAATGTATGTTAAAATGGACTCCTGGACTCACAGTCTACCCTCAATGACCACTTTGTTACATGTACACCTACTTGTTAATGCAATTATCTAATCAGCCAATCACATGGCAGCAATCCAATGCGTAAAAACATCCCAACATGGTCAAGAGGTTCCGTTGTGGTTCAGACCAGCACCAGAATGGGGAAGAAATGTCACGGAAGTGACTTTAACTGTGGAATGATTGTTGGTGCTGGAAGGGGTGGTTTTAGCATCTCAGAAACTAATGACCTCCTGGCATTTTCATGCATAGCAGTCTCTAGACTGCAAAGAATGGTTCAAAACACAAAAACAAAACCAGTAGTTCTATGGGCGTAAACACGTTGTTAATGAGCGAAGTCAGAGGAGAATGGCCAGAGTGGTTCAAGCTGACAGGAACACGTTACAACAGTGGTTTGCAGAAGAGCATCTCTAACCTTGAATGGGCTACAGCAGCAGAAGAGTTTGAACGTACACTCAGTGGTCACTTTATTAGGGGCAGGAGGTACCCAATAAAGTGGCCATTGAGTGTAGCTCCTTAAGATTTTGCACTTTATCATTTCACTGCATAGAACTTTTTTGTAGCTTTAAAACTTCATTTAACATTGTCATTGTTTTACATTGTTGTGCCGCAATGCAGTGAGCAATGATTTGTTCTGTATGAACAGTATTCAAGACAAACTTTTCACTCTGTATTTGGACCTGTGACAATAATACACCAAAACCAATACCAATGCCATACTGTGCACATAAATATACACCCAATATTAACATTCTTTTCTCTTAAAAAACAAACCTGTAACAATAATAATCTGTATACTGTTTATTATTAAATCTTACAGCCAATTATTTACATGTAAAATAAAAATATACAAACAAATGTATATGCTCGATCAACTATAATAGAAATAAAAATCTGTTCACTTTCTAATGCTCTCAAGTACAGTACACAATAATAAATCAACATGATAACAGTAATGACTGATAAGTGCAGTGAATGACATCTCCAATAGACTTCAGTTATAGCAGATCTCAGATACCATGCTGAAATTTTACTTGGACAGTATGTGACAATAGGTACATCACTTGAATCTCTAAACATCAATTTTAATCTCCACTAATTCAGCCATTAGCCGACACAGTAATTACAATTATACATTGGTTTCAAAATGCTTCCAAATATCACAGACCAATAATGAAAATATCTAATTTAATTTTTTTCTGTTTTCCATCTTTTTGCCTTCACACATGTTCTGACACGTCACATCTCTTACTAGCTTCATGTGGCCTCTGGATTTTTCATTTTTCTGCTGATTCTTTTAAAGCTGGGAAATCATTATCTCTGACCTTCCATAACCTTATGGTTTCCACTGAACACAACATAATTATTACAATGCTCAATCTTCCTTGCCGTGCTTGGTTACAACTTAGTGAGCAGGTGGATCAATGAGAGAATTCAACAAACTGGCAGGGCATGTTGAGAAATTGATTAGTAAAGCATATGGGATTCTAGGAATAGAGCTACTGAGAACTATAGCAGGAAGTTTTGTTGAATCTGTATGAAAGGTGGTTCAACACACTGGAGTACTGCATAAAAAGACTGCACGAAAAAATCAATTGAATGACTTCAGAGATGAGAGATTTCAGCTATAAAGTTAGATACGAAAAGTTAATGATGTTCTCCATCGAACAAAGAATGTTGATGGAAGATTTCACAGATACACTCCATACAAGGTTATGGCTTGGAGAGGGTAAATAAAGTAAATCTAATCTACAGGTGGCTTTAAATATAAACATATATTTAAAATTCAGAGCAAAAGGTATAAAGTTGAGGAAAACCATTTTTCCTCAAACTGTAAATGACTTTGAATTGGTTGGAAACAAAATTAATCAACAGCCAAAAAAAAAATGGGTCAGCGTTTGAAAGGAAATAGTTTTCAGAACTATGTGGAAAAATTAAGGGGAATTGATGGAATTGCTTCACAAGGAGCTGCAAGGACCTGATCTTCTGAGAAGCTTCTGTCTGAATCTATAGATAACATATTAAGTATATATTAACTTAAAGTCACAAAACATTTTGACATATAGGCACATAATTTCCTGCACTGATAATACCAGTGATCTATTATAAATGTTATTATTTGCATACTGAATTTTTATTGCTGACTTACTCTGGAATTTCATGATTATCTAATTGCAGCAGCAGGGAAGTCAACGAGCATTTACTTCCCGTCGATTTCTCCTTCCAGTAAACAAATCCCCCCCCCCCCCATTTAATCCCCACTCTGAACTTTTACTTCTTCTCACCTTACTTCCCCCTGGGTGACTTCCTCCTTTCCTTTCTACTATGGTCTACTCTTTTCTCCAATCATATTCCTTCTCCTCCGGCCGTTGACCCTTCCCATCCACCTGGCTTCTGCTAGCACCTTCCAGCTAGCCTTTTCCCCTCTTCCATTGGAAAAGAACCAACATTGTCATTACCAAAATGGACATGGAAGTGCAACAGACTTAATATAATGTTGATCCATTAAGATATATAAACCCACCAAGAAAGAGGACACAATAACATCCACATTCTATTTTTGTGGTATGTTGTTGGCATCTCATAATAGGAAAAGGTTTCCAATACATGTGTAGTTACCAAGCTTTGCAATATTCATCAAGCAAAGAAGACTTTTCTGACTTTGGCATGTGCACAGGATGAAAGTTTTGAGAATCTAATAATAAGGGATTCCCTGAAGCTCCCTGAAGGTGGAATCTCATGTGGATAGGGTGGTGAAGAAAGCTTTTGGTATGCTGGCCTTTATAAATCAGAGCATTGAGTATAGGAGTTGGGATGTAATGTTAAATTTGTTCAAGGCATTGGTGAGGCCGAATTTGGAGTATTGTGTACAGTTCTGGTCACCAAATTATAGGAAAGATATCAACAAAATAGAGAGAGTACAGAGAAGCTTTACTAGAATGTTACCTGGGTTTCAGCACCCAAGTTACAGGAAAAGGTTGAACAAGTTAGGTCTTTATTCTTTGGTGCGTAGAAGGTTGGGGGGGGGGGGGACTTGATAGAGGTATTTAAAATAATGAGGGGGATAGATCGAGTTGACGTGGATAGGCTTTTTCCATTGAGAGTAGAGGAGATTCAAACAAGAGGACATGATTTGAGAGTTAGGGGGCAAAAATTTAAGGGTAACACGAGGGGGAATTTCTTTACTCAGAGAGTGGTAGCTGTGTGGAACGAGCTTCCAGTAGAAGTGGTAGAGGCAGGTTCGGTATTGTCATTTAAAGTAAAATTGGATAGGTATATGGATAGGAAAGGAATGGAGGGTTATGGGCTGAGTGCGGGCCAGTGGAACTAGGTGAGTGTAAACGTCGGCATGGACTAGAAGGGCTGGGATGGCCTGTTTCCGTGCTGTAATTGTTATATGGTTATAAAGTACCTTATCTGAATGCTTCACAACTTGATATGTCAGCTGCTCTGATCAGGACTGCAAGAAATTGCAGGGAGTTGTGGACACCGCTCAGTCCATCAGGAAAACTAGTCTCACCTCCATGGGCTCTATCTACTCATCTTGCTCCCTCAGTAAAGCAGTCAGCATAATCAGATACCCCACCCCCAGTATTCTCTCACTTATGCAGAACCTAAAAATCTGCACCACCATACTGAAGGGGCATCTCTATCCCACTGTTACAATGCTTCAATGGACCTCTGGGACATTTTAGATTAACCCTTTACCATTTGTCATGGACCTTATGTAATTATAGTCTGATTGCTCTTTCTTGGTAACTGTAACACTATATTCTGCAACCTGTTATTCCTTTACCCTTTGTCCTACCTCAGAGTTTTGATGTGACCTGTCTAGATGGCTTGAAAAACTAATTTTTCAGTGTACCTTGGTACGCATGATAGTAATAAACCAAAACTCTGCATCTAATACAGGGCTCATGTATTTAAGGTAAGAGGGGTGAGTTCAAAGGAGATGCGAATGGCAAGATTTTACTCACAGAGTGGTGGGTGCCTGGAATGTGCTGACAGAGGTGGGGTTTTTTGCAGATATGACGATGTGATTAAGAGGCTTGTAGATAGGCACGTGAATGTGCAGAGGATGGACATTCTGTTGGTAGAAAGGATTAGTTTATTTGGGTATTTCATTACTATTTAGTTAGCTAGGAACAACATTGTGGTCTGAAATCCCTGTTCCTATGCTGCACCTTCTATGTTTAATTTTTTATGGATAGCAGAGTGGTACAGGAGTTAGTGTAGGGTGTCACAGAGCTTCACCAATCAAAGTTCAATTCTACATTGTTCCAGTGAACACATCATTTTCCTGTGAGTGTTCTGTTCTCTTTCCCATTCAGAGGTAATTGGGTTAATATGCCCTGGCACCCTAAGGGTAGGTGGGTGGCAAGACAATCATATGGAGTTGATGATAAGCGAGATCACAGGGAATGAAAGACCGAGAATTACTACAGACTTAGTGGCCCAAATGGCTTTCCTCTTTGCCAAGTCAGTGTGAGACTCCTTCACACTTATTGCATAGAGGTTTCTGCCAGGTTTCCCAATCCACCAACCTTTTAAGAACGTACAGTACAGATCTTTATCTGTAGCTTAGCTCATTGTAATATCTTACTTGTCTGCAGCACTAATGAAGTGTTATTACGGCTTACGGATTACGGCTGCACGGGTGGAAGGTCAACTGAGGAAGATCTGTACCAGCAAGGCGGCTGGACCGGATGGAGTTTCCCCACGATTACTGAGGGCCTGTGCGACTGAGCTGGGAGAACCACTGCAGCGCATCTTCAACATGAGCCTGGAGCAGAGAAGAGTACCCAGACAGTGGAAAACATCCTGTATTGTCCCGGTACCGAAGAAACCACAACCAAAGGAGTTGAATGACTTCAGACCTGTTGCCTTGACGTCGCACGTGATGAAGACCATGGAGCGGCTGATAATACAGAATCTGAGGCCACAAACCAGGCACGCCCAGGATCCTCTTCAGTTTGCGTATAAGGAGAAGGTGGGAGTGGAGGATGCTATCACGTTTTTGCTGCACAAATCACTCTCTCACCTAGATGGGGTCAGTTGTGCTGTGAGGATTACATTCCTTGACTTCTCTAGTGCCTTTAACACCATCCAGCCCAAGATCTTAAGGCACAAACTAACGGAGATGGGAGTAGACTCTCACATGGTGGATTGGATAGTGGACTACTTGACAGATAGACCTCAGTATGTGCGGTTGGGAGACTGTAGGTCTGACACGGTGGTCAGCAGCACAGGAGCGCCGCAGGGAACCGTACTCTCTCCGGTCCTGTTCACCCTGTACACATCAGACTTCCAATATAACTCGGAGTCCTGCCATGTGCAGAAGTTCGCTGATGACACGGCCATAGTGGGGTGTGTCAGGAATGGACAGGAGGAGGAGTATAGGAAACTGATACAGGACTTTGTGATATGGTGCAACTCAAACTACCTGCGTCTCAATTTCACCAAGACCAAGGAGATGGTGGTGGACTTTAGGAGATCTAGGCCTCATATGGAGCCAGTGATCATTAATGGAGAATGTGTGGAGCAGGTTAAGACCTACAAGTATCTGGGAGTACAGTTAGACGAGAAGCTTGACTGGACTGCCAACACAGATGCCTTGTGCAGGAAGGCACAGAGTCAAATGTACTTCCTAAGAAGGTTGGCGTCATTCAATGTCTGTAGTGAGATGCTGAAGATGTTCTATAGGTCAGTTGTGGAGAGCGCCCTCTTCTTTGTGGTGGCATGTTGGGGAGGAAGCATTAAGAAGAGGGACGCCTCACGTCTTAATAAGCTGGTAAGGAAGGCGGGCTCTGTCGTGGGCAAAGTACTGGAGAGTTTAACATCGGTAGCTGAGCGAAGGGCGCTGAGTAGGCTACGGTCAATTATGGATAACTCTGAACATCCTCTACATAGCACCATCCAGAGACAGAGAAGCAGTTTCAGTGACAGGTTACTATCGATGCAATGCTCCTCAGACAGGATGAAGAGGTCAATACTCCCCAATGCCATTAGGCTTTACAATTCTACCGCAGGACTTAAGAACTTTTTAAAAGCTATTATTAATGCTTTTTGAGATGGTGATTTAGATACATATCATATTTTTTTTACTGAGTTAAGTATTGTATGTAATTAGTTTTGCTACAACAAGTGTATGGGACATTGGAAAAAAGTTGAATTTCCCCATGGGGATGAATAAAGTATCTATCTATCTATCTGTCTATCTATCTATTTTGCATTCTAATGGAATGGTATATTTACTCTTAGTGTCCCACTTTGCTGGGTGAAGACCGCTCTGCCAGACACCTCAATATATACAGTTTTCTCCTGTGCTGCCCTCAGAAGTAAGACTGTAGGTGTAAGAAAGCTGAAGTTTGTGAATGTGAGAGCTTCACTATCTTACTGTATACTCACAATTTGGTGATCAGGTTAAAGTTTTTGCTTATCTGAAATGATAAAGGTACATGTTGTAGTATTGTAGTATGTTGTAGTAAAGTTGTAGTGCAAGGAGGAACTAGTAAATGCCTATGCCCTATGCAGCTTTTAAAGAGTTACGTATAAAAGGGAAGGGGGAAGCCAAGTTCTCTAGGGCAGCCCATCCAACGGACAGTCAGCAATGTCTCCAGGAATTAGAAACTGCATTTGCACCACTTACTTCTAGATTGTCCTGCAAGAGAGAGAAAAACATCATGCATTCTTTTTGGATAAATAGCCAGCAGCCTATGTTGGTTACTAGGTGTGAGTGTGAGGCTTTCAACAATGCTGAGGGCAAGGTAGAGTTTGTACGTTTCCACATAATCGAAGTTTTAGTAGCTAAGCTTATAATATTCTTTCCGCTTCTCTTTATCCTGTATCAAATAAGTTGATTTTACATTCCTGTAACCTGTTGAAGAAGTCATTTAGAAAGCATAATCTTTCCAAAACTAACGAACATATTTGATGCATCTCACCTTTGATGAGAATGTTGATCATATTTGGTTACAGTAGGTTTTGGAAAGAGATACTTAAATCAGTTCCCTCCCTACTTTTCATCAGTATCTCGTTAGAAATTACACCATCTCTTTGGATATTGCAAGAAAATAGCATTATTTTGGACTTTGTTGAGTTCATTGTTCCAACAATAAATTAATGTTCATTGTTTAACAATTAGATTTTTATTTGATGATGATATGTTTGGGCAAGATATTGCAGCCGGTCTGTGCATCTGGATTCTTACAGGAATTTGATAAACGGAGACAGGAACATTTGGGAGAGAACCATTGTTTATAAAGCACAATATCGCACAAAGGTTATATTTATCCATTCACATTTGGCTGAGATTCAAAGACAGATTTCATTATAAACTATTTATAATCACTATAATAACTTAAAATGGAAGATTTCTCTAATATTGTGCATTACATTTTATGTCGATACCATGGATCTGCTGGGATATTAGCCCATAATTTCCACTTCTATTTCAATGTAATGGTTTCAAAACCTAAAGTTAAAATTTATCTCAATTTAACATCTTCAATCTGTAGAACTTTTCATAGCTCTTCAATATATTGCATTACTCTAAAGCTACCATTTTATTCAATTTTCTTTACCATTACATATTCACCCAATTTTGTTCTTTTGTTGTGATTTTAGAAATCAATGATATGCCTCCTTCCAAAGACAGAAGTGGGCACATAAAACGCCCAATGAATGCTTTTATGGTTTGGGCACGGATTCACAGACCACAGTTAGCCAAAGCAAACCCAAATGCTAATAATGCTGAAATTAGTGTCCAGCTTGGCCTGGAGTGGAATAAGTTAACTGAAGAACAGAAGAAACCTTATTATGATGAGGCTCAAAAGATAAAAGAAAAGCACAGGGAAGAATTTCCTGGTAAGTTAAATGCTTTTAAGGATGACAGTCAATTAGCTTTCCTTAATATCAAAAACCTGAAGTAGAAGTCTAGAAGTATTCATCGTAAAAATAACTTCTGCCAATATTTATATAAAATACAACTGGAATGCATTTGTTTAGTTTCTGAAGTTCTATTCAATAAAGAATCAACATGTTGGACTCAAGCAACACACATAAAAAATGCTGGTGGGGCGCAGCAGGACAGGCAGCATCTATAGGAAGAAGCACAGTCGACCATTCGGGCCAAGACCTTTCGTCAGGACTAACTGAAAGAAAAGATAGTAAGAGATTTGAAAGTGGGAGGGGGAGGGGGAGGAGGAAATGCGAAATGTTAGGAGAAGACAAGAGGGGGAGGGATAAAGCTAAGAGCTGGAAAGGTGATTGGCAAAAGGGATACACAGCTGGAGAAGGGAGAGAGAGGATCATGGGACGGGAGGCATAGTGAGAAAGAAAGGGGGTGGGGAGCACCAGAGGGAGATGGAGAACAGGCAAAGAGTGATTGTGAGAGGGGCAGAGAGAGAAAAAAGAGAGAAAAAAAGGAGGGGGAGAGGATAATAAATAAATTAGGGAAGGATTAAGAAGGGGAGGAGGGACATTAACGGAAGCTAGAGAAATCAATGTTCATGCCGTCAGGTTGGAGGCTACCCAGACGGAATATAAGGTATTGTTCCTCCAACCTGAGTGTGGCTTCATCTTGATAGTAGAGGAGGCCATGGTTAGACATATCAGAATGCGAATGGGCTGTGGAATTAAAATGTGTGGCCACTGGGAGATCCTGCTTTCTCTGGCGGACTGAGCGTAGGTGTTCAGCGAAACGGTCTCCCAGTCTGCGCCGGGTCTCACCAATTTATAGAAGGCCGCACCGGGAGCAGCGGACGCAGTATACCACACCAGCCGACTCACAGGTGAAGTGTCGCCTCACCTGGAAGGACTGTCTGGGGCCCTGAATGGTGGTGAGGGAGGAATGTAAGGGCAGGTGTGGCACTTGTTCTGCTTACAAGGATAAGTGCCAGGAGGGAGATCAGTGGGAAGTGGGGGGATGAATGGACAAGGGAGTTGCATAAGGAGCGATCCCTGCGGAAAACAGAAAGTGGGGGGAGGGAAAGATGTGCTTGGTGGTGGGATCCGGTTGGAGGTGTCAGAAGTTACGGAGAATTATATGCTGGACCCGGACCGCGCTGGTGGGGTGGTAGGTGAGGACAGGATGGGGTAAGAGCACATGTGCGGGAAATGGGAGAGATGCATTTGAGAGCAGAGTTGATGGTGGAGGAAGGGAAGCCCCTTTGTTTAAAAAAGGAAGACATCTCCTTCATCCTGGAATGAAAAGCCGCATCCTGAGAGCAGATGTGATGGAGACGGAGGAATTGCGAGAAGGGGATGGCATTTTTGCAAGAGACAGGATGGGAAGAGGAATAGTCCAGGTAGCTGTGAGAGTCTGTAGGCTCACAGTGTAGGAACAGATGTATGGGAGAAGGAAGAAAAAGAAGACAGTAAAGTTCTTTGTACTGTTAGAGATAAACAGAGAGGAAGAGGTGGAGAATTTCTTAAATGTATTTATTTTAATGCTAGGAGCATTGTAAGAAAGGTGGATGAGCTTAGAGCATGGATTGATACATGGAAATATGATGTTGTAGCTATTAGTGAAACATGGTTGCAGGAGGGGTGTGATTGGCAACTAAATATTCCTGGATTTCGTTGCTCCAGGTGTGATAGAATCAGAGGGACAAAAGTGGGAGGTGTTGCGTTGCTTGTCAGAGAAAATATTACAGCGGTGCTCTGGCCGGATAGATTAGAGGGCTCGTCTAGAGAAGCTATTTAGGTGGAATTGAGGAATGGGAAAGGTGTAGTAACACTTATAGGGGTGTATTATAGACCACCTAATGGGGAGCGAGAATTGGAGGAGCAAATTTGCAAGGAGATAGCAGATATTTGTAGTAAGCACAGGGTTGTGATTGTGGGAGATTTTAATTTTCCACACATAGACTGGGAAGCCCATACTGTAAAAGGGCTGGATGGTTTGGAGTTTGTAAAATGTGTGCAGGATAGTTTTTTGCAGCAATACGTAGAGGTACCAGCTAGAGAAGGGAGAGTGTTGGATCTTCTGTCAGGGAATGAAATAGGTCAGGTGATGGAGGTATGTGTTGGGGAGCACTTTGGGTCCAGTGATCACAATGCCATTAGTTTCAATATATTTATGGAGAAGGATAGGACTGGACCCAGGGTTGAGATTTTTTATTGGAGAAAGGCTAACTTTGAGGAGATGTGAAAGGATTTAGAAGGAGTGGATTGGGACAATTTGTTTTATGGGAAGGATGTAATAGAGAAATGGCAGTCACTTAAAGGTGAAATTTTGAGGGTACAGAATCTTTATGTTCCTGTTAGGTTGAAAGGAAAGGTTAAAAGTTTGAGAGAGCCATGGTTTTCAAGGGATATTGGAAACTTGGTTAGGAAAAAGAGAGATATCTACAATAAATATAGGCAGCATGGAGTAAATGAGGTGCTCGAGGAATATAAAGAATGTAAGAAGAATCTTAAGGAAGAAATTAGAAAAGCTAAAAGAAGATACGAGGTTGCGTTGGCAAGTAAGGTGAAAATAAATCCAACATATAATTCTCCATAACTTCCGCCACCTCCAACGGGATCTCACTACCAAACACATTTTTCCCTCCCCCCCCTCTTTCTGCTTTTCGCAGGAATCGCTCCCTACGCGACTCCCTTGTCCACTCGTCCCCCCATCCCTTCCCACCGATCTCCCTCCTGGCACTTATCCTTGTAAACGGAACAAGTGCTACAACTGCCCTTACACTTCCTCCCTCACCACCATTCAGGGCCCCAGACAGTCCTTCCAGGTGAGGCGACACTTCACCTGTGAGTCGGCTGGGTGGTATACTGCGTCCGGTGCTCCCGGTGTGGCCTTTTATATATTGGTGAGACCCGACACAGACTGGGAGACCCTTTCGCCGAACACCTACGCTCTGTCTGCCAGAAAAAGCAGGATCTCCCAGTGGCCACACATTTTAATTCCATGTCCCATTCCCATTCTGGTGTGTCTGTCCATGGCCTCCTCTATTGTCAAAATGAATCCAAACTCAGGTTGGAGGAACGGCACCTTGCATGCCGGCTGGGTAGCCTCCAATCTGATGGCATGAACATTGACTTCTCTAACTTCCGTTAATGCCCCTTCTCCCCTTCTTACCCCATCCCTGACATATTTAGTTGTTTGCCTGTTCTCCATCTTCCTCTGGTGCTCCCCCCCCCCTCCTTTCTTTCTCCTGAGGCCTCCCGTCCCATGATCCTTTCCCTTCTCCAGCTCTGTATCACTTTCACGAATCACCTTTCAAGCTCTTAGCTTCATCCCACCCCCTCTGGTCTTCTCCTATCATTTCGCATTTCCCCCTCCCCCCACTACTTTCAAATCACTTACTATCTTTCCTTTCGGTTAGTCCTGACGAAGGGTCTCGGCCCGAAACTTCGACAGCGCTTCTCCCTATCGATGCTGCCTGGCCTGCTGTGTTCTACCAGCATTTTGTGTGTGTTGTTTGGATTTCCACCATCTGCAGATTTCCTCGTGTTTGCTCTGAAAATAAATCCAAAGGGTTTCTACAGTTATATTAATAGCAAAAGGATAGTGAGGGATAAAATTGGTCCCTTAGAGAATCAGAGTGGACAGCTATGTGTGAGGCCGAAAGAGATGGAGGAAATTTTGAACAATTTCTTTTCTTCGGTATTCACTATGGAGAAGGATATTGAATTGTGTAAGGTAAGGGAAACAAGTAGGGAAGTTATGGAAACTATGAAGATTAAAGGGGAGGAAGTACTGGCGCTTTTAAGGAATATAAAAGTGGACAAATCTTCGGATCCTGACAGGATATTCCCTAGGACCTTGAGGGAGGTTAGTGTAGAAATAGCAGGGGCTCTGACAGAAATATTTCAAATGTCTTTAGAAACGGGGATGGTGCCGGAGGATTGGCATATTGCTCGTGTGGTTCCATTGTTTTAAAAGGGTTCTAAGAGTAAACATAGCAATTATAGGCCTGTCAGTTTGATGTCAGTGGTGGGTAAATTAATGGAAAGTATTCTTAGAGATGGTACAGTCAATGTGGATTTGTGCATGCAAGGTCATGTTTGACAAATCTTATTGAATGTTTTGAAGAGGTTACGAGTAAAGTTGACGAGGGTAAATCAGTGGATGTTGTCTATATGGACTTCAGTAAGGCTTTTGACAAGGTTCCGCATGGAAGGTTAGTTAGGAAGGTCCAATCGTTAGGTATTAATATTGAAGTAGTAAAATGGATTCAACAGTGGCTGGATGGGAGATGCCAGAGAGTAGTGGTGGATAACTGTTTGTCAGGTCGGTGACTAGCGGTGTGCCTCAAAGATCTGTGCTGGGTCCAATGTTATTTGTCATATACATTAATGATCTGGATGATGGGTTGGTAAATTGGATTAGTAAGTATGCAGATGATACTAAGATAGGTGGCGTTGTGGATAATGAAGTAGGTTTTCAAAGCTTGCAGAGAGATTTAGGCCAGTTAGAAGAGTGGGCTGAAAGATGGCAGATGGAGTTTAATTCTGATGTGTGAGGTGCTACATTTTGTTAGGAATAATCAAAATAGGGCATACATGGTAAATGGTAGGGCATTGAAGAATGCAGTAGAACAGAGTGATCTAGGAATAATGGTGCATAGTTCCCTGAAGGTGGAATCTCATGTGGATAGGGTAGTGAAGAAAGCTTTTGGTATGTTGGCCTTTATAAATCAAGAGGATTGAGTATAGGAGTTAGGATGTAATGTTAAAATTGTACAAGGCATTGGTAAGGCCGAATTTGGAGTATTGTGTACAGTTCTGGTCACCGAATTATAGGAAAGATGTCAACAAAATAGAGAGAGTACAGAGAAGATTTACTAGTATGTTACCTGGGTTTCAGCACCTAAGTTACAGGGAAAGATTGAACAAGTTAGATCTTTATTCTTTGGAGCGTAGAAGGTTGGGGGAGACTTGATGGAGGTATTTAAAATTATGAGGGGGATAGATAGAGTTGACGTGGATAGGCTTTTTCCATTGAGAGTAGGGGAGATTCAAACAAGAGGGCATGAGTTGAAAGTTAAGGGGCAAAAGTTTAAGGGTAACATGAGGGGGAATTTCTTTACTCAGAGAGTGGTAGCTGTGTGGAACGAGCTTCCAGTAGAAGTGGTAGAGGCAGGTTCGGTATTGTCATTTAAAGTAAAATTGGATAGGTATATGGACAGGAAAGGAATGGAGGGTTATGGGCTGAGTGCGGGTCGGTGGGACTAGGTGAGAGTAAGTGTTCGGCACAGACTAAAAGGGCCGAGATGGCCTGTTTCCGTGCTGTGATTGTTATATGGTTATATGGTTACAAAGGTTTATAGTCGATATCCGTAGATCAGCCGACTCCAGAGATGGAGACAGAAAGATCTAGAAAGGGGAGGGAGGTGTCGGAAACAGACCAGGTAAATTTGAGGGCAGGGTGAAAGTTGGAGGCAAAGTTAATGAAGTCAACGAGTTCAGCATACATGCAGGAGGCAGCGCCATTGCAGTCGTCAATGTAGCAAAGGAAAAGAGGGGGACGGATACCCGTATAGGCTTGGAACACGGGCTGTTCCACAAAGCCAACAAAAAGGTAGGCATAGCTGGGACCCATACGGATCCCCGTAGCTACACCTTTGGTTTGGAGGAAGTAGGAGGAGCCAAAGAAATTATTGAGAGTAATTTTACAAGGAAATCTGCAGATGCTGGAAATTCAAGCAACACACACACACAAAAATGCTGGAGGAATGCAGCATTTCCTCATGTTAACATGTTGGATTTCAATCTTTCAATCTGCAAGCTGTCACAACCACTTGGAAATTTCTGTACATGGTTTTATGTTCTACGATCTGACTTAATATAACCTCTAACAATAACTATTTAAAAAATAAATGTAGTGGCTTCTTTTCTCTTATTTACACCATTACCTCCAGTGAGTCCCAAGATTTCTCCTTTGCTCTTCCAATATCTTATTCATACCTTCATACTCAGCCATCTGAGACCGTTTTGTCAGTTTTCACATGAATGGACTCTATTTTGCACTAACTAGCTCGACTTCTCTATTATTTCTTGGGTTGACATATTTCAGTAATATTTGAGTAATATTGAAATTATTTAATTAAGCATTCTTGTGCATTTAAATGAATCATTACAGGTTATCTGTAAAAATACATGAATGACATATGTCATGACGTTACCACATCATACCTGCATTGCTCACTAAAGTAAAGAACAAACTAAGACATGCTCTCCCGGACTCCCATTTTTCCTTTTCAATTAGTTTTATGTTTTGAAGTTACAAAACACAACAGTGGTGACAGGAAAATTTTAAATGAACCCGAGAGAACGAGGTTGGAGGCGACATTGGATGTTCGAGAACTCTGGCAGGGTCTGCAAGACATTACTTCCTACAAAGCAAAACCCAATAGTATGAATGGCAGCGATGCTTCACTACCAGATGAACTCAACGCCTTCTATGCATGCTTTGACAGGGAGAATATGACTACAGCTGTGAAGATCCCTGCTGCACCTGATGACAATGTTAGACTGTCTTTAAAGAGAGTGAACCCTCTCGAGGTGGAAGGTCCCGGTGGACTACCTGGCAGGTTCTGAAAAATGTGCCACTAATTGGCAGGAGCATTCAAAGTCATTTTCAACCTCTCATTGCTATGGGCGGAAGTTCCCACTTCCTTCAAAAAGGCAACAAATAAGCCCTTTAACCCATCTAGTCTATTTAATATCGCCTGCTGCCATCAGTCTGCACCAGCACCATGGTCTTCCATACCCCTACCATCCATGTACCTAGCCAAATTACTGTTGAATGTTGAAATCGAGCTCACATGCACCACTTGTGCTGGCAGCTCATTCCATGCACTCATGACCCTCTGAGTGATGGTTTCCTTTCATTTCCCCTTAAACTTTTCACCTTTATCACTAACCCATGACCTCTAGTTTAGCTTGCATTTCCTCTATCTATAGCTCTCAATTTTGTATACCTCTATCAAGTCTCTCAATCTTGTACGTTCCAAGGTATAAACTCCTAACCTATTCAGTCTTTCATTTAAACTCAGTCCTTCAGTCCTGGCAACATCCTTGTAAATTTGCTCTGTACTCTCTCAACCTTATTTGCATCTTTCCTATAGGTGGGTGAGCAAACCGGCACACAATACTCCAAATTAGGCCTCACCAATATCTTATACAACTTCCTCATAACATCCCAACTCCTATACGCAGTACTTTGATTTATGAAGGTTAATATGCCAAAAGCCTTCTTCACAACCTTATCTACCTATGACACCACTTTCACTGAATTGAGGACCTGTATTCCCACCCTTTGATGTACCACACTCCTCAGTGCCTACGTTCACTGTTTAAAACCTACCCCAGTTGGTGCAACACCTCATACTTGTCTGCATTAAATGCCATTGTTCAGCTCATTTTTCCAGCTAGTCCAGATCCCACTGCAAGCCATGATAGCCTTCCTCACTGTCCACTAGTCCCCCAATCTTGGTGTCATCCTCAAATTTGCTGGTCCAGTTAACCACATTGTCATCCAGATCATTGATATAGAGGACAAACAACAATGGACTCCACACCGATCCCAGCAGCTCCTCGGTAGTTACAAGCCTCTGGTCAGAGAGGCAACCATCTATTACCATTCTTTAACTTCTCTCACAAAGCCAATGTCTGAAGCAATTTACTACCTCATGTTGTATACCGAGCGACTAAGCTTTCTTGACCAATCTCCCATGCGGGATCTTGTCAAATGCCTTACTAAAGTCCACGTAGACAACATCTACTGCTTTGCCTTCAACACCTTTCTAGTAACATTTTCAAAAAACTCTTAAGGTTTGTTAGTCATGACATACTATGCACAAAGCCATGCTGACTATCCTTAATTAGTTTATGTTTATCCAAATACTTACATCATCTGTCCCTTAGGATACCTTCCCATAACTTTCCCACTACTGATGTCAGGCTCAGCAACCTATAGTTTCCTTGTTTATTTGTACAGCCTTTCCTAAACAGCAGAACAATATTAGTTATCTTCCAATCCTCTGGTACCTCACCTTTCGCTAAGGATGATTTAAATATCTCTTCTAGAATGCCTGCAATTTCTGCACTGGCCTCCCACAGTGTCTGAGGGAACACCTTGTCAGGCCCTGGGGATTTATCCATTCTAATTAGCCTCAGGACAGGAAACCCGCCCTCCTCTGTCATCTGTATAGGGTCCATTTGCCTCACTTCTAAAGACTCAGTGGCCGTTTTCTGAGTAAATACAGATGCAAAAACTTATTTAAGATCCCCCCATCTCTTTTGGCTCCATACGCAGATTACCATTCTGATTGTCCAGGGGACCAATTTTGTCCCTTTGCTCTTAATATATCTGTAGAATTCCTTAGGATTCTCCTTCACCTTGTCTGCTAGAGCAAAATCATGCCTTCTTTAAGCCCTCCTGATATCTTTCTTAGGTGCTCTCTTACATTTTTATACTTCATAAGCACCTCATTTGTCCCTACCTGCATTGACTTGTTACACACCTCTTTTTTCACTTAAACAGGGCCTCAATATCTCCAGAAAACCAAAGTTCCTTACACTTGTAATCTATACCTTTTATTCTGACAGGCACATACAAGCTTTGAACTCTCAAAATTTCACTGTTGAAGGCCTCTCAACCTTTGCCAGAAAACTGCCTGTCCCAATCCACATGTGCCAGATCCTTCTGATACCATCAAAATTGGCCATTAGAGTCTTAACCCATGGACCAGACCTATTCTTTTGCATGCAACACGAGTGAATCTGCAGATGCTGGAAATAAATAAAAACACAAAATGCTGGTAGAACTCAGCAGGCCAGACACATTTTGTGTTTCTGTTCTCTTGCATATTTATTTTGAATATTTTGAAGCTAATGGCATTGTGATCACTAGATCACTAGATACAAAGTGTTTCCCTACACAAACTTCTGTCACAAACCCTATCTCATTCCCTAATAACAGATCTAGTTTCTGAGAAAGCTTCTAATATGTTAATCAGGCAGTTACTAACAAAATGTGGCTTGGGCTTTAAGCTGGAAGGGAGTTCAAGGAGCTTCAGGAAAGTTGCAAGCATTCGGCTTGTGTGAGTATAAAGAACCAGAACCTACTCTGTGTGCATTAAGGTTATTGCATGAACTTCAACTGGGAGAGAAAAAGCTGCTTGGAAAAGTAGATGCAAAGACCAAAGTCCAGCTGGATGAATGGAAGGTCGAAAGGAGAGTCAACGGAGATACGAAAACAGAGGATTCGTCAGATGATTATGTGGATGATGAAACCAAGAGGAGGAATCAGATTATAAGGAGAGCGATAGGAGGATTAATAAGTGAATACTCCAGTGAACTAAATGCACCTTCCCAAGATCAAGATGCACAGACTAGAAAGGAGCAAAAGGAAAAGAAAGAGGACGATAACTTAAATGCTATGGAAATGGAAGAGGATAAATGAGATCTAATTTCTTGATAAATTTGCGAATGCAGGGAAACTAGAAGAAAAAGGAAGGCCAAGCAGTTGAAAAGGAGAGAAACAAGGATCGAAGTAGATCCAGAGAGAACAGCCAGGGGAAAAAGAAGAAAGGTGGCTGCTGCTGTCAGAACCACTTTCTGCCGTCTCAGAGTTAACTCCTACAACCCCAGGGAGTAAATCCCAGAACCTGAGATTGTTTTCACAACCACAGATCTCAGCTGACAGGCCGAGTGATCTGCCTTGTCAGGAAAAATATCATCCCACAGAGTAAGAAAATCTCGACGGCGATTAAATCTTTAGACCAGAATAGGACAATTTAACATTTACTGTGCTGTGGTATCTGAATAATAATTGTATTATATAGTATACTGTGTTTGCTTGTTTGATTGAGTTTAAATATTTGATATATTGTTTGATTAAGTGTTCATTACAGGTTACATGAGTTGCTTACGTCATGATACGTCACATCTCACTAAGGAGCAAGCTGACACCGTTCTCCAGGCCTCCTGTCTTTTCCTTGCAATAAGTTTTATGTTTTGGACTTACAAAACACAACAACATACAGTCAAAAACATTTCCGCAGCCAAATATTAACAAGATTGAAGACAGTCTCCATTAAAGCTGCCAGTAAAAGAAAGATTTTTGTATATTATCCATCCCCAAGTCTGCAGCTCAGTGTTCACGAGGTTCTGCCTGTGAGGTCACTTACTGCATTAAGGATAAGTCATTGCTAATATTGCAGATGCCGTTCAGACAAGCTATTAAAGTGAGTCTTTTCCCAAAAATATTAAAAATATATAACAGGAATATTGTGGACAATTACTCTCAAGTGCCAAAATGAGAAGTTCTAGGTTGGAACAATTTCATTATATTGGACCGCATTGTGCTTGATCCATTCACTTGCCTGGCTTGTTTCTTACCCTATTCTGGTAGCCACACTTACCACCTGCACCCCAGTGTATTCAATTTTCTTTGAAACCTTACTGCTCTGACCTTGAATATGTACTATAGCATTTTGATAGTTCACAGCTGTCATAGGCTTTTGAACTGTTTTATGTAATGTTAATGAGGATTGAAATTAATTTTAAAGCAAAAAATAAGTTATAAATTTATCTAAAACAAATCTATATTAAGTAAATTAATTAAAATTAAAGGAGCCAGTCCACTTATCTGCATTTACTTTTTCATTTCATTTGGATTCATAGGTCATTCCCAGCTCACTCCTAAGCTCCATGTTGCAGTGTATAGACAAGTGTCTCTCTCTCTCTGATTCATTAATGATGCATTGCTTTGCACATTGGCTTAATTTCTTTTAATGTAATTTTTATGTTACTGGGCCGATTATGTGTTTCTCCTGGTGGTAGTTCCATAGGCAACCACTAGATGGCAGTATAGTGCAGCTCAGGCCATTTGAATTCTGAAACTGAGTTGGTGTTCTAATGGGACTTGTCAAAGAAGTGTTGCCAATGTATAAAATAAACCAAGAATATTTAAAAGAAAATTAAAAGAGAAACTCACCTGGTCTGCGGGAATCAGAGCGGAACTTTATTTCTGGCAAGAATGAGGGTCCTTGCGATAGTTTGCCAAATAGTCCATACATTTCTGCTACTTGCTTATGTTGGCATTTAATTTTACCTAGTTTCAGTGATGAAGCAACTTTTTTAAGGTTTAAATTAGTGGAAGTTTGACAGTGAATCGTCACTTAACAATGTTAATTTGGTTCCATAGGTTGGGTGTACCAGCCACGACCAGGGAAAAAAAAACGATTTGCATTGGGTGTTCCTTCAAATGCCTTTCCTGGTAGTGGTCAAACCATTGTTTCTACAGCTCCAGCGACAATTTATCCTTATCGACCAGCCACCTACTCAGTAGTAGTTCCAAATTTACAGGCAAATGTTAATCGACCATCAGTTATTGGTAAGTTTTAAAATTCATGATAGAGTGTTAAATAGTATACTTCAACAGATCTAATATATAATAGTACTCCCTAGTTTCTGTTAACTAGTTCCACACCAGCAAAAGGTATTCTAAATGCAATGCAGCCAAATTAAATCACCTTATGTTACAAAGCATCTTCTAAGAGACTTGCAAAACATGGTATAGGACGTCAGTAAAGCCACAGTTGAGGAAACATAGATACATTAGCCATATTTGTGTAAAACAGGACAGGAAAACTATTTAATTGGCAGGATAAGCACAGAAAGAAAATGAATCTCTTCTCCTGGGCTCTCACAGAACCGTTCTACAACAGATGTCGTAGGATCTGTCATGCACCTGGCCCAGACACACCTAGGAAACAAGGACACTTATGTCAGAATGCTGTTTCTGGATTTCAGATCAGCATTCAACACTATTGTCCCATACACCTTGTTGATCAAATTCCATCTAAATACATCACTGTGCAACTGAGTGTTAGACTTCCTAACGAACAGAATTCAGGTAGAGAGGATTCACAGCCACTCCACCCTCCCCATCATCTTCAACATGGGTGACAACCCCCCCACCCGGGTTGTGTGCTGAGCCCATTGCTGTGTGCTGTGCTACTTCACAGCCAAGCACCTGGCAAGTTCACAATGACTCATCACCAGCACTGCTGAGACAGTTTACAGAGAGCAAGTGGAAGAGTTCGAGGCCTGGTGTCAGGCAATTAACATTAATGGCAACAAGACAAAGGAGGTGGTTATGGACTTAAGGAGAACTCGCACCACACACTCCCCTCTTTACGTGAGTGGCATAGCAGTGAAAAATGCAAGCAGTTGCAAATTCCTGGGAGTGAACATCACACACAATCTCTCATGGTCCCAGAACAGATCCTACACAGTCAAGAAAGCTCACCAATGCCTCTACTTTCTGAGGAGACTGAAGAGAGCTGGATTTTGCATATCCATACTCACATCATTCTACAGATGCACAGTAGAGAGCTTCCTGACGAGCTGCATCACTGCTGGGACGGAAACTGCACTGCAGCTGACAGGCAGTCAAAACTGCCCAAAGTGTCACTGGCACCAGCCTACCCATCGTCAAAGACAGACATATATATACATATACAGAAAGGTGCTGGAAAAGAGCCAGTAACATCTTAAAGGATCCCATACCCCCTGCACATGGACTGTTTGTCTCACTCCCATCCGGGAGGAGGTTATGTAGCATCTACACCAGGAACATCAGACTCAAAAACAGTTACTTTCCCCTAGTAGTAATGCTGATCAACAACTCCACCCACTAACTCCACCACCACTTTATTATTTCCTGTCAGTCACCTTATGTAAAGCCTAGTGCCACTTTATGGCATAGGATCTATGTATTTAAGCGTTCTCATTATTACTGTGTTCTTTATAGAAATATAGAAAACCTACAGCCCAATACAGGCCCTTTGGCCCACTAAGTTGTGCTGAACATGTCGCTATCTTAGAAATTACTAGGCTTACCCATAGCCCTGTATTTTTCTAAGCTCCATGTACCTGTCCAAAAGTCTCTTAAAAGACCCTATCTCACCCGCCTCCACCACTGCCGCCCGCAGCCCATTCCACACACTCACCACTCTGAGTAAAAAACTTACCCCTGACATCTCCTCTGCACCTACTCCCCAACACATTAAACCTGTGTCCTCTTGTGGCAACCATTTCAGCCCTGGGAAAAAGCCTCTGACTATCCACACGATCAATGCCTCTCATCATCTTATACACCTCTATCAGGTCACCTCTCATCCTCTGTTGCTCCCAGGAGAAAAGGCCGAGTTCACTCAAACTATTCTCATAAGGCATGCTCCCCAATCCAGGCAACATCCTAGTAAACCTCCTCTGCACCCTTTCTATTGCTTCCACATCCTTGCTGTCGTGAGGTGACCAGAACTGAGAACAGTATTCCAAGTGGGGTCTGACCAGGGTCCCATATAGCTGCAACATTACCTCTTGGCTCCTAAATTCAATTCCACGACTGATGATGGCCAATACGCCGTACGCCTTCTTAACCACAGAGTCAACCTGTGCAGCTGCTTTGAGGGTCCTATGGACTTGGGTCCTAAAATCCCACTGATCCTCCACACTGCCAAGAGTCTTACCATTTATACTGTATTCTGCCATCATATTTGACCTATCAAAATGAACCATTTCACATTTATCTGGGTTGAACTCCATCTGCCACTTCTCAGCCCAGTTTTGCATCCTATCCTGCTGTAACCTCTAACAGCCCTCCACACTATCCACAACACCTCCAACCTTTGTGTCATCAGCAAACTTATTAACCTATTCCTCCACTTCCTCATCCAGGTCATTTATAAAAATAATGAAGAGTATGGGTCCCAGAACAGATCCCGTAGGCACTCCACTGATGACCGACCTTCATGCAGAATATGACCCATCTACAACCACTCTATGCCTTCTGTGGGCAAACCAGTTCTGGATCCACAAAGCAATGTCCCCTTGGATCCCATGCCTCCTTACTTTATCAATAAGCCTTGCATGGGGTCCCTTATCAAATGCCTTGCTGAAATCCATATACACTATATCTACTGTTCTTCCTTCATCAATGTGTTTAGTCACATCCGCAAAAAATTCAACCAGGCTCGTAAGGCACGACTTGCCCTTGACAAAGCCATGCTGACTACTCCTAATCATATTATACCTCTCCAAATGTACATTAATCCTGCCTCTCAGGATGGTCTCCATCAACTTACCAACCACTGAGGTAAGACTCACTGGTCTATAATTTCCTGGGCTATCTCTACTCCTTTTCTTGAACAAAGAAACAACATCCACAACCCTCCAATCCTCCAGAACCTCTCCCGTCCCCATTGATGATGCAAAGATCACTGCTAGAGGCTTAGCAATCTCTTCCCTCGCCTCCCACAGTAGCCTGAGGTACATTTTGTCCAGTCCCAGCAACTTATCCAACTTTGAGGAAATCTGCAGATGCTGGAAATTCAAACAACACTCACAAAATGCTGGTGGAACACAGCAGGCCAGGCAGCATCTATAAGGAGAAGCACTGTTGACATTTCGGGCCAAGACCCTTCGTCAGGACTAACTGAAAGGAAAGATAGTAAGAGATTTGAAAGTAGTGGGGGGAGGGGGAAATGCGAAATGATAGGAGAAGACCGGAGGGGGTGGGATGAAGCTAAGAGCTGGAAAGGTGATTGCCGAAAGTGATACAGAGCTGGAGAAGGGAAAGGATCATGGGACGGGAGGCCTCGGGAGAATGAAGGTGGGGGGGAAGCAGCAGAGGGAGATGGAGAATAGGCAAACAATTAAATATGTCAGGGATGGGGTAAGAAGTGGAGGAGGGGCATTAACGGAAGTTAGAGAAGTCAATGTTTATGCCATCAGGTTGGAGGCTAATCATCTTTCCAGCTCTTAGCTTCATCCCACCCCCTCCGGTCTTCTCCTATCATTTTGCATTTCCCCCTCCCCTCACTACTTTCAAATCTCTTACTAGCTTTCCTTTCAGTTAGTCCTAACGAAGGGTCTCGGCCTGAAACGTCACCAGTGCTTCTCCTTATAGATGCTGCCTGGCCTGCTGTGTTCCACCAGCATTTTGAGTGTGTTGTTTGAACTTATCCAACTTGATGCTTTCCAAAAGCTCCAGCACATCCTCTTTCTTAATATCTACATGCTCAAGCTTTTCAGTCCGCTGCAAGTCATCCCTACAATCGTCAAGATCCTTTTCCATAGTGATTACTAAAGTAAAGTGTTCATTAAGTACCTCTGCTATTTCCTCTGGTTCCACACACACTTTCCTACTGTCACACTTGATAGGTCCTATTCTTTCACGTCTTATCTTCTTGCTCTTCACATACTTGTAGAATGCCTTGGGGTTTTCCTTAATTCTGTACGCCAAGACCTTCTCATGGCCCCTTCTGGCTCTCCTAATTTCCTTCTTAAGCTCCTTCCTAGTAGCCTTATAATCTTCTTGATCTCTAACATTGCCTAGCTCTCTGAACCTTTTGTAAGCTTTTCTTTTCTTCTTGACTTGATTTATTACAGCCTTTGTACACCACGGTTCCTGAACACTACCATAACTTCCCTGTCTCATTGGAACGTACCTATAACAAACTCCACACAAATATCCCCTGAATATTTGCCACATTTCTTTTGTACTTTTCCCTGACAACATCTGTTTCCAATTTAAGCCTCCAATTTCCTGCCTGATAGCCTCATAATTTCCCTTACTCCAATTAAACGCTTTTCTAACTTGTCTGTTCCTATCTCTCTCCAATGCTATTGTAAAGGAGATAGAATTATGATCACTATCTCCAAAATGCTCTCCCACTGAGAGATCTGACACCTGACCAGGTTCATTTCCCAATACCAAATCAAGTACAGCCTCTCCTCTTGTAGGCTTATCTACATATTGTTTCAAGAAACCTTCCTGAACACAACCTAACAAATTCCACCCCAACTAAACCCCTCGCTCTAGTGAGATGCCGATCGATATTTGGGAAAGTAAAATCTCCCATCACGACAACTCTGTTTATTATTACACTTTTCTAGGATTTGTTTCCCTATCTGCTCCTCGATATCACTGTTACTATTGGGCGGCCTATAAAAAACACCCAGTAGAGTTATTGGCCCCTTCCTGTTCCTAACCTCCACCCACAGAGACTCCATAGACAATCCCTCCATGGTGTCCACTTTTTCTGCAGCCATGACACTATCTCTGATCAACAGTGCCACGCCCCCACCTCTTTTGCCTCCTTCCCTGTCCTTTCTGAAACATCTAAAACCCAGCACTTGAAGTAACCATTCCTGTCCCTGAGCCATTCAAGTCTCTATAATGGCCACCACATTGTATCTCCAAGCACTGATCCTCCCTCTCGCACGGTCTACAAGCTTTCTCTATTTGTGAGCTAACCTGTTCCCCAGTCTCTTCAGTTCGGTTCCCAGACACCCCCCCCCCCCCCAACAATTCTAGTTTAAACTCGCCTCAGTAGCCTTAGCAAACCTCCCTGCCAGGATATTGGTCCCCCTGGGTCTTTTGTAGTTTTTTTGGTGCTACATCAGATCTGCAGTAACAATTATTTCTCCTTACACTGTTTGCAGGAAATGACATTAAACAATCTTGAATCTTGAATTACCAATAAATAAGCCACTAAGTTACTGTGACACTGAATCAAAATTCACCACTCCAATCCCAAATCTTCACCTATATCCTGCTAGTATTCCCTCTAACCCTCCTTTCATTCCTTTCTTTTTCTCCTATTTCCAGTGCAGCAGATCACCACTGACCTACAAAACCATTCTTGAACCGATCTCTTAACTTGAGACAAAAGTAGCCATTCTGTGTTGATGGGCAGAAAGCCTGGCAACTCCTCTTGCCCACTTTTCTTATCTGCTGCCTAAATTATATTTTGTCATATTTTGTTCTGTGCTTTTGTTAATTACTTTACAAGATGAAGGAATCGCAGGTCAGGCCAGCAGATATTGCTCATCCATGTATGCCCCTTGAAAAGGTGGTGATGAGTTATTTTGTGAAACATCTGCATTGATGTGGGAAGAGAATTCCAGGCTGTAGCCACAGCAGTGATGAAGCAATGACAACGTTTCCAAGTCGGGAACCTGCAGGTTTCCTGTGCTGCCTTTGAGCTGCTAGGCCATTGAGCTTGCAGGTTTAAGAGGCACTGTTGAAGTAATTCTAGCTGTTCTTATGATTAATACATATTTTTCCATGCATTCCATTTTGGAAGTGACTAGCTTTAAGTTTAGGGTTCCTCACATCTAGATTTATCTTTGGTCTTATCAACACATCAAACTCCTCCACAATCTTCAGGATCCCAATGTCCACTTTAAGAGAAGTTCCTCAGCATGTTCAGTCTTGCCTCATGTAACCTCTTAATGCTGATGCCACTTCATATCATCAAAAGGTTTATTGATGAGAGATATAATTTTGTGGAGGAAGTTGCAATATTTCAAAGAATATTTTGTCATATGGAAACTTGGTGTAAATATATTAATATTCTGTCTCAACAATGAGAATTGTGTTCAAATTATAAAGTCAGTACCTCTTTTGTAGCTATTACAGAATATCCACACAGAAGTAAACAAACGTGATTGAGAGTGTGGAACAATAGGAGTCTAGGCTCTCAATAATCGTTAGGTAGTTTCAGCACACACATGCACACCCGTGTACTGTACATGATGCTTTCCTTTTGTTAGTATTTGGAATCTAGGCAAGATCAGCAGTTATTGTACATCCTTAACTTCCCTTGAACTGTGTGAAAGATGTTCCAAAGTTCAGTTGGATAGGGAATTCCAGGATTTGGAAGTACTAATAATAAAGGAAACACTCATCCTTCTCTGTGGTAGAGAATAAGAACTTGGAACGTGCTGTTGGAGCCGTCAAAATGGGTGACCGACATTGCTATTGAATGTCAAGTGTAGGTAGGAGACTCACCGTTATTAGAGATGGTTATTCCATGCCACAACTGAATACGGTCCAGGCCAAGTTTCATGCATGTATTGACTGCTTCATTAGTTGAGTTGTACATTGTACCAAGACAATCAGACATCCCCATTTCAGACCTTATGACAGAAGGAAGGCTATGCACAAAGAAGCTGAGAACTCCAGTAACCGTCTGTACCTGGGGAGGTGGACCACGCACGGTGAAGTACAGCATTGATGGTCGGAATGTTTATCTATTGACCTCAGTTTTGTCAGAGCTCCTTTATCCCACACTCCGTCAGACTGTCACGGACAGTCAGTCTCATCTCATCTCTGGAGTTCATCTCTTTGATTCACGTTTAATCTTATTATTTCTTCAAGGTTTGGCATTAGTATGTTGATGGACAGCTTGATATTTTCCATGGTTAATGCTTGTCAGTAGATTACCTGGGTGGTAATAGCTGGATAGGATTTGTTCTGGTATTTCTTTTTGTGATAGGGACTTGATGCACCATCAATAACTCACTCTGAGATGTAAGAAGCGAGATATCGGCTTTTATTGACTGGAAGAATGAACAACACTACATCCTGGAGAATGAGGCCGGGCTCAGGCCTCAATCGCCTTTATACAGGGGTCTGTGGGAGGAGCCACAGGAGCAGTCAGCAGAGGTCTGTGGGAGGAGCCACAGGAGCAGTCAGCAGGGGTCTGTGGGAGGAGCCACAGGAGCAGTCCAGACAGGTATATGTAGTTCACCACAGGACTACCTAGCATTTTTCACACAGTTTGGTAGATACTGGTGCAGCAGTTAAACTGGAATAGCTTGGCTAAGGGCTGTGGCTAGTTTTGGAGCACAGCTCTGTGTGCCACAGCCAGGATGTTGATGGGTCCCACATTTGCCATATCCGGCACAAACAGTCTTTTTTTTCATATCTTAAGAAGTAACTCAAGTTGGCTGAAGGCTAGCAACTTCAAATCAGCTGTTTTGGCTAAGCAAAGGTACAAATGGACTCTCATACTGGGCTCCTCTGCCACTGAGAATCAGGATGGAGAGTCTCCTCCTTCCTTTAGTTCTACATCCTTGCTCACGAATGGATGGAGCACAAAAGCTGAGGATTGATCTAATGCACTGGTTGTGAGATTACTTGGCTTGGTCTATGGCAAGCTGTTTTTGCTGTTTCATGATCATACAGTCCTGTACTGCAGTTCCACTAGGTTTACGTCTTGCTGCCTGCCGAGCCTCTCTGTGGGCTTATTTAAACCAAGGTTCATCATCTGGATTCAATATAACGATAACCTACTGGAAGTGCTACTGGAAGGGTTATCAGCGGTGTGCTGCTGCTGATTGTACCTCATGGATGTCCAGTTTTGAGCTGTCAGATTGATCTCTGATGTAGCACAGCTGTATTGCCATAAACACAATGCAGGGTGTCCATGGGCATGAAGACAAGACTTCGTCCACACACGGGTGCTGTGGTGTTCACCAGCCTTGACTATCATGAACTCATGCTGTGTGTCAGCTGGTGAGGACAAAGTCAAGTAGTTATACTCTTTCTGTTGTGTAACTCACTCTGTCACAAACACAATCAGCCAGCTATTTCAAACTGCCCTCAGTGATACGCATCGAAGTCCCCACCTAGAGAACATTATGTGCTTCTTCCACATGTTATTCGACAAAGATTTATCTGTTGAGGGAGGACAGTGGTCAATAGGAGATTTCTCTGCCAATATTTAGCCTGATGTCATGAAACCTCATGGACATGGAGTCAACACTGAGTGCTATTCCCTCCTATAATGTCAGCACATAGCTCCCACTGAAAGAATGATCACAGGAGATAACGTATGCAGACAGGGTCCATGATGGAGAAGCCTGGCATGTTGCCAGTAAGGTGTCATTTAGTGACTATGACTGTGACTGAGCATTGCTTGAACTGCCTATATGCAAGCTTTTTAATCTTGGACACCAAGCCTGAGTATTTGCAAGGACATCTTTGAAATGTCAATTGGGACAGGAGCAACTTCGCCATTGCCTGAATTTAGTGCCAAAATTGACTCCCTTTTATCCTTTCTCTGTTTCAAAATAGCGAGGGTCTTGCTTGGTCATTTGTGAGTTATTCAAAATGATAAGTCCAGTGTTATATATAGGTCATTGCTGGCTGGTGGCGCAGTGACATCAGCGTCAGACTCCGGAACGGAGGTTCCTGGGTTCGAAACCATCCGGAGTACGCTTTCCATCCATGCTGGGTTGCGTGTTGAGTGTAAAATAAAGAAATATATTGTGACATGTCTGTCTGAGCTGTGGCGCGCCAAACAGTCTTTCGTTCCGCGCCTTGTAAGGCGTGGAAATGCCCGACGCCGGCCTCTCAGGCCTGAGTCGACTTCATCATTGTGGTGTATTAGTCTATTTTGGTGTTAGTTCAGTAGTTTTGTGGTTGATACTAATGACATTTTATAAAAATTCCAATTACTCACTAACTTCAGCAGTTCCCAAGTTGGCATTTAAGCATGGTTCTGTAGATTTTTTTATACAGGGCATTGGTATTGTATCACAGAACCACCAGCATATGTAATTGGTGTAAATTATACATCTCCAACTATGGTCAAAGTAAAATTCCTGCAGTAAATCAAAATTTAAAAAAAACTGCAGATGCTGCAAATCAGAAATAAAATAAAATGCTGAAAACTGTCGGTTGATCAGGTAGCATCTGTGGAAGAAAGTACAAAATAATTTTCAAACCAAGAATTATCGTTAGAACATTTCCTGTACGTACCCGTTCATGGGTTAAGGCAAGTACAGTTTGCAAGCACTGTCCTTTCTAAAGGCTGCTTGAAATTCCAAGAAATCAGTTGCTGTGATTAAATTAAAAGTCACAAATGGTAAGAATTTGAAATATATTTTTAAAAAATGTTTGGATTTTACTATAACTGGGTTAGCACCTTAAAGAGAAAAGCCAAATTAAATTTAATTTTCCATCCTCCATTTAAGTGCAATATTGAAGCCTCTCACTGAGCAAACACATTATATTGTATTCAAATTTGCAAACTAATTTCAAATACTGTGAAGCTGTTTTCCTGCAGTTTGGTGGAATATTTACTTTCAACACATTTATAGTTTTGTTGGATATTCATGCGAATGGACCTTAAAATACAGGAAAGAGAACTATGTATATATGTAAATGAAACTTTGAAATGGATGAAAGCAGCAAGTAGGTGTTCAGGTGGGGACCAGTGAAATATGTGTAAATTTTATGCGCATGCATATATGGGTATAATAGACCTTAAGACCATAAGACATAGGAGCAGAATTAGGCCATTTGGCCCATCGTGTCTGCTCTGCCATTCAATCATAGCTGCTAAATGCAAGGTTTTGTGGATGTTTTGCTAGAGTATAATGAAGTGTTGGCTTTACATTAAGGTTCATGATATGTTGATGAGTGCTCTGTTGTTACCTCTGACTTTTGCATTTTGTGTTCGACTATACCAATGTAATATTGAGATGTTTTATGATCAGATTGGCTAACCCACTTCCTTTAAGTATAAACTTGGACTTTAGAAAAATTCCCTCAAAAATAAAACTTCAAAATCCTTTTACCAGACACACACAGAATGAAGGAATGAAGGAATGAATGAATGAAATGGTATGGTACAGAGAAGTGAAAATATTCAAGCCAAGAAATTATTTATACAAATTGTTTAAAAATATTTCACATCATTGTTGATTAAAAGAATATTGCTTAATATTATTTAGAACTTAATGCATTGTCCTATAATAGTGATATCCTGGTTTTCCAGCAGGTCAAAACCAGTCTCTGCGCGTGCCTGTTACTCAAGGTCCTCGTCCCAGTTCAATTATACTTTATCCACAAACAAGTCCTGTCCAGGTTGGTCTGTCTGCACAAAACATTTCCAGCCACCCTGCTGTGCCAGTCACTTGTCCTCCAGGACACAGTAGGAGTGAGGTGCATCACAAGGTATCTAGTCCAAGCGCAGTATCTAATTGTACAGAGCAAAGGATATCTACAATGTCGGTGAATGTTGGCAAACGAAATTCTTCCAGTGAAACTAATAACACCCACAACAGAGATGCAATGCCTGAAGTCCCAACACAAAAGGAGATACCCGCTGTGAACAACTGCCCCAGAAATCCACCAGCACTACCTTCGGCAACTCTCCCGCATCCGCATGCTTACCAACACCCACCAATGGGACACGCTGCTAATCTGTTCGGAGCTGCTGCTCGATTTCCTTTCCACCACCCATACTTTTTGCCTGGACCGCCCTACTTTCCTTCAAGGTATGTAGGATCAGATCTAAAGCTTTATTTGTACTCAGAATATAACTTGAAGCCCTTTTGCACTGTGAAGTCTGAAATATTTGCTTAATTTTGTTGTCAGCAATAATGTAGTGTGTCACAATCCCAGATTGTTTGAAATAAATATGCATAATGCTGGAAGTACTCAGCGTGTCATGCAACATATGTGGAGAAGGAAGCAGTGTTAATGTTTCAGGTTAATTAACTTTCATCTTGAACTATCAACCCCATTATTCTTTCAACAGATGCTCCCTGACCAGCTGAGTATTGCCAGCATTTTCTGTTTTTATTTAAGATTTCTATCTTCTGCTGTTTTTATTGCTTTCTGTTATTGCCAAGATATAGGTATGTATCTTTTACTCTAAGTGTGCTGATGGATCTTACGTATTTGAGCTGTTTTTCTCACAATGTTCACTGATTCCACAATTTCTCAGGTACACTTGGAGTCAAGTTGTACCTGAGATTTTACTGCTTGTTTCCAACATGTGCTTCAAAGGAAACCTTCAACCAGAAAGCAGTGTTGTATGCCAGTAGAACCCCTACTGTACTCACGCTTACCTGTACTGCAAGGTTTGAGGTCCCAGGCCCTCTGACATTTGTCACACTGGTGCAGGCTTTATAAACTCTGAACCATGAAAATCTAGCAGCAGGAGACAATATTTCTGTGCACAGTTAGTAGTTAAGGTGCAAGTGGGTTAGAGGGCAAAGGGTAAAGGTTGGAAGGAAGTGGGTCATTTATTCAAGATTCTGTTCCATTGACTGCCATGATGCTGGAGGAAGAGGTAGGGAATGGAGAGGCAGTGAATAGTGAGGGGCTGACCATTTTTCAGTTCAAGCCTATACGAACAATGTCTGATTGCTTGAAATTTAGTAAAGCTTACAGTACAAGCACATGCTCTAACTGCTCCTGGAAGATGAAGCGAAAATAGGTGAAGTCTGTTCTGGTAAAGGTGAATGCCAGTGGCCACCCCTATTTTACCAAACCCTGAGATATGGTTTGTATCAGCAGATGTGAGCTGAAATGCTGTGAGGCCAGGACACTGAGATGAGAACGAGCTGGATTCAGTGGGTGTCTTGGAGATGTGGCTTGTGCCTTCATGTCATCCAGGAACAAATGAGCAATGTAGACCACTTTGCAGCAACATAATCGGAAATTCTAGGAAGGGTGAGCAGTATTCCGGGTAAGCTGTGACTGTGTAGAGAACTGATCGTGAATGCAGCTCTGGTATGATTGGCTCTTTTGAGAATATTCAGTTTGAGTCTTTGGAATTGGTACTAACTGATTCTTCTGTGGGTGAACAAGGCCAACCTGGCTAAAGGTTTCACTGGAGACTAATTTTATGTATTGCACAACTGCTGATTGGACACAAGAAAACATACCTGGGAACAAACAAGAATATTAAAAAGTCTTGCACCTCCAGCTAGTATCATTGTATAATTAGTTAATACAGCTTTACTGATTTTTAGTTTCATAATAGCAGTTATTTCAGTATTGTATAGATGAATTTTGAGATTATGTCTTCGGAAGTGTTTTTGGTATGGAACTAGGTCACATGGCAATTCTGCCCTACCACAATTAAGATTGAACTTTCAGATTTTTAAAGACAGACAGTGCCCTTTTAACAACTGCTTGATGATTTCACCTCATGTTCCTAGTTCTCCCCCAGTGCATGATGAACTAACTATCCACACTCCCCAAATATTTAAATTTCGTCACCTCATGCGAAGGAGTTGTAAAAGTTTGCGGAATGAATAGAGCCAGTACTCTGTGCACATTACCAACCCGTTGCTCAAAACTAGCTGTAAGAGAACTGGGTTACACAGTAGGCTGTGCTATAACGTGAATTGAAAATAACTGTTGAGTTTCCACGAATTCAGTTCAGGATAGTTCCTGATGGTCATGGACAAAAGCACAGAGTTGATTAGTTTCAAAACAGATGGTTCTGTAAGAGGCCACATGCAATTATAAACATACATTACAATGTTGGTGTCCATCCCTAATCATTTTAAGGGGAACAGTAGAGGAAGATTTTTTTTTTCAGTTAGCCACATTGGACTCGTAATTTCAGTCCCAGAATGGAGAATGTCAAATCAAATTTACATGAAAATCTTCTGCAATTGGTAGCACCACGGGAGAACTGTTGCATAAGTAAGTAAATGTTGCAAACAAGTTAATGCAAGCACTTTAAAAGCCTGACTTGTAAATGTAGTCACTTAGATGTTTGAGATGGCAAATAAAGCTCCCATCTATAGAAGGAAAAAAAATCAGTACTTGGATGCCAAAGGGGGCCACTCCCAGAAATTCACTCTGCTGGCAGCCTCCTTCTGTTAACTGTTAACTGCAGATAGTTGCCCCCAGCAGCCCACAGATTGGTCTCTCATTATTAGTTTTAGAAGCTAACCATTCTTAAATTATACACTGACATAAAAAGTTGGCAAGTCGTTAATGGTTCTCCATAGTTTTTCTGCGCAGCAATTTATGTTCATATTATTATTTTTAGATAAAGTTTTTGAATATTTTGGTGAACTGTCATTGCAATGGGAATCCATTTGCTACTGTGAACTTCTAAAAGTTTTTATTCATGTTACTGCAGATATTATCTTAATCATTCTACTTACACTTTGGATATTCATCTACCTTATGTTCTCTCACCTTTTTCCACATTTTCTTCATTATGCATAACTGTTAGCCAATGTGTTGAAGACTGATCAGTTCAGAGGACACGCCAATGATTGGGTTATTCTTGCTTCATGATTCTAGTATATTTTTAGGTCTTCCTGAAAACTTTTTATCCCTTCCAATAATGTTATATTACAGTGGATATAGGGGAGAGGGAACTTAAGTCCCTGTTGAATAACTTTTAAACAACATGTTAAGTTCCAAGACTTCTAGAAAGTAAGATTAGTCGTTTCAAAGTTCATCCTTCTGCTATCTGTAGAAGGCACTGATTACATTCCTAATTTAAAAAGAGATGTAAATTTTAATTGATGGAAAATACTGGGACACAAACTTGCTGCAGCTTCACCACAGGCCTTCTAGAACAGGTATGCATCGTAATAACATAGCAGTGAAGCCATACACCCTTTCACATTGTTTCCTTATAAAAAAGTATATTGTAAAACTTAAATATAGTAAGCACTGTAAAATCAAATAGACTTTCCATCATGGAGGTCACCACATTGAACATTAGAAATAGGAGCAGAAGTCAGGCATGCAGCCCGTTGAGTCTGCTCCACTATTCAAAAGGGTCATGACTGACCTGGCAGTGGATTCGGCTCTACCTACCCCAGGAACCCCAGGATTTTCTCTATAACCCTTAATTCCCCTGATATGCAAAAATCTATTTAACTGTGTCTCAAGTATATAGGATGAGGCAGCCTGGACTGCTTCCCTGGGCAGAGAATCTGCAGATTCACTACTCTCTAGGAAAAGCAGAGAGTAGCAGCTCCCGCCTTCCTGTTCTGCAGATAGTAACCAGTACTCACTATGGGGTCCTCAATTTGCGTTTTGTTATTGTACCTTGCTTTGAAGATTTTAAACAAAAAAAAACCATTTTGGAGCCCAGATGTTGCTGGCAAGACCATGTTTCTCACTCATCTCTAATTGTCCTTCAGAAGGTGGTGGTGATCTACTTTCTTTAATAGCTGATGAAAATGTTGCCACTGTGCCGCTGGTGAGGAGTTCCTGGATTTAAAACCAGTGATGACGAAGGGCTGGTGATCAAGATGGCGTGCAACTAGAAGGGGAACTAACGATGATGGTGTTCCTGTGCACCAGCTGCCCTTGTCCTTGGTGGTACTGTGAGATTGCAAGTTTGACAGGTGCTGTTTGAGTAGTCTGGGCAAATATCTGCAGTACATTTCATAGAAAATGCACATTCCAGCCACTTTGTGCTGGAAGATGAATGTTTAAGATGGTTGGTAGGATAGCAATCACATGGGCTATTTTGTCTTGTTGGCACCATACTCATCTAGATGAGTAGAAAGTACAGTTGAAAGATAGATCTTGGGACTCATTTAGAAGAGTAGAAAGATACAATTTGGGCTGCACATGGTTTGGTGAAATGGTCTGAAAAATGACAGATGGAGCTTAATCTGGATAAATGTGAGGTGATGTATCTTGGGTGCACCAGTGAGGCGAGGACGTACACTATGAATGGTGTGATATTAGGGAACGTTAAGAAGCAGAGGATGTTTGGAGGTAGCAACACATGTCAATAGGTGGTTTGGAAGGCATATAGGTAAGTCTTCATTAGTCAAGGTGCTGGATGCAGGAGTAGGGAGGTTATGCTCCAAATATATAAAACCTTGGTCAAGCATCCGCTGGAATACTGTATGTATTCCTCATCGCCAATCATAGGAAGATTGTGACAGCACTAGAGAGTGTACAGAGGAGATTTATCAGGATGTTGCCTAGGATGCAGCACTTATAAGGAGAAGCTTAGGTCTGTTCTCCCAAGCGTGGGGGAGGTTAAAAAGGGCCATGCATAATGTACGTAATGTTATGAGGGTATAGGGTAGACTGCAGAAACTGTTCTCTGTATCATAGATCAATAAGAGAAGAGCACATAGATTTAGGGTAAAGAGAATGAGATTCGCAGATCTGAGAGGAACTTTTTTCATCCAGAGATCAGTTGGGACCTGAAAGACACCGATGAGAGAGTGAAGCTGGATTACTGACAGCATTGAAGTGTCTGGATGAACACTTGAATCATTTAGGATGGGATTAACACAGAAGGGTGTCCACTGGTCAGCATGGACAGATTAAGACCATTAGACCATAGGACACAGGCGTAGAATTGGGTCGTCTAACCCATTGAGTCTGCTCCACCATTCAGTCAGGGTTGATCTATTATCCCTCTCAACCCCAATCCCTTGTCTTCTCCCTATAACTAATCAAGAACCTGTCAACCTCTGCTTTAAATATACCCAAAGATGGCCTCCACAATAATCGGTAGCAGTGAATTCTGTAGATTCACTTCCCCCGGCTAAGGAAATCCTTCCTCATCTCCGTTATAATATTACAATCCATGACTTATTTAATCTGTCACTTACACTCGCCCTCATGCTCTCCCGCGGCCACACTTGCCCTTTGTAATTTTTGAAGATTGATTGACTTGAATATCTGGGTGTCATGGCCAATCCCAGTAAATGGAACAAGTCATAAACGGTGACTAGGTGGCAGATCCTGAAGCCCACGCTGGAAAGTTCACTGCAGTTACCACCCGTCAAAAGCCTTTCAACAATTTATAAATATTTCTGATAATCAGAGGCATTTAAAAATACTTCAAATATATTTAAAGAATTGTGTGCAGCTCAAGGGCCCACTGGCTTCATTGAACTGCGTGAAGCCAGTTGCATCCCTTTCAGCTCTGCTTTAGGAGTCATATCAGGCAGAAACCAGGGAGTATTAAGCTGGGTCATGAGCAGAGCAACATGTAGACATCTGACCTGTACTGAAAGATCTCAAAGGCCTTTAAGCCTAAATAAATTGATGATTCAATGTACAGTCGGCCCTCCTTATCTGCAGATTCCGCATGCGCGAATTCAACCAACCACGAATTGAGAAAACCCGTAAGTGCTCTCCCAGCACTCGTTTGAGCACGTACAGACTTTTTTTCTTGTCATTATTCCCTAAACAATGCAGTATAACAACTATTTACATAGCATTTACATTGTACTAGGTATTATAAGTAATGTAGAGATGATTTAAAGTATACGGGAGGATGTGCGTAGGTTATCATGGATCAGGATTGAAAAAAATCAGAAGTTCTCTCACGAAGTAAGTCGGAATAGCTACATCCAGTATATTTAGCATCAGTTAGTTTATCGTTTGTCTTAGAAAATAGTATATATTTTACCTTTCTATGCATATAAAACACTTAAGAGACATATGTATTCAATAATTAAACCACTGCGTTGATTAGTAATAATTGTAGCTTTCATCGGGGCAGAGCCTTTCTCACTTTATCCTTTAAAATTGTTCCGATTGTTAACCAACTATAGCCTAACGCTTTTCCAATGACCAATGGCGTTTCACCTCTTTCCGATCGCTTTATTATTTCCACTTTATTTTCAATCGTGATCGTGATTATTTTCATGAACAGAAACACTGCAGATTCAGAGCACTGCCGGGTCCTAAAGACCACTGCTCTGAGACAGGTTAAATAAGGTCAGGGGTTCCGCTGGGTCCTAAAGTCCAGCACACTGAAACAGGTTAAATAAGGAACTTGAGCATCCGTGAGGGGTTCCGAAACCAATCACTCTCGGATAAGGAGGGCCAACTGTATTGATGCTACTAAGGTTCCCCTTGTTATTTTGTAAAGTACTCAAAACTTCATTGATCTTTGAACTCTATTTAATGACTGTCATCTAATACTCAGTCTCCTCAAATTATTAGCAATCACTGAACTGATTCTGTTTCTTATTTCACAACAGTACTTGTCCTTATAGCAGACCACCCTATGGTTATGGTGACTTTGCAAACAGCATATCGGAATGCTTAGGCTACTATGAGGATCGATACCAGAAGCACGAAGCTATGTTCTCAGCGCTGAATAGAGACTACCCTTTCAGGGAGTACCCAGATGACTGTCAACGCAGTGCAGACTCCAGGAGCAATAGCAGCATTGAGGAAGGGCCCCACCCTAATAACTTGGGAGGAGAGGAGTACCTGAGCTCCATGCCAGAGCTGGATGTGGGCGCATTGGAGAATGTGTTCACAACTCCAATGTCTGCTCCCTCACAGCCTCAGAGAGTGGAGATGGCCCACAGTGATGATGAACAAGAAGGAAAAATTTTAAAAAGCCTGTAGCTAAAAGCAAGCCTATTCAATTTTGTTTAAAAAAAATACCATCATAAAAAGTATCTCTGTGGAATAATAATTCTTTTATTTATAATAAACCAAACTGAGAATTCACAGCTTTGTCTCCACATGGGAGCATTTGATATTTATAACATCTATGCATGAAAATATCAGTAGTGAAAAACATAACTTTCACACACAAAAAATATAAAATGGAAAAAAATGTTGGTGTAATCTGCTGTTATTGACTCATTTTAAAATGCTTTTAGTAACCACCTGATTTAGTTTCAAAATTCACTTCAAGCATACCTAACCGCTAGTTAGTGCTCTTGATACTAGTCTTTGTCCATCAGCTTCTGTAAGTGTTGTTCATATTGTTATAGTTTCTTTCTGAGTTGTGTTTTAATAAACTAACACTAAACCTACAGTATATTTTTTAAAACAATTGTTTTTGTTAATTGCTCCCTAGTCATATATGATAAAGTTGCAGTTCATTATGGCTTATTTTGAAAATCAATTATTAATATACCTTGAAAACACAGCCTAGGAGACTGTTGTGTCAATACCACAAAATAATTTGACTGTATGGGATAGTGACCCACAATTTCCATGTGTGGCCAGTTTTAAACCAAAGGCAGTGCTGGCAGAAGCAGAGATGGGAGGTCTGAAGCCAGTCTCTCCCAAACCCCAAGCAACAAGTTGCCCATGGTGCAGTGCCCATGTACTGAGATGAGCCCATATTCATTGGGCCTGGAGACTGGTTGCTGACAGGCGAACTCAAAAGAGGTAACAAATCTTCTAAAAGAGGATTTTAATCTCTATATTCATTTAGTCCCAGCAATTCTCAATGTTGTATGATTTATTATAAGCCATCAAGAACTGTTTAGCCTTCAAATTCCTATATTTTTAATTATAGTTAGCTTTCTTAATTCAGCATATTGCATAGAAGTTTAATGAATCAATTAGTTTTAATTAATCTTTTTAAAACAGTAGTGATAATTCAGAACATTCCTGAATTGATAATAATTTGCCATCCCTAACTTGTAACATTATTACATATTCATATATATTGTTATAATAAATATTTATATTTATTGCAGTCCATTTCTGGTGTCCTTTTTATTGCTTGAATAAAGATGATTTGGGATTCTAAGCAGTTGGCTAGTTTTCTCTGTATTTCACCATTAAACTGTTCTCTTTCCGGGTGTTGTCCAATCTACCATGCAGTTCTGCAATTATAGTTTTTACTTCCTACCTAACTTACAGCTTTCCCTTTGTGTTTGTATCTGCCACCACCGTTTTCAAACTTAATACATTTAGTAACTTTTTTTCAGCCTCTGCCTTTATTTCTGAAAGTAACATTTTCACTGTCTTAAATCTTTTTGAAAAACCCATTTGACAGTCTGAAGAATTAAATGCCCTTCTATGAGTTGTACTTAATCATCTCGGAGATTGAGCAAAAGCTCGGCAACTAACCATGAAACAAATAATGGGTAGAAAGTTTCCTGTGTGTGTTCCTCAGGCATGCATCTCACATTGAGGGAGCCTCACTTTTAGCCCACTCTGACATTATGGTATTTCTATTTAGTGAGTCATAGAAAAGTACAGCTCAGAAACAGACCCTTTGGTCCATCTAGTCCATGCTGAACCATTAAACTGCCTATTCTCATTGATCTGCACCAGGTCCACAGCCCTCCATACCCCTACTATCCATGTACCTATCCGAACTTCTCTTAAATGTTGAAATCAAGTTTACATGCACCACTTGCACTGGCTCATTCCACACTCTCACAACCCTCTGAGTGAAGTTTCCCCTCATAGTCCTCTTATTAAACTTTTCACCTTTCACCCCTAAGCCATGATCTCTGGTTGTAGACTCACCCAACCTCAGTGGAAAAAGACTGGTTGCATTTACCCTATCTATACCCCTCATATTTTGTATACCTCCATCAAGTCCCCTCTCAATCTTCTACGATCCAAGGAATAAAGTCCTAACCTATTCAATCTTTTCTTGTATAGCTTAGGTCCTCCAGACCTGGCAACATCCTTGTAGATTTTCTCTGTACTCTTTCAGCCTTATTTACGTCTTTCTTGTAGGTAGGTGACCAAAACTGCACACAATATTCCAAAGTAGGCCTCGCCACCGTTTGTTCCACGATCTGTGATAGGACAACACACGCTAGTCAGTGAGGAGATGAAAATCAACGCAGTTCTGCTTTGTACAAGTTAAAATCAAAATCAATATTCTGATTTTTAATGGGCAGGGACATAAATCTGTGTCTGTCCTACTCAGGTTCTCAATTTCTCAAGATCGTTTAATGTCATTTCATGTACACAAGTGTAAGGGAGAATGAAATAATCTAGTGCAGCATAAAACACACACACAAAAGATAAAGAACACAATAATATTTTCTAAACAGTAAATATAAATACTGTATCTAAGATAGCTTGTACTGTACCTAGATTGATTGTACAGTATGTCCATAAAGTGACACTAGGCTGCACATAGGGTGACTGACAGGAAATAATAAAGTATTGGTGGAGTTAGTGGGTAGGGGTGTTACTACTTGGGGAAAGTAACTTTTTGAGTCTGGTGGTCCTGGCATAGATGCTAAGTAGGTCCTCCTGATGGGAGTGGGACGAACAGTTCATGAGCAGGGTGCGTGGGATTTTCACAAGGCGATTATCGGCCCTGCACAGCCTGACACCTCCCAGTCTCCCCTCAGCTAACAGGAGTCATCTGCCATGTTTGCAACTCATCACCAACAGCCTATTTAAACCAGCTCTCATCCACAATTCTTGTTCACTCATTGAACCAGCCAGCCTCAACCAGTTGCTCCTAGCATTCAATTACCTTGTAGCCTGTTGTGTTTAGTACCTGATCCCTCTTGTTCTGTGGCCCCTTGTGGCTTATTATTTTGCAGTTTATTATTAAAGTTATTGTTCACCGTTAAAGTGTCTCGCTGCTTTGCTTTTGGGTCAAGTGTCCTCTACATTTTCCGACATGAGTGAACCCGTGATTGACACAGCTTGTCTAAAGGAACTCGTCCATGGACATGAGCACACATTCCAGAAGCAGTAAGAAATGACTGGCCATCTGCTCACCTCTCTGTTTCGATACAGTAACTCCGTGCAGGACAACCTCGCCCTCGGAGCCCTGGACTCCAGTGCCGGAGCATATTGCCGGATCACAAACCCAATGCCACAACTTCCTGTCCCAGTGCGTCTTGCACTCTGAGCTCCTGCCATCTCTGTATGTTACAGACTGAGCCAAAATTACCTTCATCATCTCTCTCTTGACTGGCTGAGCACTGACCTGGACCACTGCTGTGACAATCAAATTCCCATTTACAATAGAAATGAGGATTTCACTGCTGAGGTGCACCATGTTTTCACCCACTTAGTGAGGCAGTGGATCAGATACTTCAGCTGTGTCAAGGCTCATGCTTGGTGCTGGATTACACCATGGAATTCAGGACCCTCGCGGCAGCACGAGGCTAGAACGTGGAAACACTGCTGACTAATTACCATCACGGCCTCTGAGAGTGCTTAAAAGACAATCTACCCAGAAGGTGAAAGCTTCATCATTGTGACCCTCTGTATTGACAAGTGTCTGATGGAACAACCCTACAGATCATCAGCTAGAACCTCAGTTCTGTTCCCAGAACTATTTCAGCCTGCAGGAATTTCCACAGCCATGTTTTCAGAACCCATGCAGTTAGGGGATGCTCCTTTAACACCCTCCCCAAGAGTGAGCACTGGGGGAGAAGCTGCTGTGTGTTTACTGCAGAGCGGTCCAATCTAATCTCCCACTGGCCCCTCATTCCAGCACCATAGCCCAACTCACTCTCCCTGTCCTCCCCCAGGCTCTGACAGCTCTAGGTGCACAGGAGGTTCTGGTGGATTTTGGCACAGCAGGCAACTTCCCGGACTCTGCATGTGCAGCTTGGACTCCCCGCCTAACCTATCACTCACCCGTTCTGCACCATGGCTAGTGTGGGGCATCCCTTGGGGTGTGGGATGGTCAAGCACATTGCTTGTGCACGTGAGCATTGGAGAGTGCCTCAAGTGCACTCAATTCCTCCTGCTCAACTCACCCAACTCTCCTCTCATCCTGGGTTACTCCAGCTCTCCACTCACGGTCCTCACTTCGCCTGGTCATCCGCTTCACTGCTGAGTTGGGCATCCTCTTGTTGGACCACCTGCCTGCAACTGGAGACGGAAGAAATCCTCGACTTCACAAAGCTCGCACGTTAGTAGCACAACCTTGCCATCGCCTTCAGTAAGGGAAAAGCCAGCACCCTGCCACCTGACAGACAACACAACTGCCCTATTAACCTCCTCCCAGGCACCACCCCTCCTCGAGGTTGTCTGTTATCCCTCTCCCCCTCCTGAGGCCAAATCCATGAATGACTACATCGCCAAAGCACTACAGCACAGCTTTATTAAACTATCCTTGTCCCCAGTGGGTGCGGAATTCTTGTAAAAAAAATGAGGGTCTTCATCCCTCTATTGACTACTGTGGACTTAACAAAATCACCATTAAGAACTGTAACCCTTTGTCAAAACTTAAAACACGTTCGACTTATACATTAAAACAAAATGGGAGAAGGAAGGAGGGATAATTATATCTGAGGAAGAATGGACAACAATATGGAGATATCAATGGAAGTGTACCAGTTCACAGAAATGGAGGGAGTTTGAATGGAAAAACTTGATAAGATATTTTATTACACCCTCTCAGAAAACCCATTAACCATATAACCATATAACAATCACAGCATGGAAACAGGACATTCCGGCCCTCCTAGTCTGTGCCGAACTCTTAATCTCACCTAGTCCCACCTACCCACACTCAGCCCATAACCCTCCACTTCTTTCCTGTCCATATACCTATCCAATTTTACCTTAAATGACACATTATGATAGTAACCTCCCTGTTTGCTGGAGAAATTGTGGAAATCAAAATGCAAACTATTATCATATTTTCTGGGATTGCCCTGTTATCAAAAACTATTGGAGGGGGATACACAATGCCCTACAAGACATCTTTAAATGTGCGATACCCTTAGAAAGTAAGACCATATATTTTGGATATATACCTCATGAATGGTTGAAAAGAGATAAATATTTAATGAAAATACTGCTGGTGGCTGTTAAAAAGGCTCTCACCAGGAAATGGCTATCACAAGAGAGCCCAACCTTAAATGCATGGATGGAAGTTACAATGGACATTTTAAAAATGGAGAAGATAACAGCATCTGTTAATCATAAGTTGGAACAATTTGATTCATACTGGGAAAAATAGTTTAACTACATAACACCTCATAAGCCTGATTTTATTTGTAAAAAAAAAGATCACTCCCCACTTGTACTTTTGCTTGTTCTTTCTTTCCTCTCCTTTCTATAAGTGTATACCTCAGATAAATATTATGTGGAGATCTGCGGCAGATATGACTATATGATGTATATATATATATGTACAATATCTGAAATACATCTTATGGAAATGTTTGTTTGATGATGAACTTCAATAAAAAATAAATTACAAAAAAAAGGGCCGTTACCCTTTCCCTTTGATGGATAGAGCATTGGAAACACGCTGCAGATCTACACCAAACTGGATCTCCAGAGTATATACAACCTGATCCACATCTGCCTGGAGGAAGAGTGGAAGACAATGTTCCTAACACTCACTGACCATTACAAATGCCTTTCAGACTTTCCAACAGTCCAGCCACTTCCCGAGCCTTTCTTAACAAAATCCTCCAAGACATGCTACACAGGTTTGTGTTGGTCCGCCTCAACAACAGCCTCATCTTCTCCAAGTGCTTCCAAGACCATGTCTGTTATGTCCATATTATTTTTCAGTGTCTTCTCGATAGCCAACTGTACTGCAAGTTAGAAACATGCCAGTTCCACGCCACGGCCGTTTCCTTCCTGGTGTAACCCTTACCCAAAAGGCCGGTATATGTCTAGGGGAAAAGGAGATCCAGCCACTCACCAACCCCGCCTCCCGTACACGCAGGTGCTGTGAGAATCGCGTTTATGCCTCGCGCCCGCCAACAGTATCAAACCCACAACAAATACCGGTATGAAATACACTTTAAAGAGTGTACTAAAATTAAAAGAGTATTAGGCAATACAATATATATATATATATACAAGAAAAAAAACAAAAGGCGCCAACTTATCAAAGTTCAGTCAGTTAGTGCACTCGTTAGAGCTCAACCAGCGAACCATTCGACCCCTCGTCGCTTGCCTCCGACTTCCACGTCTTCCACCTCGGACTCCCCGGTGGTCTTCCGAGCGCACGTCCACCTTCCTCGGCGTCTCCCTCCCGACTCCCCTCACTTCCAAGCCCGCGCAACCCCTCCCCCAAGTTCCCAGCCTCACAAAACACAATAACATTCCCCATTGATTAACAAATGAATACAATTACCATATCAGCCATTCTAAAGAGAAACAACGGCGAGAGAAACATTTAACAGACAAAGAAACATCCCTACTCGTAACAAACCAAAGAAGCCCTTTTTAGTAACATACACAGGACATTGTACATTCTCTCCCCACCAGCAAATGTCATGCCCTCATGGCACTACTAGAGTTCCCCAAAGCTTCTTGCAACACACAGAACCCAACCCAGGTGCAGAAAGCAGTGACATAACTACCCAGAGCAGTAGAAATCACACTCGGTTCTCCTGGTACCACATATGTCAATCACTCCGGGGGGCGCCTACTCCTCTGAGATCTCCATACCCCTTCTGCCCCACTGGGCTCCCTCTTCACCTGCGAACCCACTGTCTCGGACACCCCAGGTCTACCTGACAGACCCTCACCCCCTTCCTCACGGGGGTCCTCCCTCACCTGAGATCTCTCCGGCTTACGCTCGGGCTCCACCCTCTCTCCCACCAATGTTGGCTGCCTCTCCATCTGACCCTCAAGACCTTCCCTCCTCTCACCCAACTCAGTATGGGAAGGGCCTGGAGCCTCCTCTCCTGGTACTGGAGCACCAGCGAATGGGAACAGGGGCCACTCATCTGAGTAGTCCTCTTCCGAATCGGTAGCCATTTCCGGGCGAGGGACCCGTCCCCGCTCTTCAGCAGTGGGCTGTACCCTTTCTCCGCGCCCTCGCAGAGTCCTTGTACTAGGCGTAACCTCCCACTCTGGCTCCGTATCCACCTGCACCGCTTGACCCAACGGCAGCAGGTGATTCCGATGGAGTATCTTGATAGGCCCTTTCCCATCCTCAGGTTTCACCCGGTAAACTGGCAGGTTCGGCATCTGGCTCTCTATTACATAGGGGCTGGCCGCCCATCGATCTGCCAACTTGTGCTTACCAGGGAGTCCCAAATTCCGTAAAAGGACCCGGTCGCCCGGCAATAATTGAACAAACTTCAACTTCATCAGATTCCTCTGATTTTGTTTGGTAGCCGCCGTCTCGGCCAACTCGTACGCCCGCTGTAACTCCCTCTTCATGTCGGACACATACTTTAGATGGGACTTCCCGGGTAATTCACCCACTTCACTCCCAAAACACAAGTCAATGGGCAACCTTGCTTCCCGCCCGAACATCAGATAATAGGGCGAATATCCTGTAGCATCATTGCGAGTACAATTGTAACAGTGAACCAATTGTCCAATATGACGACTCCACCTGCTTTTCTGCCCAATCTCCAGCATCCCGAGCATATCCAACAGGGTCCTGTTGAATCTCTCTGGCTGCGGATCTCCCTGTGGGTGATAAGGGGTAGTCCTGGATTTCTCAACCCCAAGCATAGTCAGTAATTCATGGATAAGGCGGCTCTCAAAGTCCTGCCCCTGATCGCTATGGATTCGCCTGGGAAGGCCGTAATGAACAAAATACTTCTCCCATAACACCTTCGCCACTGTCGTCGCCTTCTGATCCTTAGTGGGAAATGCCTGAGCATAGCGAGTGTAATGATCAGTGATGACTAAGACATTCGCGGTGTTGCTGGTGTCAGGCTCAATCGACAGAAAATCCATACATACCAGGTCCAGAGGTCCCGCACTCTGCAAGTGCGACAGTGGAGCCACCAACGCGGGCAGGGTCTTCCTCCGGATGCAACGACTGCAGCCCCTACAGTATTCTTCGACTTCCCCCCTCATCCGGGGCCAGTAGAACCGGTCTTTGAGTAATTCATAGGTCTTTTCCACCCCCAAGTGTCCAGAATCATCATGTAGGGCCTGGAGTACAGCCTGCCGTTGCCAACAGTGGGGTTGGTCCGGAGGCACCGTTACCCGGTACAAGATTTGGTTCTTTAACTTCAACCGAGACCACTCCTTCAACAACAGGGGCACGAATGGGTGTTTCGCCTTCTCAGCCAACGCCCCATCCCCCTTCTCGACCGCTCTCCACACTGTGCCAATGCACGGGTCATTTTGCTGAGCAGCTGCCACTTCCCCCGGACTCAGTTCCGGCAACTGTTTAGTCCACAGTGCGGTCAGGTCACAGTAAGCTAGGGGTATAGATAGATAGATAGATAGATAGATAGATAGATAGATACTTTATTCATCCCCATGGGGAAATTCAACTTTTTTCCAATGTCCCATACACCCAAATGGTCCACGGCTCGTTCCAGCCTCCCTCTTCCCTCGGCCTTCATGGTGATAGCAAACTGACACATCGCCTTCACTCCAGGGGCAGGGACACTCTCCCACTCCTCGTCCCTCTCCTGTTCCCCCGGCTCCCAACGAGACAAAGCATCCGCATCGACATTCTTGCTTCCGGGCCGGTACCTCAGGCTGAAATCATATACCGACAAGGCCACCAGCCACCGATGTCCTGTGGCATCCAGCTTCGCCGAAGTCAAAGTATAAGTGAGAGGATTGTTATCCGTTCTCACCTCAAACTTGGCTCCGTACAGGTAATCGCCCAGCTTGTCCACCACCGCCCACTTCAGCGCCAGGAACTCCAACTTGTGAGTGGGATAGTTTCTCTCCGAGGGCGACAAGCTTCGGCTGACAAAGGCTACCGGCCTCAATGCTTTGCCATGCTCCTGGTACAGAACAGCCCCGAGACCCTCTCGACTGGCATCCGTGTGCAGCACATATGGCTTCTGGGGATTGGCAAAAGCCAACACAGGGGCCTGGGTCAGTGCCTTTTTCAAAGATCGGAACGCCTCTTCACATTGATCATCCCATCTCGAGCCAAAAGGTTCCGCCGGGTTCCAGTATCCTCCAGCGTCCTGCCTCTGGTCCCCCGTCCTTTTCTTTCCCACCGGGGGATAGCCACACAACAACTGAGTCAACGGGTGACACACTTTGGCGTATCCTTTCACAAATCGCCGGTAATACCCACAGAACCCCAAAAATGAACGCAGAGCGCCCACTTTCTGGGGTCTCGGCCAGGTGGTCACGGCCTCTAACTTGGTTGGATCAGTAGCCACTCCCTCTCGCGAAATGATATGGCCAACATAGCTAACTGACGACTTGCAGAACTGGCATTTGTCCAGGGAAAGCTTCAACCCTTCTTCATTAAGTCGGCCCAACACCTTCAACAGCCTCTCCTCATGTTCTTCCAAAGTCGATCCAAACACTATCAAATCATCCAGGTACACCAGCACCTCTAACAGATTCATATCCCCCACAGTTCTCTCCATGAGCCTCTGGAAGGTGGCTGGGGCTCCCGATATGCCTTGGGGCTTTCGTTCGAACTGAAAGAACCCCAGCGGGCAGATAAAAGCAGTCTTCTCTTTATCGCCCGCACTCATCAGGATCTGGTAATACCCACTTCTTAAATCCAGCACACTGAACCACTTCGCACCGCTCAGGCAGGCCAGCGCATCCTCCACTCTTGGGACAGTATATTGATCAGGGACAGTTCGCCGATTCAACGTCCTGTAGTCAACACACATGCGCACTCGCCCATTCTTCTTCCGTGCCACAACTATTGGGGACACATAAGGACTTCGGGACTCAGCTATGATTCCGGCCTCCTTCAACTTGTACAAGTGCTGCCGCACGTCCTCAACATCTGCCGGAGCCAGCCGCCGGGATGTCTCTCGGAACGGGGTGTCCTCCGTCACCCGAATGGTGTGGCGAGTGCTTTTGGAGCAGCCAACATCAAACTCGCCCCGAGAAAAAACAGCTTCCATCTTCAGCATCTTCTCCACTAGCCTGTGTTTCCACTCCGGCAACACAGGGGAATCCCCGAAGTTAAAGACTTCAGCGGTCAGCTCCCTTCGATGCTCCGATCCCTCCCCGTTAGGGGTCCTCACTGGTGCGCTAGACATTACCGTCACCGGGAACAGATGTGCCAGCGGCATTCCCCTCTTAAAGGTGATTTCTCTTGCCGTGGTGTTCCTGACACTTATAGCTATACGCCTCGCATGTACCACCCCTGGTCTCTGCACTTCGGGCCTCACCAGCGCCCTCGCCGGAAATCGTCTCTCCCCTTCAAGATCGTCCGGGGTGTCTACTAACAGGGCTTCGCCCATCGGCACTCCTGGGAATCTGGGGGTCCCCATCACTAGTGCTACCTCCCCGGGTCAGATCACCTGTGATCGCCTGCGTACACCACACCGTCCCTCGTTTACACTCCAGGTCCAGTCCTAGGGAGACAACCCCTTCTTCGAACACTGCTCGAAACACTGGATGCACCGAGGGGGTCTCCAGAAAGTCTTCCCCCGCTTTCTCCTTACAAGCTCCCAGGAGCCGTCGCACAATGGGGGAATTAGTCCCCACCAGGAGGGCAGTACCACCGGTTTCCACCGGGTCAGGACACACCAACACCAACGTCTCAATAGCTTCGGACACTCCCACATCGCCCTCCGAGAACTCCAATCTCACCGATAGGTACCCATCGTACGGGTAGTCACCCTCGCTCACACCCCAAATCTGCAGGGCGTCAAATGGGGTTACGGGCAAATGCTTTAGATATTGGTTGTAGAAAGACCGGTACAATAAGGTCACCTGCAATCCCGTATCCAGAACGGCTTTTGCGTAAACTCCCTCTATCCGTAGACCCACACTGGCACGGGGTCCTACCAGCCCATCTGGAATAGAGGCGTGGGCACCCTGTGATCCCCTGGCTGATCTCTGGGAACGTGTTCCTCCAGAGGCTCCAGTCCGTTCCCTCACTGAGCTTCTCCTAAGTTTCCCGACTTCTCCCCCTTCTTAGTCACAGGGGGGCTAGTCCTCCGCGGAACTCCTGGTCTCTCACAACCCCACCTAAAGTGTCCCTCCTCTCCACAGCTATAGCACACCCTCGGCCGCCCACAGTCCCACCTGAAATGCCCCTCTTTCCCACAGTTAAAGCACACGCTGCCTGCCGCCCCTCCTCTCCCAGGACAACTCCCACTCCCAACCCACGGCACTGGTCGCCCCTGAGAGTGGGTACCTCCCCTGTCCCTCCCCTCCAGAGGGGATTCTCTACCCCTCGGTGGGTTGTCATTCCTCCACCCAGCCACCACTTCCTGTATCGCTGAGGATCGCTCCCGTAGGCCCGTGCCCCTTTTCCGCCCCAAAGCTCTCTCTTCCTCCCGCACCTCTCTAATCAGTGGCCCGAACGATGGAGGAGGGCCTTTCCTATAAGCCTGCCGAACAGTCCACGCCACCTTGTCCTCCTCCAGAGAGCCACTGAATAACTGACTCATCCTCACACTAGCCACGTCAGGCGCCTTCACTACCCCCCGGCGCCGCAGCCCCGAGAGCATCTCCTCCATCCTAAATATGTACTCGGAGAGCTTTTCCCCTCTCCATTGTTCCAGGCATTGGAACTCTGCTAAAAGCAGCCAGGTTTCCCCTGACAACCCAAACGCTCCCTCCAATACTTCTATACATTCCTCCACTGAGGCCCCAGACTTTTCAGCTTTCAACTCCCAGACTGTTTTGGCTGCTAAACCCCTCAAATTTCCCACCAATTGCTGCCTCTTCTCCTCCTCCGAGCCTGGCCACTCCTCTAACATCAAGGACGTATGCTCGATCCAGGTCTCATAGCCCACCTCCCCGTCCGGAGTAGGCTTGGCTCCGGAGAACACCCCCAGCTTCAGCCGTGGCCTCTCGGCCACTCCCACCAGGGAGTTAAGTGCGGCTGCCAGCTCTGAGGCTTCCCCCCTAACTGGGGGGCGGGGCCTAGTCACGACTCCCTCCTCCCTCCTCCCTTTGCTAGTGCCTGCCACCTCTCTGGGGTTTTCCTCTAGCTCTAGCTCCTCCTCCAATGTCTCCTCAGCCTCATCCTTGGAGAAAGGGTGGAGCCCCCACAGCCCCTCCTCCCCCGGTACACTGACCATCGCCGGCAGTTCCAACGTCCTGACGTCAGCACTCGTACGAACCAACACCCAGATAGACTCCACCTCTTTACCACACCGTCTAGCTACCAATTCTACCTGCCCAATATCTTTTACCAAACTTAACCCCCGCACTAACACGTCCCCGAAACTTGAAAATCCACTCCGCTCACTACACAGGCATACTGCACCGGTACATCTTCCAACTTGCACCAGTTAACAAACTTATCCCTGTCCATCTCCGCTCTGCTGCCTGCACGATTCCACAGCCCCCTGACAATCCAATCCTGGCGAGCACCCCACAAATGTAACACATACCCAACAGGCTGGTATATGTCTAGGGGAAAAGGAGATCCAGCCACTCGCCAACCCCGCCTCCCGTACACGCTGTGAGAATCGCGTTTATGCCTCGCGCCCGCCAACAGTATCAAACCCACAACAAATACCGGTATGAAATACACTTTAAAGAGTGTACTAAAATTAAAAGAGTATTAGGCAATACAATATATATATATATATATATATACAAGAAAAAAAACAAAAGGCGCCAACTTATCAAAGTTCAGTCAGTTAGTGCACTCGTTGGAGCTCAACCAGCGAACCATTCGACCCCTCGGCGCTTGCCTCCGACTTCCACGTCTTCCACCTCGGACTCCCCGGTGGTCTTCCGAGTGCACGTCCACCTTCCTCGGCGTCTCCCTCCCGACTCCCTTCACTCCCAAGCCCGCGCAACCCCTCCCCCAAGTTCCCAGCCTCACAAAACACAATAACATTTCCCATTGATTAACAAATGAATACAATTACCATATCAGCCATTCTAAAGCGAAACAACGGCGAGAGAAACATTTAACAGACAAAGGAACATCCCTACTCGTAACAAACCAAAGAAGCCCTTTTTAGTAACATACACAGGACATTGTACACTGGGTTATGTGGAGCCAGAGAAAGTGTGTGCTGACATTGAATAACCCTGACTGTGCTCCCTCAAACAGCTATAGCTCTTCTTGTGATTCTTCAACTTCTACTACCATTTCAACAGGAACTGCAGCCAAATTGCTGCTCCTCTCACCTCCCTCACCAAGTCACCTACCTGGAATGCTGCTGCAGACCATGCTTTGGAGGAGCTCAAGAAACACTTCACTACTGCATCTATTCTCTGTCATTTGGCCCATCGAGTCTGCTCCACTATTTCACTATAGCTGATCCATATCCCTTTCAATCCCATTCTCCTGTCTTCTCCCCTTTAACCTTTTATGCCCAGACTAATCAAGAATATATCAACCTCTGCTTTAAATTCACTGAATGACCTAGCATCCACAGCTGCCTGTGGCAATGAATTCCACAGATTCTCCCCCTCTGGCTAATGAAATTCCTGCTCATACCTGGTCTAAATGGATGTCCCTCTATTCTGAGGCTGTGCACTCTGGTCCAAGACTCTTCCACCAGATCCGCTTTATCAAGGCCCTTCAATATTTGAGGCGTTTCAATGAAATCCCTTCTCATTATTCTAAGTTCAAGTGAGCAAAGCCCCAAAGCCATCAGTCACTCTCCATTCAATAAGCCTTTCATTCCTGGAATTATTCTCGTGAACCTCCTTTGAAGCTTCTCCAATGTCAGCATATTATTTCTTAAATAAGGGTCTCAAAGCATGTTCACAATACTTCAAGTGAGGTTTCACCAGTGCGTTATAAGAGCCTCAGCATTACATCCTTGCGTTTATATTCTAGTCCTCTCAAAATGAATGCTAACATTGCATTTGCCATCCTCACCACTGTCTCAACCTGAAAATTAACCTTTAGGAACTCCTGCACAAGGAATCCCAAATCCCTTTGCACTTTGGGATTTTTAATTTTCTCCCCCTTTAGAAAATAGTCTATGCTTTTATTCCTTCTGCATGACTGCACACTTCCTGACACTGTATTCCATCTGCCACTCCTTTGCTTATTCTCCTAATCTGTCCAAGTCCTTCTGCACCCTCACCTCTTCTTCAACACTACCTGCACCTCCACCTATCTTCATGTCATCTGCAAACTTGGCTACAAGGTCATCAATTCTGTCATCCAAATTCATTGACATACAACGTAAAAAGAAGCGGCCCCATCACTGATCCCCGTGAAATACCACTAGTCACCGGCAGCCAACCAGGAAAGGTTCCATTTACTTCAACTCTCTGCTTCCTGCCAATCAGCCAATGGCATCTACACTAGCATCTTTCCTGTAATACCTTGGACTCTTATCATGTTAAGCAACTTCATGTGCGGCACCCTGTCGAAGACATTCTGAAAATCAAAGTACACAGTAGCCACTGATTCTCCATTGTCTATCCTGTTTGTTATCTCCTTAAGGAATTCTAACAGATTGGTCAGGCAAGATTTTCCCTTAAGGAAACCATGCTTGCTTTGGCCTATTTACCATATGCTTACAAGTACCCCAAAGCTGTATCCTTAACAATCAACTCCAAGATCTTCCCAACTACTGAGGTCAGGCTAACTGGCCTATGTTTCCTTTTCTTCTGCTTTCCTCCCCTCTAGAAGTGTGGAGTGAGATTTACAATTTTCCAGTCCTCTGGAACCATTCCAGAATCTAGTGATTCTTGAAAGATCATTACTAATGCCTCCACAATCTCTTTAACTACCTCTTTCAGAACTCTCAGGTGTAGTCCAGTTTGTCCAGGTGACTTATCTACCTTCAGACTTTTCAGTTTCCCAAGCTCCTTCTCCATAGTAATAACAACTACACTCACTTTTGTCCACTGACCCTCTCGATCTCCTCACTCACTTCTACTGCCTTCCACAGTGAAGACTGATGCAAAATACTTATTCAGTTCATCCACCATTTCCTTGTTCACTATTACTACCCCTCCAGTGTCGTTTTCCAGTGGTTCAATATCTATTCTCACCTCTCTTTTATTTTTTATATATCTGAAAAAAAAACTTTGGTATCCTCTTTGATATTATTGGCTAGCTACCTTCATATATCATCCTTTCCCCTCTTATGGCTTTTTAGTTGCCTGTTGTTGGTTTTTAAATTTTCCTAATCCTTCAATTCCCCTCTTTTGCTTTTATGTTGGCTTTGACTTTCCTTGTCAGTCACAATGGCATCATCCTGCCTTTAGTATCTATCCTGTACCTTTTGAATTGTTCCCAGAAACTCCAGCCATTACTCCTCTGCTGTCATCCCTGCTTGTCTCCCCTTCCAACCATTTCACAACAAGTCAGAATAGCTGATCCCCTAGTGGGCTCAACCATAATCTGCCCAAAAAAGTCATCTTGTAGGCATTCTACAAATTCTCTCTTGGGATCCAGCACCAATCTGATTTTCCAATCTACCTGCATATTAATGTCCCGCATGACTATTGTAACATTTCCCTTTTGACCAGCCTTTTCTATCTCCCATTGTAATTTGTAGCCTACACCCTGGCTATTGTTCAGAGGCCTGTACATAACTTCCATCAGGGTCTTTTACCCTTGCAGTTTCTTAACTTTACCCACAAGGATACTACATCTTCTGATCCTATGCTCCTTCTTTCTAAAGGTTTGATTTCATTTTTCACCAAAAGAGCCATCCCACCTCCCTCTACCTACCTGCCTATAATTTTGATACAATGTGTATCCTTGGATGTTACAGCTAGAATCTTCTTTCAGCCATGACTCAGTGATGCCCACATCATACCTGCCAATCTCTAACCACACTACAAATTATCTACTGTATTCTGTATACTTTGTGCATTCAAATATAACATCCTCAGTCCATTCATCACCCTTTTTGATTTTAGCCCTGTTACACTTTAACCCATCCCACTGACTGCAATTTTGCCCTGTCATCTGCCTGTCCTTCCTCACAGTCTCGCTGCCCATTGCATCTAGTGGTAAATCAGTTGCCCCATTCTCAGCCTTATCAGTCTGGTTCCTATCCCCTAGCCATTTCAGTCTAACCCCTCCCCAGCAGCTCTAGCAAAGCTGCCCACAGGAACATTGATCCCCCTTGGGATCAGGTGTAACCCACCAGGTTTGTACAGGACAGAGATCTCAATGATCCAGAAACCTGAAACCCTGCCCCCAGTTTCTCAGCCATAATTCATCTGCCAAATCATCCTATTCTTCCCTTCCCAGGTGCATGGAACAGGCAGCAATCTAGAGAATGCTACCTTGGAGGTCCTGTTTTTCAGCTTTTTACCCAACTCCCTAGATTCTCTCTTTAGGACCTCCTTGCTTTTTCTACTTATGTCATTGATTCCAAAATGTGCTAAGACTTCTGGCTGCTTATCCTCCCCTTTAGAATGTTGTGGATCCAATCCAAGGCATCCCTGGCCCTGGCATCTGGGAGGCAACATACCATCTGGGTGTCTCTATTGCATCCACAGAATCTTATGTCTATTCCTCTAACTATGGAGTCCACAATCACTATTACAGTCCTCTTCTTTCCCCCTTCCCCGTGGCCATTTCCCTCAACAATATCCAAAATGGTATACTCATTATTGAAGGGAATGGCCACAGGTATCCTCTGCACTGGTTGACAATTTCCCTTCACTCTGCTGACAGTCACCCATTTTCCTGCCTCCTACAAATTAGGGGTGACTACCTCCCTGTAGCTCTTATCTATCATCTCCTTAATTTCCCATTTGAGTGGAAGGTCATCGAGCTGCCCCTCCAGTTCCTCTACACATTCTCTGAGGAGCTGCAGCTTGGTGCCCCTGGTGCAAATGTGACTATCTGGGAGGCTGCATATCTTCCAGAAGTTCCATATCTCACATAGCCCCTGGAACCATTCTCATTGCTAATACCAAGTACTAACAGATAAAGAATGAAGAATGAAAAAGAAGAAACTTACCAGATACTTACTTTGCCCAAGCTGTATGAGTCAAAGCCTCTGCACTCTAACAGTGGTCCACTCACACAATGGCCGCTCCGTTGGTCTCTGTAATATTTTTATTTGCCTTTGCTAGTGAGTGTGACCTTCCATGCCAGTTTGACTGCTGCTGAATTCCCATTAAAACTCCTTTATTTAAATTGCTCGCTCCCTGACCTTCGTGGGACTCCTGTGCTGATGTGACTCTGACTCTGCAGAGTGCTATTATGGAGTTCACCTCTACACAGTGCCATTCTGGAGTAGGAGACAGGGAGCTACCTGCCATTAAATGAGCCTTGGAGGAGTGGAGACATTGGCTGATGCAAAACATTGAGCCCTTCCGGATCTGGACTGAACACCAAACCTCATATCCGTACAACAGACCCTCCAAGTTAACTCATGTCAGCCTCACTGGGCCTCTTCTTCGAGCAATTCAACTTCACCATCTACTACTGATCCGCGGATGCCTTTCTGACAGTTCAATCTGGCTGAAATGGAGTTGACCCTCAGCCCATCATTCCATCCTCTCAGATCTTCGGCCCAAACATCTGGGGCTTTGAGAACCAGATTCATCAGGCCCTACAGTACAAAACTGCTCTGGCCAACACGTGTCATCACATGTACATGCCAGCGGTCATGCGCTCTGAGGCACTCTAGTGAGCCCACTCCAGACCCCTCTCTGGCCATCCAGGTGCATGACAGAATCTGGAATTTCTGCAACACCAGTTCTGGTGGCCCACCATGATCGCAGTTTGTCACTGTCTGTCCTCAATCTGACCAGTCCAATTCCTCCAACCAGTGGTCCTCTGTGCCCCTGTGGACAATGCCAATCCTTCAACACCTGCAGTATCACACTGTCATGGATTTCATCACGGGTTTTTCACCTTCTGATGGGGCCATTGTGATCATGACAGTGTTGGACTGGTTCTCCAAGGTGGCCCACTTCATTGCCCTCCTCAAAGTTTCATCGGCTGTTGAGACAGCAGTTCTCCAACATGTAGTTTACCTCTACGGTTTCCCTCAGGGCCTTGTGTCAGACCAGAGCCCACAATTCATCTCCCACTTCTGGTGAGCCTTCTGCTCCCTTCTCCGCATCTCCGTGAGTTTGTCCTCTGGCTATCATCCACAGACCAATGTCAGTCACAAAGAGCCAATCAGCAAGTGGAGCTTTCTGCGATGTTTCGCTGCCTCTAACCCTTCAACAAGGAACAAGTATTTGTTCTGGGCCCAGCTGTCTCACAATTTTCACACCTCTTCTGCCACAGGTACGTCACCGTTTGAAATTTTTTTTTTATTAAACAAAATATACTTTATTCCAAAATAAAATTATATACAATAACCATTCAAAGACTTTTAATTCTTTACAGTTGGTACCATTACTGTCTTTACATTTTCAAAGTTCTAATGTTTTGCCACCCATGTGGCACTTTATTCCTTCATATTTACATTCAGGGGGTATACCCCCAACCCCTCACACCTCAACTCCCACGGGAGAAGGACCCTAGACTGTGGTCCTTCCCCACCGGGCCCTTGCGGTGGCTGCACCGAGTTTGAGTGCGTCCCTCAGCACGTATTCCTGCAGGTGAGAATGTGCCAGTCGGCAGCATTCCCCCACGGACATCTCCATGTGCTGGTAGACCATCAAGTTTCGGGCCGACCAAAGAGCGTCTTTCACCGAGTTGATGATCTGCCAGCAGCACCGGATGTTGGTCTCGGTGTGCGTCCCCGGGAACAGCCCGTAGATCAGAGAGTCCTCTGTTACGCAGCTGCTGGGGATGAACCTCGACACAGCCCCTTCCATCCTCCTCCACACCTTCTCCGCGAACCCACAGTGTGCAAAGAGGTGGGTCACCGACTCCTCCTCTCTGCAGTCCTCCTGTGGGCAGAGGGGTGTGGAGACGACGTTCCGGGCGTACAGGAGGGATCAGACTGGGAGGGCCCCTCTCACTGCCAGCCAGGCGAGGTCTTGGTGCCTGTTGGTGAGGTCTGGCGATGAGGCATTTTGCCAGATGAACTGGACAGTCTGCTCAGGGAACCACCCCACTGTGTCCATCACGTCCTTCTCCTGCAGTGCCTGCAGGACCTTACGTGCTGACCACTGCCTGATGGCTCTGTGGTCAATGGCGTTGACCTGAAAGAACTTCTCTACGAAGGACAGGTATGGCGGCAATGACCAGCTGACAGGGGTGTTGCGCGGGAAAGGGGCCAGACCCATCCTTCGTAGCCAGGGCGACAGGTAGAACCTGGGCACGTAGTGGTACTTGGTGCCCACGTACCTAGGATCCACACACAACTTGATGCAGCCACACACGAAGCTGGCCATCAGGGTGAGGGCGACACTGGGGACATTTTTTCCCCCGTTGTCCAGGGACTTGTGCATGGTGGTCCGTCTGACCCGCTCCATCTTGGATCCCCAGACGAATCTGAAGATGGCTCGGGTGATTTCCGACCTGAAGGAGTGGGGGAATGGCCACACCTGCGCCAAGTACAGCAGCCCTGAGAGCACCTCACACCTGATGACCAGGTTCTTGCCCGCTATCGATAGGGAGCGCCCTCCCCACAGTCCCAGTTTCTGTTTGACCTTGGCAGTCCGCTCCCACCAGTTCCTGTTGCATGCCTCGGCCCCCCCGAACCAGATCCCCAACACCTTCAGGTGACCAGCCCTGATGGTGAAGGGGACGCTGGATCGGTCAG